>NC_087511.1:12494013-12828679 GCF_036417665.1 Passer domesticus | reverse complement strand
CAGGTTCCTGATGTCAGTTTGCAGGAGGCACTTGGCACTGTCAAACCAGCCACAGTTGCCTGTGGGGGCCCCTTTCAGCTGGGAGGTATCCTGATCCATGCGGAATTTCAGCAGGCAGCCAGCCACTCCGGGCCACAGGGCCCTGGCTATGAGCCATGGCCTTTCCCCATAGAAACAAAACTCACCAGGCCAGGGTCCTGACGTCAGTTTGCAGGAGGCACTTGGCACTGTCAAACCAGCCACAGTTGCCTGTGGGGGCACCTTGCATCTGGGAGGTATCCTGATCCATGCAGAATTTCAGCAGGCAGCTGCCCACTCCGGGCTACTGGGCTCTGGACCCGAACGATGGCCTTTCCCCAGAGAAACAAAACTCACCAGGCCAGGTTCCTGATGTCCGTTTGCAGGAGGCACTTGGCACTGTCAAACCAGCCACAGTTGCCTGTGGGGCCACCTCGCATCTCAGCGGCATCCTGATCCGTGCGGAATTTCAGCAGGAAGCCGGACACTCCGGGCCACCGGGCTCTGGACATGAACCATCGCCTTTCGCCAGCGAAACAAAAGTCAACAGGCCAGGTTCCTGATGTCAGTTTGCAGGAGGCACGTGACACTGTCAAAGCAGCCACAGTTGCCTGTGGGGGCTCCTTGCATATGGGAGGTATCCTGATTCGTTCGGAATTTCAGCAGGCAGCCGGCCCCTCCGGGCCACCGGGCCCTGGACACGAACGATGGCCTTTCCCCAGAGAAACAAAACTCACCCGGCCAGGTTCCTGATGTCAGTTTGCAGGAGGCAATTGGCACAGTCAAAGCAGCCACAGTTGCCTGTGGGGGCACCTTTCATCTGGGAGGCATCCTGATCTGTGCGGAATTTCAGCAGGCAGCCGGCCACTGCGGGCCACTGGGCCCTGGACAAAAACGATGGCCTTTCCCCAGAGAAACAAAACTCACCAGGCCAGGTTCCTGATGTCAGTTTGCAGGAGGCACTTGGCACTGTCAAACCAGCCACAGTTGCCTGTGGGGGCACCTTGCATCTCGGCGGCATCCTGATCCATACGGAATTTCCGCAAGCAGCTGGCCTCTCCGGTGCACCGGGCCCTGGACACGAACGATGGCCTTTCCCCAGAGAAACAAAACTCTCCAGGCCAGGTTCCTGATGTCAGTTTGCAGGAGGCACTTGGCATTGTCCCACCAGCCACAGTTGCCTGTGGGGGCACCTTGCATCTGGGAGGTATCCTGATCCGTGCGGAATTTCAGCAGGCAGCCGGCCACTCTGGGCCACCGGGCCCTGGACATGAATGATGGCCTTTCCCCAGAGAAACAAAACTCACCAGGCCAGGTTTCTGATGTCACTTTGCAGGAGGCACTTGGCGCAGTCAAACAGCCACAGTTGCCTGTGGGGGCACATTGCATCTGGGAGGCATCCTGATCCGTGCGGAATTTCAGGAGGCAGCCGGCCACTCCGGGCCACTGGGCCCTGGACATGAATGATGGCCTTTCCCCAGAGAAACAAAACTCACCAGGCCAGGTTCCTGATGTCAGTTTGCAGGAGGCACTTGGCACTGTGAAACCAGCCACAGTTGCCTGTGGGGGCACCTTGCATCTCGGCGGCATCCTGATCCGTACGGAATTTCAGCAAGCAGCTGGCCTCGCCGGGGCACCGGGCCCTGGACACAAACGATGGCCTTTCCCCAGAGAAACAAAACTCACCAGGCCAGGTTCCTGATGTCAGTTTGCAGGAGGCACTTGGCACTGTCAAACCAGCCACAGTTGCCTGTGGGGGCACCTTGCATCTGGGAGCTATCCTGATCCGTGCGGAATTTCAGCAGGCAGCCGGCCACTCCGGGCCACCGGGCCCTGGCTATGAGCTATGGCCTTTCCCCAGAGAAACAAAACTCACCAGGCCAGGTTCCTGATGTCAGTTTGCAGGAGGCACGTGGCACTGTCAAACCAGCCACAGTTGCCTGTGGGGGCACCTTGCATATGGGAGGTATCCTGATCCGTGCGGAATTTCAGCAGGCAGCCGGCCACTCCGGGCCACCGGGCCCTGGCTATGAGCCATGGCCTTTCCCCAGAGAAACAAAACTCACCAGGCCAGGGTCCTGATGTCAGTTTGCAGGAGGCACTTGGCACTGTCAAACCAGCCACAGTTGCCTGTGGGGGCACCTTGCATCTGGGACGTATCCTGATCCATGCGGAATTTCATCAGGCAGCCAGCCACTCCGGGCCACAGGGCCCTGGCTATGAGCCATGGCCTTTCCCCAGAGAAACAAAACTCACCAGGCCAGGGTCCTGACGTCAGTTTGCAGGAGCCACTTGGCACTGTCAAACCAGCCACAGTTGCCTGTGGGGGCACCTTGCATCTGGGAGGTATCCTGATCCATGCGGAATTTCAGCAGGCAGCTGCCCACTTCGGGCCACTGGGCCCTGGACACGAACGATGGCCTTTCCCCAGAGAAACAAAATTCACCAGGCCAGTTTCCGGATGTCAGTTTGCAGGAGGCACTTGGCACTGTCAAACCAGCCACAGTTGCCTGTGGGGGCACCTTGCATCTGGGGGGTATCCTGATCCGTGCGGAATTTCAGCAGGCAGCCGGCTACTGCGGGCCACTGGGCCCTGGAGAAAAACGATGGCCTTTCCCCAGAGGAACAAAACTCACCCGGCCAGGTTCCTGATGTCAGTTTGCAGGAGGCAATTGGCACTGTCAAAGCAGCCACAGTTGCCTGTGGGGGCACCTTTCATATGGGAGGCATCCTGATCTGTGCGGAATTTCAGCAGGCAGCCGGCCACTGCGGGCCACTGGGCCCTGGACAAAAACGATGGCCTTTCCCCAGAGAAACAAAACTCACCCGGCCAGGGTCGTGATGTCAGTTTGCAGGAGGCACTTGGCACTGTCAAACCAGCCACAGTTGCCTGTGGGGGCACCTTGTATCTCGGCGGCATCCTGATCCATACGGAATTTCAACAAGCAGCTGGCCTCTCCGGGCCACCGGGCCCTGGACATGAATGATGGCCTTTCCCCGGAGAAACAAAACTCACCAGGCCAGGTTTCTGATGTCACTTTGCAGGAGGCACCTGGCACTGTCAAACCAGCCACAGTTGCCTGTGGGGGCACCTTGCATCTGGGCGGCATCCTGATCCGTACGGAATTTCAGCAAGCAGCTGGCCTCGCCGGGGCACCGGGCCCTGGACAAGAACGATGGCCTTTCCCCAGAGAAACAAAACTCACCAGGCCAGGTTCCTGATGTCAGTTTGCAGGAGGCACTTGGCACTGTCAAACCAGCCACAGTTGCCTGTGGGGGCACCTTGCATCTGGGAGTTATCCTGATCCGTGCGGAATTTCAGCAGGCAGCCGGCCACTCCGGGCCACCGGGCCCTGGCTATGAGCTATGGCCTTTCCCCAGAGAAACAAAACTCACCAGGCCAGGTTCCTGATGTCAGTTTGCAGGAGGCACGTGGCACTGTCAAACCAGCCACAGTTGCCTGTGGGGGCACCTTGTATATGGGAGGTATCCTGATCCGTGCGGAATTTCAGCAGGCAGCCGGCCACTCCGGGCCACCGGGCCCTGGCTATGAGCCATGGCCTTTCCCCAGAGAAACAAAACTCACCAGGCCAGGGTCCTGATGTCAGTTTGCAGGAGGCACTTGGCACTGTCAAACCAGCCACAGTTGCCTGTGGGGGCACCTTGCATCTCGGCGGCATCCTGATCCGTACGGAATTTCAGCAGGCAGCTGGCCTCTCCGGGGCACCGGTCCCTGGACACGAACGATGGCCTTTCCCCAGAGAAACAAAACTCACCAGGCCAGGTTCCTGATGTCAGTTTGCAGGAGGCACTTGGCACTGTCAAACCAGCCACAGTTGCCTGTGGGGGCACCTTGCATCTGGGAGGTATCCTGATCCATGCGGAATTTCAGCAGGCAGCCAGCCACTCCGGGCCACAGGGCCCTGGCTATGAGCCATGGCCTTTCCCCAGAGAAACAAAACTCACCAGGCCAGGGTCCTGACGTCAGTTTGCAGGAGCCACTTGGCACTGTCAAACCAGCCACAGTTGCCTGTGGGGGCACCTTGCATCTGGGAGGTATCCTGATCCATGCGGAATTTCAGCAGGCAGCTGCCCACTTCGGGCCACTGGGCCCTGGACACGAACGATGGCCTTTCCCCAGAGAAACAAAACTCACCAGGCCAGTTTCCGGATGTCAGTTTGCAGGAGGCACTTGGCACTGTCAAACCAGCCACAGTTGCCTGTGGGGCCACCTCGCATCTCAGCGGCATCCTGATCCGTGCGGAATTTCAGCAGGCAGCCGGACACTCCTGGCCACCGGGCTCTGGACATGAACCATCGCCTTTCCCCAGCGAAACAAAACTCACCCGGCCAGGTTCCTGATGTCAGTTTGCAGGAGGCACTTGGCACTGTCAAACCAGCCACAGTTGCCTGTGGGGGCACCTTGCATCTGGGAGGTATCCTGATCCATGCGGAATTTCAGCAGGCAGCCAGCCACTCCGGGCCACAGGGCCCTGGCTATGAGCCATGGCCTTTCCCCAGAGAAACAAAACTCACCAGGCCAGGGTCCTGACGTCAGTTTGCAGGAGGCACTTGGCACTGTCAAACCAGCCACAGTTGCCTGTGGGGGCACCTTGCATCTGGGAGGTATCCTGATCCATGCGGAATTTCAGCAGGCAGCTGCCCACTTCGGGCCACTGGGCCCTGGACACGAACGATGGCCTTTCCCCAGAGAAACAAAATTCACCAGGCCAGTTTCCGGATGTCAGTTTGCAGGAGGCACTTGGCACTGTCAAACCAGCCACAGTTGCCTGTGGGGGCACCTTGCATCTGGGGGGTATCCTGATCCGTGCGGAATTTCAGCAGGCAGCCGGCTACTGCGGGCCACTGGACCCTGGAGAAAAACGATGGCCTTTCCCCAGAGGAACAAAACTCACCCGGCCAGGTTCCTGATGTCAGTTTGCAGGAGGCAATTGGCACAGTCAAACCAGCCACAGTTGCCTGTGGGCGCACCTTTCATATGGGAGGCATCCTGATCTGTGCGGAATTTCAGCAGGCAGCCGGCCACTGCGGGCCACTGGGCCCTGGACAAAAACGATGGCCTTTCCGCAGCGAAACAAAACTCACCAGGTCAGGGTCGTGATGTCAGTTTGCAGGAGGCACTTGGCACTGTCAAACCAGCCACAGTTGCCTGTGGGGGCACCTTGTATCTCGGCGGCATCCTGATCCATACGGAATTTCAGCAAGCAGCTGGCCTCTCCGGGGCACCGGGCCCTAGACTCGAACGATGGCCTTTCCCCAGAGAAGCAAAACTCACCAGGCCAGATTCCTGATGTCAGTTTGCAGGAGGCACGTGACACTGTCAAACCAGCCACAGTTACTTGTGCAGGCACCTTGCATCTGGGAGGTATCCTGATCTGTGCGGAATTTCAGCAGGCAGCGAGCCACTCCGGGCCACCGGGCCCTGGCTATGAGCCATGGCCTTTCCCCAGAGAAACAAAACGCACCCGGCCAGGTTCCTGATGTCAGTTTGCAGGAGGCACTTGGCACAGTCAAACCAGCCACAGTTGCCTGTGGGGGCACCTTGTATCTCGGCGGCATCCTGATCCATACGGAATTTCAGCAAGCAGCTGGCCTCTCCGGGCCACCGGGCCCTGGACTCGAACGATGCCTTTCCCCAGAGAAGCAAAACTCACCAGGCCAGGTTCCTGATGTCAGTTTGCAGGAGGCACTTGGCACTGTCAAACCAGCCACAGTTGCCTGTGGGGGCACCTTGCATCTCGGCGGCACCCTGATCCGTGCGGAATTTCAGTCGGCAGCCGGCCACTCCGGGCCACTGGGCCCTGGACACGAACGATGGCCTTTCCCCAGAGAAACAAAACTCACCAGGCCAGGTTCCTGATGCCATTTTGCAGGAGGCACGTGACACTATCAAAGCAGCCACAGTTGCCTGTGGGGGCACCTTGCATCTGGGAGGTATCCTGATCCATGCAGAATTTCAGCAGGCAGCTGCCCACTCCGGGCCACTGGGCTCTGGACCCGAACGATGGCCTTTCCCCAGAGAAACAAAACTCACCAGGCCAGGTTCCTGATGTCCGTTTGCAGGAGGCACTTGGCACTGTCAAACCAGCCACAGTTGCCTGTGGGGCCACCTCGCATCTCAGCGGCATCCTGATCCGTGCGGAATTTCAGCAGGAAGCCGGACACTCCGGGCCACCGGGCTCTGGACATGAACCATCGCCTTTCGCCAGCGAAACAAAAGTCAACAGGCCAGGTTCCTGATGTCAGTTTGCAGGAGGCACGTGACACTGTCAAAGCAGCCACAGTTGCCTGTGGGGGCTCCTTGCATATGGGAGGTATCCTGATTCGTTCGGAATTTCAGCAGGCAGCCGGCCCCTCCGGGCCACCGGGCCCTGGACACGAACGATGGCCTTTCCCCAGAGAAACAAAACTCACCCGGCCAGGTTCCTGATGTCAGTTTGCAGGAGGCAATTGGCACAGTCAAAGCAGCCACAGTTGCCTGTGGGGGCACCTTTCATCTGGGAGGCATCCTGATCTGTGCGGAATTTCAGCAGGCAGCCGGCCACTGCGGGCCACTGGGCCCTGGACAAAAACGATGGCCTTTCCCCAGAGAAACAAAACTCACCAGGCCAGGGTCGTGATGTCAGTTTGCAGGAGGCACTTGGCACTGTCAAACCAGCCACAGTTGCCTGTGGGGGCACCTTGTATCTCGGCGGCATCCTGATCCATACGGAATTTCAGCAAGCAGCTGGCCTCTCCGGGGCACCGGGCCCTGGACTCGAACGATGGCCTTTCCCCAGAGAAGCAAAACTCACCAGGCCAGCTTCCTGCTGTCAGTTTGCAGGAGGCACATGACACTGTCAAAGCAGCCACAGTTGCCTGTGGGGGCACCTTGCATCTGGGAGGTATCCTGATCCGTACGGAATTTCAGGAGGCAGCCGGCCACTCCGGGCCACTGGGCCCTGGACACAAACGATGGCCTTTCCCCAGAGAAACAAAACTCACCAGGCCAGGTTCCTGATGTCAGTTTGCAGGAGGCACTTGGCACTGTGAAACCAGCCACAGTTGCCTGTGGGGGCACCTTGCATCTCGGCGGCATCCTGATCCATACGGAATTTCCGCAAGCAGCTGGCCTCTCCGGTGCACCGGGCCCTGGACACGAACGATGGCCTTTCCCCAGAGAAACAAAACTCTCCAGGCCAGGTTCCTGATGTCAGTTTGCAGGAGGCACTTGGCATTGTCACACCAGCCACAGTTGCCTGTGGGGGCACCTTGCATCTGGGAGGTATCCTGATCCGTGCGGAATTTCAGCAGGCAGCCGGCCACTCTGGGCCACCGGGCCCTGGACATGAATGATGGCCTTTCCCCAGAGAAACAAAACTCACCAGGCCAGGGTCCTGATGTCAGTTTGCAGGAGGCACTTGGCGCAGTCAAACAGCCACAGTTGCCTGTGGGGGCACATTGCATCTGGGAGGCATCCTGATCCGTGCGGAATTTCAGCAGGCAGCCGGCCACTCCGGGCCACTGGGCCCTGGACATGAATGATGGCCTTTCCCCAGAGAAACAAAACTCACCAGGCCAGGTTCCTGATGTCAGTTTGCAGGAGGCACTTGGCACTGTGAAACCAGCCACAGTTGCCTGTGGGGGCACCTTGCATCTCGGCGGCATCCTGATCCGTACGGAATTTCAGCAAGCAGCTGGCCTCGCCGGGGCACCGGGCCCTGGACACAAACGATGGCCTTTCCCCAGAGAAACAAAACTCACCAGGCCAGGTTCCTGATGTCAGTTTGCAGGAGGCACTTGGCACTGTCAAACCAGCCACAGTTGCCTGTGGGGGCACCTTGCATCTGGGAGCTATCCTGATCCGTGCGGAATTTCAGCAGGCAGCCGGCCACTCCGGGCCACCGGGCCCTGGCTATGAGCTATGGCCTTTCCCCAGAGAAACAAAACTCACCAGGCCAGGTTCCTGATGTCAGTTTGCAGGAGGCACGTGGCACTGTCAAACCAGCCACAGTTGCCTGTGGGGGCACCTTGCATATGGGAGGTATCCTGATCCGTGCGGAATTTCAGCAGGCAGCCGGCCACTCCGGGCCACCGGGCCCTGGCTATGAGCCATGGCCTTTCCCCAGAGAAACAAAACTCACCAGGCCAGGGTCCTGATGTCAGTTTGCAGGAGGCACTTGGCACTGTCAAACCAGCCACAGTTGCCTGTGGGGGCACCTTGCATCTCGGCGGCATCCTGATCCGTACGGAATTTCAGCAGGCAGCTGGCCTCTCCGGGGCACCGGGCCCTGGACACGAACGATGGCCTTTCCCCAGAGAAACAAAACTCACCAGGCCAGGTTCCTGATGTCAGTTTGCAGGAGGCACTTGGCACTGTCAAACCAGCCACAGTTGCCTGTGGGGGCACCTTGCATCTGGGACGTATCCTGATCCATGCGGAATTTCAGCAGGCAGCCAGCCACTCCGGGCCACAGGGCCCTGGCTATGAGCCATGGCCTTTCCCCAGAGAAACAAAACTCACCAGGCCAGGGTCCTGACGTCAGTTTGCAGGAGCCACTTGGCACTGTCAAACCAGCCACAGTTGCCTGTGGGGGCACCTTGCATCTGGGAGGTATCCTGATCCATGCGGAATTTCAGCAGGCAGCTGCCCACTTCGGGCCACTGGGCCCTGGACACGAACGATGGCCTTTCCCCAGAGAAACAAAATTCACCAGGCCAGTTTCCGGATGTCAGTTTGCAGGAGGCACTTGGCACTGTCAAACCAGCCACAGTTGCCTGTGGGGGCACCTTGCATCTGGGGGGTATCCTGATCCGTGCGGAATTTCAGCAGGCAGCCGGCTACTGCGGGCCACTGGGCCCTGGAGAAAAACGATGGCCTTTCCCCAGAGGAACAAAACTCACCCGGCCAGGTTCCTGATGTCAGTTTGCAGGAGGCAATTGGCACAGTCAAACCAGCCACAGTTGCCTGTGGGGGCACCTTTCATATGGGAGGCATCCTGATCTGTGCGGAATTTCAGCAGGCAGCCGGCCACTGCGGGCCACTGGGCCCTGGACAAAAACGATGGCCTTTCCCCAGAGAAACAAAACTCACCCGGCCAGGGTCGTGATGTCAGTTTGCAGGAGGCACTTGGCACTGTCAAACCAGCCACAGTTGCCTGTGGGGGCACCTTGTATCTCGGCGGCATCCTGATCCATACGGAATTTCAGCAAGCAGCTGGCCTCTCCGGGCCACCGGGCCCTGGACATGAATGATGGCCTTTCCCCAGAGAAACAAAACTCACCAGGCCAGGTTTCTGATGTCACTTTGCAGGAGGCACCTGGCACTGTCAAACCAGCCACAGTTGCCTGTGGGGGCACCTTGCATCTGGGCGGCATCCTGATCCGTACGGAATTTCAGCAAGCAGCTGGCCTCGCCGGGGCACCGGGCCCTGGACACAAACGATGGCCTTTCCCCAGAGAAACAAAACTCACCAGGCCAGGTTCCTGATGTCAGTTTGCAGGAGGCACTTGGCACTGTCAAACCAGCCACAGTTGCCTGTGGGGGCACCTTGCTTCTGGGAGTTATCCTGATCCGTGCGGAATTTCAGCAGGCAGCCGGCCACTCCGGGCCACCGGGCCCTGGCTATGAGCTATGGCCTTTCCCCAGAGAAACAAAACTCACCAGGCCAGGTTCCTGATGTCAGTTTGCAGGAGGCACGTGGCACTGTCAAACCAGCCACAGTTGCCTGTGGGGGCACCTTGCATATGGGAGGTATCCTGATCCGTGCGGAATTTCAGCAGGCAGCCGGCCACTCCGGGCCACCGGGCCCTGGCTATGAGCCATGGCCTTTCCCCAGAGAAACAAAACTCACCAGGCCAGGGTCCTGATGTCAGTTTGCAGGAGGCACTTGGCATTGTCAAACCAGCCACAGTTGCCTGTGGGGGCACCTTGCATCTCGGCGGCATCCTGATCCGTACGGAATTTCAGCAGGCAGCTGGCCTCTCCGGGGCACCGGGCCCTGGACACGAACGATGGCCTTTCCCCAGAGAAACAAAACTCACCAGGCCAGGTTCCTGATGTCAGTTTGCAGGAGGCACTTGGCACTGTCAAACCAGCCACAGTTGCCTGTGGGGGCACCTTGCATCTGGGAGGTATCCTGATCCATGCGGAATTTCAGCAGGCAGCCAGCCACTCCGGGCCACAGGGCCCTGGCTATGAGCCATGGCCTTTCCCCAGAGAAACAAAACTCACCAGGCCAGGGTCCTGACGTCAGTTTGCAGGAGCCACTTGGCACTGTCAAACCAGCCACAGTTGCCTGTGGGGGCACCTTGCATCTGGGAGGTATCCTGATCCATGCGGAATTTCAGCAGGCAGCTGCCCACTTCGGGCCACTGGGCCCTGGACACGAACGATGGCCTTTCCCCAGAGAAACAAAACTCACCAGGCCAGTTTCCGGATGTCAGTTTGCAGGAGGCACTTGGCACTGTCAAACCAGCCACAGTTGCCTGTAGGGCCACCTCGCATCTCAGCGGCATCCTGATCCGTGCGGAATTTCAGCAGGCAGCCGGACACTCCTGGCCACCGGGCTCTGGACATGAACCATCGCCTTTCCCCAGCGAAACAAAACTCACCCGGCCAGGTTCCTGATGTCAGTTTGCAGGAGGCACTTGGCACTGTCAAACCAGCCACAGTTGCCTGTGGGGGCACCTTGCATCTGGGAGGTATCCTGATCCATGCGGACTTTCAGCAGGCAGCCAGCCACTCCGGGCCACAGGGCCCTGGCTATGAGCCATGGCCTTTCCCCAGAGAAACAAAACTCACCAGGCCAGGGTCCTGATGTCAGTTTGCAGGAGGCACTTGGCACTGTCAAACCAGCCACAGTTGCCTGTGGGGGCACCTTGCATCTGGGAGGTATCCTGATCCATGCGGAATTTCAGCAGGCAGCTTCCCACTTCGGGCCACTGGGCCCTGGACACGAACGATGGCCTTTCCCCAGAGAAACAAAATTCACCAGGCCAGTTTCCGGATGTCAGTTTGCAGGAGGCACTTGGCACTGTCAAACCAGCCACAGTTGCCTGTGGGGGCACCTTGCATCTGGGGGGTATCCTGATCCGTGCGGAATTTCAGCAGGCAGCCGGCTACTGCGGGCCACTGGGCCCTGGAGAAAAACGATGGCCTTTCCCCAGAGGAACAAAACTCACCCGGCCAGGTTCCTGATGTCAGTTTGCAGGAGGCAATTGGCACAGTCAAACCAGCCACAGTTGCCTGTGGGGGCACCTTTCATATGGGAGGCATCCTGATCTGTGCGGAATTTCAGCAGGCAGCCGGCCACTGCGGGCCACTGGGCCCTGGACAAAAACGATGGCCTTTCCCCAGCGAAACAAAACTCACCAGGTCAGGGTCGTGATGTCAGTTTGCAGGAGGCACTTGGCACTGTCAAACCAGCCACAGTTGCCTGTGGGGGCACCTTGTATCTCGGCGGCATCCTGATCCATACGGAATTTCAGCAAGCAGCTGGTCTCTCCGGGGCACCGGGCCCTAGACTCGAACGATGGCCTTTCCCCAGAGAAGCAAAACTCACCAGGCCAGCTTCCTGATGTCAGTTTGCAGGAGGCACGTGACACTGTCTAACCAGCCACAGTTACTTGTGCAGGCACCTTGCATCTGGGAGGTATCCTGATCTGTGCGGAATTTCAGCAGGCAGCGAGCCACTCCGGGCCACCGGGCCCTGGCTATGAGCCATGGCCTTTCCCCAGAGAAACAAAACTGACCAGGCCAGGTTCCTGATGTCAGTTTGCAGGAGGCACGTGACACTGTCAAACCAGCCACAGTTGCCTGTGGGGGCACCTTGCATCTGGGGGGTATCCTGATCCGTGCGGAATTTCAGGAGGCAGCCGGCCACTCCGGGGCACCGGGCCCTGGACACGAACGATGGCCTTTCCCCAGCGAAACAAAACGCACCCGGCCAGGTTCCTGATGTCAGTTTGCAGGAGGCACTTGGCACAGTCAAACCAGCCACAGTTGCCTGTGGGGGCACCTTGTATCTCGGCGGCATCCTGATCCATACGGAATTTCAGCAAGCAGCTGGCCTCTCCGGGCCACCGGGCCCTGGACTCGAACGATGGCCTTTCCCCAGAGAAGCAAAACTCACCAGGCCAGGTTCCTGATGTCAGTTTGCAGGAGGCACTTGGCACTGTCAAAGCAGCCACAGTTGCCTGTGGGGGCACCTTGCATCTGGGAGTTTCCTGATTCGTATGGAATTTCAGCAGGCAGCCGGCCACTCCGGGCCACCGGGCCCTGGACACGAACGATGGCCTTTCCCCAGAGAAACAAAACTCACCAGGCCAGGGTCCTGATGTCAGTTTGCAGGAGGCACTTGGCACTGTCAAACCAGCCACAGTTGCCTGTGGGGGCACCTTGCATCTCGGCGGCATCCTGATCCGTACGGAATTTCAGCAGGCAGCTGGCCTCTCCGGGCCACCGGGCCCTGGCTATGAGCCATGGCCTTTCCCCAGAGAAACAAAACTCACCAGGCCAGGTTCCTGATGTCAGTTTGCAGGAGGCACTTGGCACTGTCAAAGCAGCCACAGTTGCCTGTGGGGGCACCTTGCATCTGGGAGTTTCCTGATTCGTACGGAATTTCAGCAGGCAGCCGGGCACTCCGGGCCACCGGGCCCTGGACACGAACGATGGCCTTTCCCCAGAGAAACAAAACTCACCAGGCCAGGTTCCTGATGCCAGTTTGCAGGAGGCACGTGACACTGTCAAAGCAGCCACAGTTGCCTGTGGGGGCTCCTTGCATATGGGAGGTATCCTGATTCGTTCGGAATTTCAGCAGGCAGCCGGCCCCTCCGGGCCACCGGGCCCTGGACACGAACGATGGCCTTTCCCCAGAGAAACAAAACTCACCAGGCCAGGTTCCTGATGTCAGTTTGCAGGAGGCACTTGGCACTGTCAAAGCAGCCACAGTTGCCTGTGGGGGCACCTTTCATCTGGGAATTTCCTGATTCGTACGGAATTTCAGCAGGCAGCCGGCCACTCCGGGCCACCGGGCCCTGGCTATGAGCCATGGCCTTTCCCCAGAGAAACAAAACTCACCAGGCCAGGGTCCTGATGTCAGTTTGCAGGAGGCACTTGGCACTGTCAAACCAGCCACAGTTGCCTGTGGGGGCACCTTGTATCTCTGCGGCATCCTGATCCGTACGGAATTTCAGCAGGCAGCTGGCCTCTCCGGGGCACCGGGCCCTGGACACGAACGATGGCCTTTCCCCAGAGAAACAAAACTCACCAGGCCAGGTTCCTGATGTCAGTTTGCAGGAGGCACTTGGCACTGTCAAACCAGCCACAGTTGCCTGTGGGGGCCCCTTTCATCTGGGAGGTATCCTGATCCATGCGGAATTTCAGCAGGCAGCCAGCCACTCCGGGCCGCAGGGCCCTGGCTATGAGCCATGGCCTTTCCCCATAGAAACAAAACTCACCAGGCCAGGGTCCTGACGTCAGTTTGCAGGAGGCACTTGGCACTGTCAAACCAGCCACAGTTGCCTGTGGGGGCACCTCTCATCTCGGCGGCACCCTGATTCGTGCGGAATTTCAGTCGGCAGCCGGCCACTCCGGGCCACTGGGCCCTGGACACGAACGATGGCCTTTCCCCAGAGAAACAAAACTCACCAGGCCAGGGTCCTGAAGCCAGTTTGCAGGAGGCACTTGGCACTGTCAAACCAGCCACAGTTGCCTGTGGGGGCACCTTGTATCTCTGCGGCATCCTGATCCGTACGGAATTTCAGCAGGCAGCTGGCCTCTCCGGGGCACCGGGCCCTGGACACGAACGATGGCCTTTCCCCAGAGAAACAAAACTCACCAGGCCAGGTTCCTGATGTCAGTTTGCAGGAGGCACTTGGCACTGTCAAACCAGCCACAGTTGCCTGTGGGGGCCCCTTTCATCTGGGAGGTATCCTGATCCATGCGGAATTTCAGCAGGCAGCCAGCCACTCCGGGCCGCAGGGCCCTGGCTATGAGCCATGGCCTTTCCCCATAGAAACAAAACTCACCAGGCCAGGGTCCTGACGTCAGTTTGCAGGAGGCACTTGGCACTGTCAAACCAGCCACAGTTGCCTGTGGGGGCACCTCTCATCTCGGCGGCACCCTGATTCGTGCGGAATTTCAGTCGGCAGCCGGCCACTCCGGGCCACTGGGCCCTGGACACGAACGATGGCCTTTCCCCAGAGAAACAAAACTCACCAGGCCAGGGTCCTGAAGCCAGTTTGCAGGAGGCACTTGGCACTGTCAAACCAGCCACAGTTGCCTGTGGGGGCACCTTTCATCTGGGGGGTATCCTGATCCGTGCGGAATTTCAGCAGGAAGCCAGCCACTCTGTGCCACCGGGCCCTGGACACGAACGATGGCCTTTCCCCTGAGAAACAAAACTCACCAGGCCAGGGTCCTGACGTCAGTTTGCAGGAGCCACTTGGCACTGTCAAACCAGCCACAGTTGCCTGTGGGGGCACCTTGCGTCTGGGAGGTATCCTGATCCATGCGGAATTTCAGCAGGCAGCTGCCCACTTCGGGCCACTGGGCCCTGGACACGAACGATGGCCTTTCCCCAGAGAAACAAAACTCACCAGGCCAGTTTCCGGATGTCAGTTTGCAGGAGGCACTTGGCACTGTCAAACCAGCCACAGTTGCCTGTGGGGCCACCTGGCATCTCAGCGGCATCCTGATCCGTGCGGAATTTCAGCAGGCAGCCGGACACTCCGGGCCACCGGGCTCTGGACATGAACCATCGCCTTTCCCCAGCGAAACAAAAGTCAACAGGCCAGGTTCCTGATGTCAGTTTGCAGGAGGCACTTGGCACTGTCAAACCAGCCACAGTTGCCTGTGGGGGCACCTTGCATCTGGGGGGTATCCTGATCCGTGCGGAATTTCAGCAGGCAGCCGGCTACTGCGGGCCACTGGGCCCTGGAGAAAAACGATGGCCTTTCCCCAGAGGGACAAAACTCACCCGGCCAGGTTCCTGATGTCAGTTTGCAGGAGGCAATTGGCACAGTCAAAGCAGCCACAGTTGCCTGTGGGGGCACCTTTCATCTGGGAGGCATCCTGATCTGTGCGGAATTTCAGCAGGCAGCCGGCCACTGCGGGCCACTGGGCCCTGGACAAAAACGATGGCCTTTCCCCAGCGAAACAAAACTCACCAGGCCAGGTTCCTGATGTCAGTTTGCAGGAGACACTTGGCACTGTCAAAGCAGCCACAGTTGCCTGTGGGGGCACCTTGCATCTGGGAGTTTCCTGATTCGTATGGAATTTCAGCAGGCAGCCGGCCACTCCGGGCCACCGGGCCCTGGACACGAACGATGGCCTTTCCCCAGAGAAACAAAACTCACCAGGCCAGGGTCCTGATGTCAGTTTGCAGGAGGCACTTGGCACTGTCAAACCAGCCACAGTTGCCTGTGGGGGCACCTTGCATCTCGGCGGCATCCTGATCCGTACGGAATTTCAGCAGGCAGCTGGCCTCTCCGGGGCACCGGGCCCTGGACACGAACGATGGCCTTTCCCCAGAGAAACAAAACTCACCAGGCCAGGTTCCTGATGCCAGTTTGCAGGAGGCACGTGACACTGTCAAAGCAGCCACAGTTGCCTGTGGGGGCACCTTGCATCTGGGAGGTATCCTGATCCATGCGGAATTTCCGCAGGCAGCTGCCCACTCCGGGCTACTGGGCTCTGGACCCGAACGATGGCCTTTCCCCAGAGAAACAAAACTCACCAGGCCAGGGTCCTGATGTCAGTTTGCAGGAGGCACTTGGCACTGTCAAACCAGCCACAGTTGCCTGTGGGGCCACCTCGCATCTCAGCGGCATCCTGATCCGTGCGGAATTTAAGCAGGCAGCCGGACACTCCGGGCCACCGGGCTCTGGACATGAACCATCACCTTTCCCCAGCGAAACAAAACTCACCAGGCCAGGTTCCTGATGTCAGTTTGCAGGAGGCACGTGACACTGTCAAAGCAGCCACAGTTGCCTGTGGGGGCTCCTTGCATATGGGAGGTATCCTGATTCGTTCGGAATTTCAGCAGGCAGCCGGCCCCTCCGGGCCACCGGGCCCTGGACACGAACGATGGCCTTTCCCCAGAGAAACAAAACTCACCAGGCCAGGTTCCTGATGTCAGTTTGCAGGAGGCACTTGGCACTGTCAAACCAGCCACAGTTGCCTGTGGGGGCCCCTTTCATCTGGGAGGTATCCTGATCCATGCGGAATTTCAGCAGGCAGCCAGCCACTCCGGGCCGCAGGGCCCTGGCTATGAGCCATGGCCTTTCCCCATAGAAACAAAACTCACCAGGCCAGGGTCCTGACGTCAGTTTGCAGGAGGCACTTGGCACTGTCAAACCAGCCACAGTTGCCTGTGGGGGCACCTCTCATCTCGGCGGCACCCTGATTCGTGCGGAATTTCAGTCGGCAGCCGGCCACTCCGGGCCACTGGGCCCTGGACACGAACGATGGCCTTTCCCCAGAGAAACAAAACTCACCAGGCCAGGGTCCTGAAGCCAGTTTGCAGGAGGCACTTGGCACTGTCAAACCAGCCACAGTTGCCTGTGGGGGCACCTTTCATCTGGGGGGTATCCTGATCCGTGCGGAATTTCAGCAGGAAGCCAGCCACTCTGTGCCACCGGGCCCTGGACACGAACGACGGGCCTTTCCCCTGAGAAACAAAACTCACCCGGCCAGGTTCCTGATGTCAGTTTGCAGGAGGCACTTGGCACTGTCAAACCCGCCACATTTGCCTGTGGGGGCACCATGCATCTCGGAGGCATCCTGATCCGTACGGAATTTCAGCAAGCAGCTGGCCTCTCCGGGGCACTGGGCCCTGGACAAGAACGATGGCCTTTCCCCAGAGAAACAAAACTCACCAGGCCAGGTTCCTGATGTCAGTTTGCAGGAGGCACTTGGCACTGTCAAACCAGCCACAGTTGCCTGTGGGGGCACCTTTCATCTGGGGGGTATCCTGATCCGTGCGGAATTTCAGCAGGAAGCCAGCCACTCTGTGCCACCGGGCCCTGGACACGAATGATGGCCTTTCCCCTGAGAAACAAAACTCACCCGGCCAGGTTCCTGATGTCAGTTTGCAGGAGGCACTTGGCACAGTCAAACCAGCCACAGTTGCCTGTGGGGGCACCTTTCATCTGGGAGGCATCCTGATCTGTGCGGAATTTCAGAAGGCAGCCGGCCACTGCGGGCCACTGGGCCCTGGACAAAAACGATGGCCTTTCCCCAGAGAAACAAAACTCACCAGGCCAGGTTCCTGATGTCAGTTTGCAGGAGGCACTTGGCACTGTCAAATCAGCCACAGTTGCCTGTGGGGGCACCTTGCATCTCGGCGGCACCCTGATCCGTGCGGAATTTCAGCCGTCAGCCGGCCACTCCGGGCCACTGGGCCCTGGACACGAACGATGGCCTTTCCCCAGAGAAACAAAACTCACCAGGCCAGGTTCCTGATGCCAGTTTGCAGGAGGCACTTGGCACTGTCAAAGCAGCCACAGTTGCCTGTGGGGGCACCTTGCATCTCGGTAGCATCCTGGTCCGTACGGAATTTCAGCAAGCAGCTGTCCTCTCCGGGGCACCGGGCCCTGGACTCGAACGATTGCCTTTCCCCCGAGAAACAAAACTCACCAGGCCAGGGTCCTGATGTCAGTTTGCAGGAGGCACTTGGCACTGTCAAACCAGCCACAGTTTCCTGTGGGGGCACCTTGCATCTCGGCGGCATCCTGATCCGTGCAGAATTTCAGCAGCAGCCAGCCACTCCGGGCCACGGGGCTCTGGACATGAACCATCGCCTTTCCCCAGCGAAACAAAACTCACCAGGCCAGGTTCCTGAGGTCAGTTTGCAGGAGGCACGTGACACTGTCAAAGAAGCCACAGTTGCCTGTGGGGGCACCTTTCATCTGGGGGGTATCCTGATCCGTGCGGAATTTCAGCAGGCAGCCGGCCACTCTGTGCCACCGGGCCCTGGACACGAACGATGGCCTTTCCCCTGAGAAACAAAACTCACCAGGCCAGGTTCCTGATGTCAGTTTGCAGGAGGCACTTGGCACAGTCAAACCAGCCACAGTTGCCTGTGGGGGCACCTTTCATCTGGGAGGCATCCTGATCTGTGCGGAATTTCAGCAGGCAGCCGGCCACTGCGGGCCACTGGGCCCTGGACAAAAACGATGGCCTTTCCCCAGAGAAACAAAACTCACCAGGCCAGGTTCCTGATGTCAGTTTGCAGGAGGCACTTGGCACTGTCAAACCAGCCACAGTTGCCTGTGGGGGCACCTTGTATCTCTGCGGCATCCTGATCCATACGGAATTTCAGCTGGCAGCTGGCCTCTCCGGGGCACCGGGCCCTGGACTCGAACGATGGCCTTTCCCCAGAGAAGCAAAACTCACCAGGCCAGGTTCCTGATGTCAGTTTGCAGGAGGCACGTGACACTGTCAAACCAGCCACAGTTGCCTGTGGGGGCACCTTGCATCTCGGCGGCACCCTGATCCGTGCGGAATTTCAGCCGGCAGCCGGCCACTCCGGGCCACTGGGCCCTGGACACGAACGATGGCCTTTCCCCAGAGAAACAAAACTCACCAGGCCAGGTTCCTGATGTCAGTTTGCAGCAGGCACTTGGCACTGTCAAACCAGCCACAGTTGCCTGTGGGGCCACCTTGCATCTCGGCGGCACCCTGATCCGTGCGG
Organism: Passer domesticus; assembly: GCF_036417665.1. NCBI lineage: Eukaryota > Metazoa > Chordata > Aves > Passeriformes > Passeridae > Passer > Passer domesticus. The sequence continues at coordinate 12,809,963 of NC_087511.1, read as the reverse complement.
AATTTCAGCAGGCAGCCGGCCACTCCCGGCCACTGGGCCCTGGACACGAACGATGGCCTTTCCCCAGAGAAACAAAACTCACCAGGCCAGGTTCCTGATGCCAGTTTGCAGGAGGCACTTGGCACTGTCAAACCAGCCACAGTTGCCTGGGGGGGCACCTTGCATCTCGGCAGCATCCTGGTCCGTACGGAATTTCAGCAAGCAGCTGTCCTCTCCGGGGCACCGGGCCCTGGACTCGAACGATTGCCTTTCCCCAGAGAAACAAAACTCACCAGGCCAGGGTCCTGATGTCAGTTTGCAGGAGGCACTTGGCACAGTCAAACCAGCCACAGTTGCCTGTGGGGGCACCTTTCATCTGGGACGCATCCTGATCTGTGCGGAATTTCAGCAGGCAGCCGGCCACTCCGGGCCACTGGGCCCTGGGCAAAAACGATGGCCTTTCCCCAGAGAAACAAAACTCACCAGGCCAGGTTCCTGATGTCAGTTTGCAGGAGGCACTTGGCACTGTCAAACCAGCCACAGTTGCCTGTGGGGGCACCTTGTATCTCTGCGGCATCCTGATCCATACGGAATTTCAGCAAGCAGCTGGCCTCTCCGGGGCACCAGGCCCTGGACTCGAACGATGGCCTTTCCCCAGAGAAACAAAACTCACCCGGCCAGGTTCCTGATGTCAGTTTGCAGGAGGCACTTGGCGCAGTCAAACCAGCCACAGTTGCCTGTGGGGGCACCTTGCATCTGGGAGGCATCCTGATCTGTGCGGAATTTCAGCAGGCAGCCGGCCACTCCGGGCCACTGGGCCCTGGACACAAACAATGGCCTTTCCCCAGAGAAACAAAACTCACCAGGCCAGGTTCCTGATGTCAGTTTGCAGCAGGCACTTGGCACTGTCAAACCAGCCACAGTTGCCTGTGGGGGCACCTTGCATCTCGGCGGCACCCTGATCCGTGCGGAATTTCAGCCGGCAGCCGGCCACTCCGGGCCACTGGGCCCTGGACATGAACGATGGCCTTTCCCCAGAGAAACAAAACTCACCAGGCCAGGTTCCTGATGCCAGTTTGCAGGAGGCACTTGGCACTGTCAAACCAGCCACAGTTGCCTGTGGGGGCACCTTGCATCTGGGGGGTATCCTGATCCGTGCGGAATTTCAGCAGGAAGCCAGCCACTCTGTGCCACCGGGCCATGGACACGAACGATGGCCTTTCCACTGAGAAACAAAACTCACCAGGCCAGGTTCCTGATGTCAGTTTGCAGGAGGCACTTGGCACTGTCAAACCAGCCACAGTTGCCTGTGGGGGCACCTTTCATCTGGGGGGTATCCTGATCCGTGCGGAATTTCAGCAGGAAGCCAGCCACTCTGTGCCACCGGGCCATGGACACGAACGATGGCCTTTCCACTGAGAAACAAAACTCACCCGGCCAGGTTCCTGATGTCAGTTTGCAGGAGGCACTTGGCACAGTCAAACCAGCCACAGTTGCCTGTGGGGGCACCTTGTATCTCTGCGGCATCCTGATCCATACGGAATTTCAGCAAGCAGCTGGCCTCTCCGGGGCACCGGGCCCTGGACACGAACGATGGCCTTTCCCCAGAGAAACAAAACTCACCAGGCCAGGTTCCTGATGCCAGTTTGCAGGAGGCACTTGGCACTGTCAAACCAGCCACAGTTGCCTGTGGGGGCACCTTGCATCTCGGCAGCATCCTGGTCCGTACGGAATTTCAGCAAGCAGCTGTCCTCTCCGGGGCACCGGGCCCTGGACAAGAACGATTGCCTTTCCCCAGAGAAACAAAACTCACCAGGCCAGGGTCCTGATGTCAGTTTGCAGGAGGCACTTGGCACTGTCAAACCAGCCACAGTTGCCTGTGGGGGCACCTTGCATCTCGGCGGCATCCTGATCTGTGCGGAATTTCAGCAGCAGCCGGCCACTCCGGGCCACCGGGCTCTGGACATGAACCATCGCCTTTCCCCAGAAAAACAAAACTCACCAGGCCAGGTTCCTGATGCCAGTTTGCAGGAGGCACGTGACACTGTCAAAGCAGCCACAGTTGCCTGTGGGGGCACCTTTCATCTGGGAGGTATCCTGATCCATGCGGAATTTCAGCAAGCAGCTGGCCTCTCCGGGGCACTGGGCCCTGGACACGAACGATGGCCTTTCCCCAGAGAAACAAAACTCACCAGGCCAGGTTCCTGATGTCAGTTTGCAGGAGGCACTTGGCACTGTCAAACCAGCCACAGTTGCCTGTGGGGGCACCTTGCATCTCGGGGGCACCCTGATCCGTGCAGAATTTCAGCCGGCAGCCGGCCACTCCGGGCCACTGGGCCCTGGACACGAACGATGGCCTTTCCCCAGAGAAACAAAACTCACGAGGCCAGGTTCCTGATGCCAGTTTGCAGGAGGCACTTGGCACTGTCAAACCAGCCACAGTTGCCTGTGGGGGCAACTTGCATCTCGGCAGCATCCTGGTCCGTTCAGAATTTCAGCAAGCAGCTGTCCTCTCCGGGGCACCGGGTCCTGGACTCGAACGATTGCCTTTCCCCAGAGAAACAAAACTCACCAGGCCAGGGTCCTGATGTCAGTTTGCAGGAGGCACTTGGCACTGTCAAACCAGCCACAGCTGCCTGTGGGGCCACCTTGCATCTCGGCGGCACCCTGATCCGAGCGGAATTTCAGCTGGCAGCCGGCCACTCCGGGCCACTGGGCCCTGGACACGAACGATGGCCTTTCCCCAGAGAAACAAAACTCACCAGGCCGGGTTCCTGATGCCAGTTTGCAGGAGGCACTTGGCACTGTCAAACCAGCCACAGTTGCCTCTGGGGGCACCTTGCATCTCGGCAGCATCCTGGTCCGTACGGAATTTCAGCAAGCAGCTGTCCTCTCCGGGGCACCGGGCCCTGGACTCGAACGATTGCCTTTCCCCAGAGAAACAAAACTCACCAGGCCAGGTTCCTGATGTCAGTTTGCAGGAGGCACTTGGCACTGTCAAACCAGCCACAGTTGCCTCTGGGGGCACCTTGCATCTCGGCGGCATCCGGATCCGTACGGAATTTCAGCAAGCAGCTGGCCTCTCCGGGGCACTGGGCCCTGGACAAGAACGATGGCCTTTCCCCAGAGAAACAAAACTCACCAGGCCAGGTTCCTGATGTCAGTTTGCAGGAGGCACTTGGCACTGTCAAACCAGCCACAGTTGCCTGTGGGGGCACCTTTCATCGGGGGGGTATCCTGATCCGTGCGGAATTTCAGCAGGAAGCCAGCCACTCTGTGCCACCGGGCCCTGGACACGAACGATGGCCTTTCCCCTGAGAAACAAAACTCACCCGGCCAGGTTCCTGATGTCAGTTTGCAGGAGGCACTTGGCACAGTCAAACCAGCCACAGTTGCCTGTGGGGGCACCTTTCATCTGGGAGGCATCCTGATCTGTGCGGAATTTCAGCAGGCAGCCGGCCTCTCCGGGGCACCGGGCCCTGGACTCGAACGATGGCCTTTCCCCAGAGAAACAAAACTCACCAGGCCAGGTTCCTGATGCCAGTTTGCAGGAGGCACTTGGCACTGTCAAAGCAGCCACAGTTGCCTGTGGGGGCACCTTGCATCTCGGCAGCATCCTGGTCCGTACGGAATTTCAGCAAGCAGCTGGCCTCTCCGGGGCACTGGGCCCTGGACAAGAACGATGGCCTTTCCCCAGAGAAACAAAACTCACCAGGCCAGGTTCCTGATGTCAGTTTGCAGGAGGCACTTGGCACTGTGAAACCAGCCACAGTTGCCTGTGGGGGCACCTTGCATCTCGGGGGCACCCTGATCCGTGCAGAATTTCAGCCGGCAGCCGGCCACTCCGGGCCACTGGGCCCTGGACACGAACGATGGCCTTTCCCCAGAGAAACAAAACTCACCAGGCCAGGGTCCTGATGTCAGTTTGCAGGAGGCACTTGGCACTGTCAAACCAGCCACAGTTGCCTGTGGGGGCACCTTGCATCTCGGCGGCATCCTGATCTGTGCGGAATTTCAGCAGCAGCCGGCCACTCCGGGCCACCGGGCTCTGGACATGAACCATCGCCTTTCCCCAGAAAAACAAAACTCACCAGGCCAGGTTCCTGATGCCAGTTTGCAGGAGGCACGTGACACTGTCAAAGCAGCCACAGTTGCCTGTGGGGGCACCTTTCATCTGGGAGGTATCCTGATCCATGCGGAATTTCAGCAAGCAGCTGGCCTCTCCGGGGCACTGGGCCCTGGACACGAACGATGGCCTTTCCCCAGAGAAACAAAACTCACCAGGCCAGGTTCCTGATGTCAGTTTGCAGGAGGCACTTGGCACTGTCAAACCAGCCACAGTTGCCTGTGGGGGCACCTTGCATCTCGGGGGCACCCTGATCCGTGCAGAATTTCAGCCGGCAGCCGGCCACTCCGGGCCACTGGGCCCTGGACACGAACGATGGCCTTTCCCCAGAGAAACAAAACTCACGAGGCCAGGTTCCTGATGCCAGTTTGCAGGAGGCACTTGGCACTGTCAAACCAGCCACAGTTGCCTGTGGGGGCAACTTGCATCTCGGCAGCATCCTGGTCCGTTCAGAATTTCAGCAAGCAGCTGTCCTCTCCGGGGCACCGGGTCCTGGACTCGAACGATTGCCTTTCCCCAGAGAAACAAAACTCACCAGGCCAGGGTCCTGATGTCAGTTTGCAGGAGGCACTTGGCACTGTCAAACCAGCCACAGCTGCCTGTGGGGCCACCTTGCATCTCGGCGGCACCCTGATCCGAGCGGAATTTCAGCTGGCAGCCGGCCACTCCGGGCCACTGGGCCCTGGACACGAACGATGGCCTTTCCCCAGAGAAACAAAACTCACCAGGCCGGGTTCCTGATGCCAGTTTGCAGGAGGCACTTGGCACTGTCAAACCAGCCACAGTTGCCTCTGGGGGCACCTTGCATCTCGGCAGCATCCTGGTCCGTACGGAATTTCAGCAAGCAGCTGTCCTCTCCGGGGCACCGGGCCCTGGACTCGAACGATTGCCTTTCCCCAGAGAAACAAAACTCACCAGGCCAGGTTCCTGATGTCAGTTTGCAGGAGGCACTTGGCACTGTCAAACCAGCCACAGTTGCCTGTGGGGGCACCTTGCATCTCGGCGGCATCCGGATCCGTACGGAATTTCAGCAAGCAGCTGGCCTCTCCGGGGCACTGGGCCCTGGACAAGAACGATGGCCTTTCCCCAGAGAAACAAAACTCACCAGGCCAGGTTCCTGATGTCAGTTTGCAGGAGGCACTTGGCACTGTCAAACCAGCCACAGTTGCCTGTGGGGGCACCTTTCATCGGGGGGGTATCCTGATCCGTGCGGAATTTCAGCAGGAAGCCAGCCACTCTGTGCCACCGGGCCCTGGACACGAACGATGGCCTTTCCCCTGAGAAACAAAACTCACCCGGCCAGGTTCCTGATGTCAGTTTGCAGGAGGCACTTGGCACAGTCAAACCAGCCACAGTTGCCTGTGGGGGCACCTTTCATCTGGGAGGCATCCTGATCTGTGCGGAATTTCAGCAGGCAGCCGGCCTCTCCGGGGCACCGGGCCCTGGACTCGAACGATGGCCTTTCCCCAGAGAAACAAAACTCACCAGGCCAGGTTCCTGATGCCAGTTTGCAGGAGGCACTTGGCACTGTCAAAGCAGCCACAGTTGCCTGTGGGGGCACCTTGCATCTCGGCAGCATCCTGGTCCGTACGGAATTTCAGCAAGCAGCTGGCCTCTCCGGGGCACTGGGCCCTGGACAAGAACGATGGCCTTTCCCCAGAGAAACAAAACTCACCAGGCCAGGTTCCTGATGTCAGTTTGCAGGAGGCACTTGGCACTGTGAAACCAGCCACAGTTGCCTGTGGGGGCACCTTGCATCTCGGGGGCACCCTGATCCGTGCAGAATTTCAGCCGGCAGCCGGCCACTCCGGGCCACTGGGCCCTGGACACGAACGATGGCCTTTCCCCAGAGAAACAAAACTCACCAGGCCAGGGTCCTGATGTCAGTTTGCAGGAGGCACTTGGCACTGTCAAACCAGCCACAGCTGCCTGTGGGGCCACCTTGCATCTCGGCGGCACCCTGATCCGAGCGGAATTTCAGCTGGCAGGCCGCCACTCCGGGCCACTGGGCCCTGGACACGAACGATGGCCTTTCCCCAGAGAAACAAAACTCACCAGGCCGGGTTCCTGATGCCAGTTTGCAGGAGGCACTTGGCACTGTCAAACCAGCCACAGTTGCCTGTGGGGGCACCTTGCATCTCGGCAGAATCCTGGTCCGTACGGAATTTCAGCAAGCAGCTGTCCTCTCCGGGGCACCGGGCCCTGGACTCGAACGATTGCCTTTCCCCAGAGAAACAAAACTCACCAGGCCAGGTGCCTGATGTCAGTTTGCAGGAGGCACTTGGCACTGTCAAACCAGCCACAGTTGCCTGTGGGGGCACCTTGCATCTCGGCGGCATCCTGATCCGTACGGAATTTCAGCAAGCAGCTGGCCTCTCCGGGGCACTGGGCCCTGGACAAGAACGATGGCCTTTCCCCAGAGAAACAAAACTCACCAGGCCAGGTTCCTGATGTCAGTTTGCAGGAGGCACTTGGCACTGTCAAACCAGCCACAGTTGCCTGTGGGGGCACCTTGCATCTCGGGGGCACCCTGATCCGTGCAGAATTTCAGCCGGCAGCCGGCCACTCCGGGCCACTGGGCCCTGGACACGAACGATGGCCTTTCTCCAGAGAAACAAAACTCACGAGGCCAGGTTCCTGATGCCAGTTTGCAGGAGGAACTTGGCACTGTCAAACCAGCCACAGTTGCCTGTGGGGGCAACTTGCATCTCGGCAGCATCCTGGTCCGTTCGGAATTTCAGCAAGCAGCTGTCCTCTCCGGGGCACCGGGTCCTGGACTCGAACGATTGCCTTTTCGCCAGAGAAACAAAACTCACCAGGCCAGGGTCCTGTTGTCAGTTTGCAGGAGGCACTTGGCACTGTCAAACCAGCCACAGCTGCCTGTGGGGCCACCTTGCATCTCGGCGGCACCCTGATCCGAGCGGAATTTCAGCTGGCAGCCGGCCACTCCGGGCCACTGGGCCCTGGACACGAACGATGGCCTTTCCCCAGAGAAACAAAACTCACCAGGCCGGGTTCCTGATGCCAGTTTGCAGGAGGCACTTGGCACTGTCAAAACCAGCCACAGTTGCCTGTGGGGGCACCTTGCATCTCGGCAGCATCCTGGTCCGTACGGAATTTCAGCAAGCAGCTGTCCTCTCTGGGGCACCGGGCCCTGGACTCGAACGATTGCCATTCCCCAGAGAAACAAAACTCACCAGGCCAGGTTCCTGATGTCAGTTTGCAGGAGGCACTTGGCACTGTCAAACCAGCCACAGTTGCCTGTGGGGGCACCTTTCATCTGGGGGGTATCCTGATCCGTGCGGAATTTCAGCAGGAAGCCAGCCTCTCTGGGCCACCGGGCCCTGGACACGAACGATGGCCTTTCCCCAGAGAAACAAAACTCACCAGGCCAGGGTCCTGATGTCAGTTTGCAGGAGGCACTTGGCACTGTCAAACCAGCCACAGTTGCCTGTGGGAGCACCTTGCATCTCGGCGGCATCCTGATGCGTGCGGAATTTCAGCAGGCAGCTGGCCAATCCGGGCCACCGGGCCCTGGACACGAACGATGGCCTTTCCCCAGCGAAACAAAACTCACCAGGCCTGGTTCGTGATGTCAGTTTGCAGGAGGCACTTGGCACTGTCAAACCAGCCACAGTTGCCTGTGGGGGCACCTTGCATCTCGGCGGCATCCTGATCCGTACGGAATTTCAGCAAGCAGCTGGCCTCTCCGGGGCACCGGGCCCTGGACTCGAACGATGGCCTTTCCCCAGAGAAGCAAAACTCACCAGGACAGGGTCCTGATGTCAGTTTGCAGGAGGCACTTGGCACAGTCAAACCAGCCACAGTTGCCTGTGGGGGCACCTTTCATCTGGGAGGCATCCTGATCTGTGCGGAATTTCAGCAGGCAGCCGGCCACTGCGGGCCACTGGGCCCTGGACAAAAACGATGGCCTTTCCCCTGAGAAACAAAACTCACCAGGCCAGGTTCCTGATGTCAGTTTGCAGGAGGCACTTGGCACTGTCAAACCAGCCACAGTTGCCTGTGGGGGCACCTTGTATCTCGGCGGCATCCTGATCCATACGGAATTTCAGCAAGCAGCTGGCCTCTCCGGGGCACCGGGCCCTGGACTCGAACGATGGCCTTTCCCCAGAGAAGCAAAACTCACCAGGCCAGGTTCCTGATGTCAGTTTGCAGGCGGCACGTGACACTGTCAAACCAGCCACAGTTGCCCGTGGGGGCACCTTGCATCTCGGCGGCACCCTGATCCGTGCGGAATTTCAGCCGGCAGTCGGCCACTCCGGGCCACTGGGCCCTGGACACGAACGATGGCCTTTCCCCAGAAAAACAAAACTCACCAGGCCAGGTTCCTGATGCCAGTTTGCAGGAGGCACTTGGCAGTGTCAAACCAGCCACAGTTGCCTGTGGGGGCACCTTGCATCTCGGCAGCATCCTGGTCCGTACGGAATTTCAGCAAGCAGCTGTCCTCTCCGGGGCACCGGGCCCTGGACTCGAACGATTGCCTTTCCCCAGAGAAACAAAACTCACCAGGCCAGGGTCCTGATGTCAGTTTGCAGGAGGCACTTGGCACTGTCAAACCAGCCACAGTTGCCTGTGGGGGCACCTTGTATCTCGGCGGCATCCTGATCCGTGCAGAATTTCAGCAGCAGCCGGCCACTCCGGCCCACCGGGCTCTGGACATGAACCATCGCCTTTCCCCAGAAAAACAAAACTCACCAGGCCAGGTTCCTGATGCCAGTTTGCAGGAGGCACGTGACACTGTCAAAGCAGCCACAGTTGCCTGTGGGGGCACCTTGCATCTCAGCGGCATCCTGATTCGTTCGGAATTTCAGCAGGCAGCCGGCCCCTCCGGGCCACCGGGCCCTGGACACGAACGATTGCCTTTCCCCTGAGAAACAAAACTCACCAGGCCAGGTTCCTGATGTCAGTTTGCAGGAGGCACTTGGCACTGTCAAACCAGCCACAGTTGCCTGTGGGGGCACCTTGTATCTCTGCGGCATCCTGATCCATACGGAATTTCAGCAAGCAGCTGGCCTCTCCGGGGCACCGGGCCCTGGACTCGAACGATGGCCTTTCCCCAGAGAAACAAAACTCACCCGGCCAGGTTCCTGATGTCAGTTTGCAGGAGGCACTTGGCGCAGTCAAACAGCCACAGTTGCCTGTGGGGGCACCTTGCATCTCGGCGGCATCCTGATCCGTGCGGAATTTCAGCAGCAGCCGGCGACTCCGGGCCGCCGGGCTCTGGACATGAACCATCGCCTTTCCCCAGAGAAACACAACTCACCAGGCCAGGTTCCTGATGTCAGTTTGCAGGAGGCACGTGACACTGTCAAAGCAGCCACAGTTGCCTGTGAGGGCACCTTGCATCTCGGCAGCATCCTGGTCCGTACGGAATTTCAGCAAGCAGCTGTCCTCTCCGGGGCACCGGGCCCTGGACTCGAACGATTGCCTTTCCCCAGAGAAACAAAACTCACCAGGCCAGGGTCCTGATGTCAGTTTGCAGGAGGCACTTGGCACTGTCAAACCAGCCACAGTTGCCTGTGGGGGCACCTTGCATCTCGGCGGCATCCTGATCCGTACGGAATTTCAGCAAGCAGCCGGCCTCTCCGGGGCACTGGGCCCTGGACAAGAACGATGGCCTTTCCCCAGAGAAACAAAACTCACCAGGCCAGGTTCCTGATGTCAGTTTGCAGGAGGCACTTGGCACTCTCAAACCAGCCACTGTTGCCTGTGGGGGCACCTTGCATCTCGGCTGCATCCTGATCCGTACAGAATTTCAGCAAGCAGCTGGCCTCTCCGGGGCACCGGGCCCTGGACACGAACGATGGCCTTTCCCCACAGAAACAAAACTCACCAGGCCAGGTTCCTGATGTCCGTTTGCAGGAGGCACTTGGCACTGTCAAACCAGCCACAGTTGCCTGTGGGGGCACCTTGCATCTGGGAGGTATCCTGATCCGTGCGGAATTTCAGCAGGCAGCCGGCCACTCCGGGCCACCGGACCCTGGCTATGAGCCATGGCCTTTCCCCAGAGAAAAAAAACTCACCAGGCCAGGTTCCTGATGTCAGTTTGCAGGAGGCACTGGGCACTGTCAAACCAGCCACAGTTGCCTGTGGGGGCACCTTGCCTCTGGGAGGTATCCTGATCCGTGCGGAATTTCAGCAGGAAGCCAGCCACTCTGTGCCACCGGGCCCTGGACACGAACGACGGCCTTTCCCCTGAGGAACAAAACTCACCAGGCCAGGGTCCTGATGTCAGTTTGCAGGAGGCACTTGGCACTGTCAAACCAGCCACAGTTGCCTGTGGGGGCACCTTTCATCTGGGAGGCATACTTATCTGTGCGGAATTTCAGCAGGCAGCCGGCCACTGCGGGCCACTGGGCCCTGGGCAAAAACGATGGCCTTTCCCCAGAGAAACAAAACTCACCAGGCCAGGTTCCTGATGTCAGTTTGCAGGAGGCACTTGGCACAGTCAAACCAGCCACAGTTGCCTGTGGGGGCACCTTGTATCTCTGCGGCATCCTGATCCATACGGAATTTCAGCAAGCAGCTGGCCTCTCCGGGGCACCGGGCCCTGGACTCGAACGATGGCCTTTCCCCAGAGAAGCAAAACTCACCAGGCCAGGTTCCTGATGTCAGTTTGCAGGAGGCACGTGACACTGTCAAACCAGCCACAGTTGCCTGTGGGGGCACCTTGCATCTCGGCGGCACCCTGATCCGTGCGGAATTTCAGCCGGCAGCCGGCCACTCCGGGCCACTGGGCCCTGGACACGAACGATGGCCTTTCCCCTGAGAAACAAAACTCCCCCGGCCAGGTTCCTGATGTCAGTTTGCAGGAGGCACTTGGCGCAGTCAAACCAGCCACAGTTGCCTGTGGGGGCACCTTGCATCTGGGAGGCATCCTGATCTGTGCGGAATTTCAGCAGGCAGCCGGCCACTCCGGGCCACTGGGCCCTGGACACAAACGATGGCCTTTCCCCAGAGAAACAAAACTCACCAGGCCAGGTTCCTGATGTCAGTTTGCAGGAGGCACTTGGCACTGTCAAAGCAGCCACAGTTGCCTGTGGGGGCACCTTGTATCTCGGCGGCATCCTGATCCATACGGAATTTCAGCCGGCAGCCGGCCACTCCGGGCCACTGGGCCCTGGACACGAACGATTGCCTTTCCCCTGAGAAACAAAACTCACCAGGCCAGGGTCCTGATGTCAGTTTGCAGGAGGCACGTGGCACTGTCAAACCAGCCACAGTTGCCTGTGGGGGCACCTTGCATCTCGGCGGCATCCTGATCCGTACGGAATTTCAGCAAGCAGCTGGCCTCTCCGGGGCACTGGGCCCTGGACAAGAACGATGGCCTTTCCCCAGAGAAACCAAACTCACCAGGCCAGGTTCCTGATGTCAGTTTGCAGGAGGCACTTGGCACTGTCAAACCAGCCACAGTTGCCTGTGGGGGCACCTTGTATCTCGGCGGCATCCTGATCCATACGGAATTTCAGCAAGCAGCTGGCCTCTCCGGGGCACCGGGCCCTGGACAAGAACGATGGCCTTTCCCCAGAGAAACAAAACTCACCAGGCCAGGTTCCTGATGTCAGTTTGCAGGAGGCACTTGGCACTGTCAAACCAGCCACAGTTGCCTGTGGGGGCACCTTGCATCTGGGAGGTATCCTGATCCGTGCGGAATTTCAGCAGGCAGCCGGCCACTCCGGGCCACCGGACCCTGGCTATGAGCCATGGCCTTTCCCCTGAGAAACAAAACGCACCAGGCCAGGTTCCTGATGTCAGTTTGCAGGAGGCACTGGGCACTGTCAAACCAGCCACAGTTGCCTGTGGGGGCACCTGGCATCTGGGAGGTATCCTGATCCGTGCGGAATTTCAGCAGGAAGCCAGCCACTCTGTGCCACCGGGCCCTGGACACGAACGACGGCCTTTCCCCTGAGGAACAAAACTCACCAGGCCAGGGTCCTGATGTCAGTTTGCAGGAGGCACTTGGCACAGTCAAACCAGCCACAGTTGCCTGTGGGGGCACCTTTCATCTGGGAGGCATCCTGATCTGTGCGGAATTTCAGCAGGCAGCCGGCCACTGCGGGCCACTGGGCCCTGGGCAAAAACGATGGCCTTTCCCCAGAGAAACAAAACTCACCAGGCCAGGTTCCTGATGTCAGTTTGCAGGAGGCACTTGGCACTGTCAAACCAGCCACAGTTGCCTGTGGGGGCACCTTGTATCTCTGCGGCATCCTGATCCATACGGAATTTCAGCAAGCAGCTGGCCTCTCCAGGGCACCGGGCCCTGGACTCGAACGATGGCCTTTCCCCAGAGAAGCAAAACTCACCAGGCCAGGTTCCTGATGTCAGTTTGCAGGAGGCACGTGACACTGTCAAACCAGCCACAGTTGCCTGTGGGGGCACCTTGCATCTCGGCGGCACCCTGATCCGTGCGGAATTTCAGCCGGCAGCCGGCCACTCCGGGCCACTGGGCCCTGGACACGAACGATGGCCTTTCCCCTGAGAAACAAAACTCCCCCGGCCAGGTTCCTGATGTCAGTTTGCAGGAGGCACTTGGCGCAGTCAAACCAGCCACAGTTGCCTGTGGGGGCACCTTGCATCTGGGAGGCATCCTGATCTGTGCGGAATTTCAGCAGGCAGCCGGCCACTCCGGGCCACTGGGCCCTGGACACAAACGATGGCCTTTCCCCAGAGAAACAAAACTCACCAGGCCAGGTTCCTGATGTCAGTTTGCAGGAGGCACTTGGCACTGTCAAAGCAGCCACAGTTGCCTGTGGGGGCACCTTGTATCTCGGCGGCATCCTGATCCATACGGAATTTCAGCCGGCAGCCGGCCACTCCGGGCCACTGGGCCCTGGACACGAACGATTGCCTTTCCCCTGAGAAACAAAACTCACCAGGCCAGGGTCCTGATGTCAGTTTGCAGGAGGCACGTGGCACTGTCAAACCAGCCACAGTTGCCTGTGGGGGCACCTTGCATCTCGGCGGCATCCTGATCCGTACGGAATTTCAGCAAGCAGCTGGCCTCTCCGGGGCACTGGGCCCTGGACAAGAACGATGGCCTTTCCCCAGAGAAACCAAACTCACCAGGCCAGGTTCCTGATGTCAGTTTGCAGGAGGCACTTGGCACTGTCAAACCAGCCACAGTTGCCTGTGGGGGCACCTTGTATCTCGGCGGCATCCTGATCCATACGGAATTTCAGCAAGCAGCTGGCCTCTCCGGGGCACCGGGCCCTGGACAAGAACGATGGCCTTTCCCCAGAGAAACAAAACTCACCAGGCCAGGTTCCTGATGTCAGTTTGCAGGAGGCACTTGGCACTGTCAAACCAGCCACAGTTGCCTGTGGGGGCACCTTGCATCTGGGAGGTATCCTGATCCGTGCGGAATTTCAGCAGGCAGCCGGCCACTCCGGGCCACCGGACCCTGGCTATGAGCCATGGCCTTTCCCCTGAGAAACAAAACGCACCAGGCCAGGTTCCTGATGTCAGTTTGCAGGAGGCACTGGGCACTGTCAAACCAGCCACAGTTGCCTGTGGGGGCACCTGGCATCTGGGAGGTATCCTGATCCGTGCGGAATTTCAGCAGGAAGCCAGCCACTCTGTGCCACCGGGCCCTGGACACGAACGACGGCCTTTCCCCTGAGGAACAAAACTCACCAGGCCAGGGTCCTGATGTCAGTTTGCAGGAGGCACTTGGCACAGTCAAACCAGCCACAGTTGCCTGTGGGGGCACCTTTCATCTGGGAGGCATCCTGATCTGTGCGGAATTTCAGCAGGCAGCCGGCCACTGCGGGCCACTGGGCCCTGGGCAAAAACGATGGCCTTTCCCCAGAGAAACAAAACTCACCAGGCCAGGTTCCTGATGTCAGTTTGCAGGAGGCACTTGGCACTGTCAAACCAGCCACAGTTGCCTGTGGGGGCACCTTGTATCTCTGCGGCATCCTGATCCATACGGAATTTCAGCAAGCAGCTGGCCTCTCCAGGGCACCGGGCCCTGGACTCGAACGATGGCCTTTCCCCAGAGAAGCAAAACTCACCAGGCCAGGTTCCTGATGTCAGTTTGCAGGAGGCACGTGACACTGTCAAACCAGCCACAGTTGCCTGTGGGGGCACCTTGCATCTCGGCGGCACCCTGATCCGTGCGGAATTTCAGCCGGCAGCCGGCCACTCCGGGCCACTGGGCCCTGGACACGAACGATGGCCTTTCCCCTGAGAAACAAAACTCCCCCGGCCAGGTTCCTGATGTCAGTTTGCAGGAGGCACTTGGCGCAGTCAAACCAGCCACAGTTGCCTGTGGGGGCACCTTGCATCTGGGAGGCATCCTGATCTGTGCGGAATTTCAGCAGGCAGCCGGCCACTCCGGGCCACTGGGCCCTGGACACAAACGATGGCCTTTCCCCAGAGAAACAAAACTCACCAGGCCAGGTTCCTGATGTCAGTTTGCAGGAGGCACTTGGCACTGTCAAAGCAGCCACAGTTGCCTGTGGGGGCACCTTGTATCTCGGCGGCATCCTGATCCATACGGAATTTCAGCCGGCAGCCGGCCACTCCGGGCCACTGGGCCCTGGACACGAACGATTGCCTTTCCCCTGAGAAACAAAACTCACCAGGCCAGGGTCCTGATGTCAGTTTGCAGGAGGCACGTGGCACTGTCAAACCAGCCACAGTTGCCTGTGGGGGCACCTTGCATCTCGGCGGCATCCTGATCCGTACGGAATTTCAGCAAGCAGCTGGCCTCTCCGGGGCACTGGGCCCTGGACAAGAACGATGGCCTTTCCCCAGAGAAACCAAACTCACCAGGCCAGGTTCCTGATGTCAGTTTGCAGGAGGCACTTGGCACTGTCAAACCAGCCACAGTTGCCTGTGGGGGCACCTTGTATCTCGGCGGCATCCTGATCCATACGGAATTTCAGCAAGCAGCTGGCCTCTCCGGGGCACCGGGCCCTGGACAAGAACGATGGCCTTTCCCCAGAGAAACAAAACTCACCAGGCCAGGTTCCTGATGTCAGTTTGCAGGAGGCACTTGGCACTGTCAAACCAGCCACAGTTGCCTGTGGGGGCACCTTGCATCTGGGAGGTATCCTGATCCGTGCGGAATTTCAGCAGGCAGCCGGCCACTCCGGGCCACCGGACCCTGGCTATGAGCCATGGCCTTTCCCCTGAGAAACAAAACGCACCAGGCCAGGTTCCTGATGTCAGTTTGCAGGAGGCACTGGGCACTGTCAAACCAGCCACAGTTGCCTGTGGGGGCACCTGGCATCTGGGAGGTATCCTGATCCGTGCGGAATTTCAGCAGGAAGCCAGCCACTCTGTGCCACCGGGCCCTGGACACGAACGACGGCCTTTCCCCTGAGGAACAAAACTCACCAGGCCAGGGTCCTGATGTCAGTTTGCAGGAGGCACTTGGCACAGTCAAACCAGCCACAGTTGCCTGTGGGGGCACCTTTCATCTGGGAGGCATCCTGATCTGTGCGGAATTTCAGCAGGCAGCCGGCCACTGCGGGCCACTGGGCCCTGGGCAAAAACGATGGCCTTTCCCCAGAGAAACAAAACTCACCAGGCCAGGTTCCTGATGTCAGTTTGCAGGAGGCACTTGGCACTGTCAAACCAGCCACAGTTGCCTGTGGGGGCACCTTGTATCTCTGCGGCATCCTGATCCATACGGAATTTCAGCAAGCAGCTGGCCTCTCCAGGGCACCGGGCCCTGGACTCGAACGATGGCCTTTCCCCAGAGAAGCAAAACTCACCAGGCCAGGTTCCTGATGTCAGTTTGCAGGAGGCACGTGACACTGTCAAACCAGCCACAGTTGCCTGTGGGGGCACCTTGCATCTCGGCGGCACCCTGATCCGTGCGGAATTTCAGCCGGCAGCCGGCCACTCCGGGCCACTGGGCCCTGGACACGAACGATGGCCTTTCCCCTGAGAAACAAAACTCCCCCGGCCAGGTTCCTGATGTCAGTTTGCAGGAGGCACTTGGCGCAGTCAAACCAGCCACAGTTGCCTGTGGGGGCACCTTGCATCTGGGAGGCATCCTGATCTGTGCGGAATTTCAGCAGGCAGCCGGCCACTCCGGGCCACTGGGCCCTGGACACAAACGATGGCCTTTCCCCAGAGAAACAAAACTCACCAGGCCAGGTTCCTGATGTCAGTTTGCAGGAGGCACTTGGCACTGTCAAAGCAGCCACAGTTGCCTGTGGGGGCACCTTGTATCTCGGCGGCATCCTGATCCATACGGAATTTCAGCCGGCAGCCGGCCACTCCGGGCCACTGGGCCCTGGACACGAACGATTGCCTTTCCCCTGAGAAACAAAACTCACCAGGCCAGGGTCCTGATGTCAGTTTGCAGGAGGCACGTGGCACTGTCAAACCAGCCACAGTTGCCTGTGGGGGCACCTTGCATCTCGGCGGCATCCTGATCCGTACGGAATTTCAGCAAGCAGCTGGCCTCTGCGGGGCACTGGGCCCTGGACAAGAACGATGGCCTTTCCCCAGAGAAACCAAACTCACCAGGCCAGGTTCCTGATGTCAGTTTGCAGGAGGCACTTGGCACTGTCAAACCAGCCACAGTTGCCTGTGGGGGCACCTTGTATCTCGGCGGCATCCTGATCCATACGGAATTTCAGCCGGCAGCCGGCCACTCCGGGCCACTGGGCCCTGGACACGAACGATTGCCTTTCCCCTGAGAAACAAAACTCACCAGGCCAGGGTCCTGATGTCAGTTTGCAGGGGGCACGTGGCACTGTCAAACCAGCCACAGTTGCCTGTGGGGGCACCTTGCATCTGGGAGGTACCCTGATCCGTGCGGAATTTCAGCAGGCAGCCGGCCCCTCCGGGCCACCGGGCCCTGGACACGAACGATTGCCTTTCCCCTGAGAAACAAAACTCACCAGGCCAGGTTCCTGATGTCAGTTTGCAGGAGGCACTTGGCGCAGTCAAACCAGCCACAGTTGCCTGTGGGGGCACCTTGCATCTGGGAGGCATCCTGATCTGTGCGGAATTTCAGCAGGCAGCCGGCCACTCCGGGCCACTGGGCCCTGGACACAAACGATGGCCTTTCCCCAGAGAAACAAAACTCACCAGGCCAGGTTCCTGATGTCAGTTTGCAGGAGGCACTTGGCACTGTCAAAGCAGCCACAGTTGCCTGTGGGGGCACCTTGTATCTCGGCGGCATCCTGATCCATACGGAATTTCAGCCGGCAGCCGGCCACTCCGGGCCACTGGGCCCTGGACACGAACGATTGCCTTTCCCCTGAGAAACAAAACTCACCAGGCCAGGGTCCTGATGTCAGTTTGCAGGAGGCACGTGGCACTGTCAAACCAGCCACAGTTGCCTGTGGGGGCACCTTGCATCTCGGCGGCATCCTGATCCGTACGGAATTTCAGCAAGCAGCTGGCCTCTCCGGGGCACTGGGCCCTGGACAAGAACGATGGCCTTTCCCCAGAGAAACCAAACTCACCAGGCCAGGTTCCTGATGTCAGTTTGCAGGAGGCACTTGGCACTGTCAAACCAGCCACAGTTGCCTGTGGGGGCACCTTGTATCTCGGCGGCATCCTGATCCATACGGAATTTCAGCAAGCAGCTGGCCTCTCCGGGGCACCGGGCCCTGGACAAGAACGATGGCCTTTCCCCAGAGAAACAAAACTCACCAGGCCAGGTTCCTGATGTCAGTTTGCAGGAGGCACTTGGCACTCTCAAACCAGCCACAGTTGCCTGTGGGGGCACCTTGCATCTCGGCTGCATCCTGATCCGTACAGAATTTCCGCAAGCAGCTGGCCTCTCCGGGGCACCGGGCCCTGGACACGAACGATGGCCTTTCCCCACAGAAACAAAACTCACCAGGCCAGGTTCCTGATGTCCGTTTGCAGGAGGCACTTGGCACTGTCAAACCAGCCACAGTTGCCTGTGGGGGCACCTTGCATCTGGGAGGTATCCTGATCCGTGCGGAATTTCAGCAGGCAGCCGGCCACTCCGGGCCACCGGACCCTGGCTATGAGCCATGGCCTTTCCCCAGAGAAAAAAAACTCACCAGGCCAGGTTCCTGATGTCAGTTTGCAGGAGGCACTGGGCACTGTCAAACCAGCCACAGTTGCCTGTGGGGGCACCTTGCATCTGGGAGGTATCCTGATCCGTGCGGAATTTCAGCAGGAAGCCAGCCACTCTGTGCCACCGGGCCCTGGACACGAACGACGGCCTTTCCCCTGAGGAACAAAACTCACCAGGCCAGGGTCCTGATGTCAGTTTGCAGGAGGCACTTGGCACAGTCAAACCAGCCACAGTTGCCTGTGGGGGCACCTTTCATCTGGGAGGCATCCTGATCTGTGCGGAATTTCAGCAGGCAGCCTGCCACTGCGGGCCACTGGGCCCTGGGCAAAAACGATGGCCTTTCCCCAGAGAAACAAAACTCACCAGGCCAGGTTCCTGATGTCAGTTTGCAGGAGGCACTTGGCACTGTCAAACCAGCCACAGTTGCCTGTGGGGGCACCTTGTATCTCTGCGGCATCCTGATCCATACGGAATTTCAGCAAGCAGCTGGCCTCTCCGGGGCACCGGGCCCTGGACTCGAACGATGGCCTTTCCCCTGAGAAACAAAACTCACCAGGCCAGGGTCCTGATGTCAGTTTGCAGGAGGCACGTGGCACTGTCAAACCAGCCACAGTTGCCTGTGGGGGCACCTTGCATCTCGGCGGCATCCTGATCCGTACGGAATTTCAGCAAGCAGCTGGCCTCTGCGGGGCACTGGGCCCTGGACAAGAACGATGGCCTTTCCCCAGAGAAACCAAACTCACCAGGCCAGGTTCCTGATGTCAGTTTGCAGGAGGCACTTGGCACTGTCAAACCAGCCACAGTTGCCTGTGGGGGCACCTTGTATCTCGGCGGCATCCTGATCCATACGGAATTTCAGCCGGCAGCCGGCCACTCTGGGCCACTGGGCCCTGGACACGAACGATTGCCTTTCCCCTGAGAAACAAAACTCACCAGGCCAGGGTCCTGATGTCAGTTTGCAGGAGGCACGTGGCACTGTCAAACCAGCCACAGTTGCCTGTGGGGGCACCTTGCATCTCGGCGGCATCCTGATCCGTACGGAATTTCAGCAAGCAGCTGGCCTCTCCGGGGCACTGGGCCCTGGACAAGAACGATGGCCTTTCCCCAGAGAAACCAAACTCACCAGGCCAGGTTCCTGATGTCAGTTTGCAGGAGGCACTTGGCACTGTCAAACCAGCCACAGTTGCCTGTGGGGGCACCTTGTATCTCGGCGGCATCCTGATCCATACGGAATTTCAGCAAGCAGCTGGCCTCTCCGGGGCACCGGGCCCTGGACAAGAACGATGGCCTTTCCCCAGAGAAACAAAACTCACCAGGCCAGGTTCCTGATGTCAGTTTGCAGGAGGCACTTGGCACTCTCAAACCAGCCACAGTTGCCTGTGGGGGCACCTTGCATCTCGGCTGCATCCTGATCCATACAGAATTTCAGCAAGCAGCTGGCCTCTCCGGGGCACCGGGCCCTGGACACGAACGATGGCCTTTCCCCACAGAAACAAAACTCACCAGGCCAGGTTCCTGATGTCCGTTTGCAGGAGGCACTTGGCACTGTCAAACCAGCCACAGTTGCCTGTGGGGGCACCTTGCATCTGGGAGGTATCCTGATCCGTGCGGAATTTCAGCAGGCAGCCGGCCACTCCGGGCCACCGGACCCTGGCTATGAGCCATGGCCTTTCCCCAGAGAAAAAAAACTCACCAGGCCAGGTTCCTGATGTCAGTTTGCAGGAGGCACTGGGCACTGTCAAACCAGCCACAGTTGCCTGTGGGGGCACCTTGCATCTGGGAGGTATCCTGATCCGTGCGGAATTTCAGCAGGAAGCCAGCCACTCTGTGCCTCCGGGCCCTGGACACGAACGACGGCCTTTCCCCTGAGGAACAAAACTCACCAGGCCAGGGTCCTGATGTCAGTTTGCAGGAGGCACTTGGCACTGTCAAACCAGCCACAGTTGCCTGTGGGGGCACCTTGCATCTCGGCGGCATCCTGATCCGTACGGAATTTCAGCAAGCAGCTGGCCTCTCCGGGGCACTGGGCCCTGGACAAGAACGATGGCCTTTCCCCAGAGAAACCAAACTCACCAGGCCAGGTTCCTGATGTCAGTTTGCAGGAGGCACTTGGCACTGTCAAACCAGCCACAGTTGCCTGTGGGGGCACCTTGTATCTCGGCGGCATCCTGATCCATACGGAATTTCAGCAAGCAGCTGGCCTCTCCGGGGCACCGGGCCCTGGACAAGAACGATGGCCTTTCCCCAGAGAAACAAAACTCACCAGGCCAGGTTCCTGATGTCAGTTTGCAGGAGGCACTTGGCACTCTCAAACCAGCCACAGTTGCCTGTGGGGGCACCTTGCATCTCGGCTGCATCCTGATCCGTACAGAATTTCAGCAAGCAGCTGGCCTCTCCGGGGCACCGGGCCCTGGACACGAACGATGGCCTTTCCCCACAGAAACAAAACTCACCAGGCCAGGTTCCTGATGTCCGTTTGCAGGAGGCACTTGGCACTGTCAAACCAGCCACAGTTGCCTGTGGGGGCACCTTGCATCTGGGAGGTATCCTGATCCGTGCGGAATTTCAGCAGGCAGCCGGCCACTCCGGGCCACCGGACCCTGGCTATGAGCCATGGCCTTTCCCCAGAGAAAAAAAACTCACCAGGCCAGGTTCCTGATGTCAGTTTGCAGGAGGCACTGGGCACTGTCAAACCAGCCACAGTTGCCTGTGGGGGCACCTTGCATCTGGGAGGTATCCTGATCCGTGCGGAATTTCAGCAGGAAGCCAGCCACTCTGTGCCACCGGGCCCTGGACACGAACGACGGCCTTTCCCCTGAGGAACAAAACTCACCAGGCCAGGGTCCTGATGTCAGTTTGCAGGAGGCACTTGGCACAGTCAAACCAGCCACAGTTGCCTGTGGGGGCACCTTTCATCTGGGAGGCATCCTGATCTGTGCGGAATTTCAGCAGGCAGCCTGCCACTGCGGGCCACTGGGCCCTGGGCAAAAACGATGGCCTTTCCCCAGAGAAACAAAACTCACCAGGCCAGGTTCCTGATGTCAGTTTGCAGGAGGCACTTGGCACTGTCAAACCAGCCACAGTTGCCTGTGGGGGCACCTTGTATCTCTGCGGCATCCTGATCCATACGGAATTTCAGCAAGCAGCTGGCCTCTCCGGGGCACCGGGCCCTGGACTCGAACGATGGCCTTTCCCCAGAGAAGCAAAACTCACCAGGCCAGGTTCCTGATGTCAGTTTGCAGGAGGCACGTGACACTGTCAAACCAGCCACAGTTGCCTGTGGGGGCACCTTGCATCTCGGCGGCATCCTGATCCGTACGGAATTTCAGCAAGCAGCTGGCCTCTGCGGGGCACTGGGCCCTGGACACGAACGATGGCCTTTCCCCAGAGAAACCAAACTCACCAGGCCAGGTTCCTGATGTCAGTTTGCAGGAGGCACTTGGCACTGTCAAACCAGCCACAGTTGCCTGTGGGGGCACCTTGTATCTCGGCGGCATCCTGATCCATACGGAATTTCAGCCGGCAGCCGGCCACTCCGGGCCACTGGGCCCTGGACACGAACGATTGCCTTTCCCCTGAGAAACAAAACTCACCAGGCCAGGGTCCTGATGTCAGTTTGCAGGGGGCACGTGGCACTGTCAAACCAGCCACAGTTGCCTGTGGGGGCACCTTGCATCTGGGAGGTATCCTGATCCGTGCGGAATTTCAGCAGGCAGCCGGCCCCTCCGGGCCACCGGGCCCTGGACAAGAACGATGGCCTTTCCCCAGAGAAACAAAACTCACCAGGCCAGGTTCCTGATGTCAGTTTGCAGGAGGCACTTGGCACTCTCAAACCAGCCACAGTTGCCTGTGGGGGCACCTTGCATCTCGGCTGCATCCTGATCCGTACAGAATTTCAGCAAGCAGCTGGCCTCTCCGGGGCACCGGGCCCTGGACACGAACGATGGCCTTTCCCCACAGAAACAAAACTCACCAGGCCAGGTTCCTGATGTCCGTTTGCAGGAGGCACTTGGCACTGTCAAACCAGCCACAGTTGCCTGTGGGGGCACCTTGCATCTGGGAGGTATCCTGATCCGTGCGGAATTTCAGCAGGCAGCCGGCCACTCCGGGCCACCGGACCCTGGCTATGAGCCATGGCCTTTCCCCAGAGAAAAAAAACTCACCAGGCCAGGTTCCTGATGTCAGTTTGCAGGAGGCACTGGGCACTGTCAAACCAGCCACAGTTGCCTGTGGGGGCACCTTGCATCTGGGAGGTATCCTGATCCGTGCGGAATTTCAGCAGGAAGCCAGCCACTCTGTGCCACCGGGCCCTGGACACGAACGACGGCCTTTCCCCTGAGGAACAAAACTCACCAGGCCAGGGTCCTGATGTCAGTTTGCAGGAGGCACTTGGCACAGTCAAACCAGCCACAGTTGCCTGTGGGGGCACCTTTCATCTGGGAGGCATCCTGATCTGTGCGGAATTTCAGCAGGCAGCCTGCCACTGCGGGCCACTGGGCCCTGGGCAAAAACGATGGCCTTTCCCCAGAGAAACAAAACTCACCAGGCCAGGTTCCTGATGTCAGTTTGCAGGAGGCACTTGGCACTGTCAAACCAGCCACAGTTGCCTGTGGGGGCACCTTGTATCTCTGCGGCATCCTGATCCATACGGAATTTCAGCAAGCAGTTGGCCTCTCCGGGGCACCGGGCCCTGGACTCGAACGATGGCCTTTCCCCAGAGAAGCAAAACTCACCAGGCCAGGTTCCTGATGTCAGTTTGCAGGAGGCACGTGACACTGTCAAACCAGCCACAGTTGCCTGTGGGGGCACCTTGCATCTCGGCGGCACCCTGATCCGTGCGGAATTTCAGCCGGCAGCCGGCCACTCCGGGCCACTGGGCCCTGGAAACGAACGATGGCCTTTCCCCTGAGAAACAAAACTCCCCCGGCCAGGTTCCTGATGTCAGTTTGCAGGAGGCACTTGGCGCAGTCAAACCAGCCACAGTTGCCTGTGGGGGAACCTTGCATCTGGGAGGCATCCTGATCTGTGCGGAATTTCAGCAGGCAGCCGGCCACTCCGGGCCACTGGGCCCTGGACACAAATGATGGCCTTTCCCCAGAGAAACAAAACTCACCAGGCCAGGTTCCTGATGTCAGTTTGCAGGAGGCACTTGGCACTGTCAAAGCAGCCACAGTTGCCTGTGGGGGCACCTTGTATCTCGGCGGCATCCTGATCCATACGGAATTTCAGCCGGCAGCCGGCCACTCCGGGCCACTGGGCCCTGGACACGAACGATTGCCTTTCCCCTGAGAAACAAAACTCACCAGGCCAGGGTCCTGATGTCAGTTTGCAGGAGGCACGTGGCACTGTCAAACCAGCCACAGTTGCCTGTGGGGGCACCTTGCATCTCGGCGGCATCCTGATCCGTACGGAATTTCAGCAAGCAGCTGGCCTCTCCGGGGCACTGGGCCCTGGACAAGAACGATGGCCTTTCCCCAGAGAAACAAAACTCACCAGGCCAGGTTCCTGATGTCAGTTTGCAGGAGGCACGTGGCACTGTCAAACCAGCCACAGTTGCCTGTGGGGGCACCTTGTATCTCTGCGGCATCCTGATCCATACGGAATTTCAGCAAGCAGCTGGCCTCTCCGGGGCACCGGGCCCTGGACTCGAACGATGGCCTTTCCCCAGAGAAGCAAAACTCACCAGGCCAGGTTCCTGATGTCAGTTTGCTGGAGGCACGTGACACTGTCAAACCAGCCACAGTTGCCTGTGGGGGCACCTTGCATCTCGGCGGCACCCTGATCCGTGAGGAATTTCAGCCGGCAGCCGGCCACTCCGGGCCACTGGACCCTGGACACGAACGATGGCCATTCCCCAGAGAAACAAAACTCACCAGGCCAGGTTCCTGATGCCAGTTTGCAGGAGGCACTTGGCAGTGTCAAACCAGCCACAGTTGCCTGTGGGGGCACCTTGCATCTCGGCGGCATCCTGATCCGTGCGGAATTTCAGCAGCAGCCGGCGACTCCGGGCCGCCGGGCTCTGGACATGAACCATCGCCTTTCCCCAGAGAAACACAACTCACCAGGCCAGGTTCCTGATGTCAGTTTGCAGGAGGCACGTGACACTGACAAAGCAGCCACAGTTGCCTGTGGGGGCACCTTGCATCTGGGAGGTTTCCTGATCCATGTGGAATTTCAGCAGGCAGCCAGCCACTCCGGGCCACCGGGCCCTGGCTATGAGCCATGGCCTTTCCCCAGAGAAACAAAACACACCAGGCCAGGGTCCTGACGTCAGTTTGCAGGAGGCACTTGGCGCTGTCAAACCAGCCACAGTTGCCTGTGGGGGCACCTTGCATCTTGGCGGCATCCTGATCCATACAGAATTTCAGCAAGCAGCTGGCCTCTCCGGGTCACCGGGCCCTGGACACGAACGATGGCCTTTCCCCAGCGAAACAAAACTCACCAGGCCAGGTTCCTGATGTCAGTTTGCAGGAGGCACTTGGCACTGTCAAACCAGCCACAGTTGCCTGTGGGGGCATCTTGCATCGCGGCGGCATCCTGATCCGTACGGAATTTCAGCAAGCAGCTGGCCTCTCCGGGGCACCGGGCCCTGGACTCGAACGATGGCCTTTCCCCAGAGAAGCAAAACTCACCAGGCCAGGTTCCTGATGTCAGTTTGCAGGAGGCACGTGACACTGTCATACCAGCCACATTTGCCTGTGGGGGCACCTTGCATCTCGGCGGCACCCTGACCCGTGCGGAATTTCAGCCGGCAGCCGGCCACTCCGGGCCACTGGGCCCTGGACACGAACGATGGCCTTTCCCCTGAGAAACAAAACTCCCCCGGCCAGGTTCCTGATGTCAGTTTGCAGGAGGCACTTGGCGCAGTCAAACCAGCCACAGTTGCCTGTGGGGGCACCTTGCATCTGGGAGGCATCCTGATCTGTGCGGAATTTCAGCAGGCAGCCGGCCACTCCGGGCCACTGGGTCCTGGACACGAACGATGGCCATTCCCCAGAGAAACAAAACTCACCAGGCCAGGTTCCTGATGCCAGTTTGCAGGAGGCACTTGGCAGTGTCAAACCAGCCACAGTTGCCTGTGGGGGCACCTTGCATCTCGGCGGCATCCTGATCCGTGCGGAATTTCAGCAGCAGCCGGCCACTCCGGGCCGCCGGGCTCTGGACATGAACCATCGCCTTTCCCCAGAGAAAGACAACTCACCAGGCCAGGTTCCTGATGTCAGTTTGCAGGAGGCACGTGACACTGACAAAGCAGCCACAGTTGCCTGTGGGGGCACCTTGCATCTGGGAGGTTTCCTGATCCATGTGGAATTTCAGCAGGCAGCCAGCCACTCCGGGCCACCGGGCCCTGGCTATGAGCCATGGCCTTTCCCCAGAGAAACAAAACACACCAGGCCAGGGTCCTGACGTCAGTTTGCAGGAGGCACTTGGCGCTGTCAAACCAGCCACAGTTGCCTGTGGGGGCACCTTGCATCTTGGCGGCATCCTGATCCATACAGAATTTCAGCAGGCAGCCGGCCACTCCGGGCCACTGGGCCCTGGACACGAACAATGGCCTTTCCCCTGAGAAACAATACTCCCCCGGCCAGGTTCCTGATGTCAGTTTGCAGGAGGCACTTGGCGCAGTCAAACCAGCCACAGTTGCCTGTGGGGGCACCTTGCATCTGGGAGGCATCCTGATCTGTGCGGAATTTCAGCAGGCAGCCGGCCACTCCGGGCCACTGGGCCCTGGACACAAACGATGGCCTTTCCCTAGAGAAACAAAACTCACCAGGCCAGGTTCCTGATGTCAGTTTGCAGGAGGCACTTGGCACTGTCAAAGCAGCCACAGTTGCCTGTGGGGCCACCTTGCATCTCGGCGGCACCCTGATCCGTGCGGAATTTCAGCAGGCAGCCGGCCAATCCGGGCCACTGGGTCCTGGACACGAACGATGGCCTTTCCCCAGAGAAACAAAACTCACCAGGCCAGGTTCCTGATGCCAGTTTGCAGGAGGCACTTGGCACTGTCAAACCAGCCACAGTTGCCTGTGGGGGCACCTTGCATCTCGGCGGCATCCTAATCCGTACGGAATTTCAGCAAGCAGCTGGCCTCTCCGGGGCACTGGGCCCTGGACAAGAACGATGGCCTTTCCCCAGAGAAACCAAACTCACCAGGCCAGGTTCCTGATGTCAGTTTGCAGGAGGCACTTGGCACTGTCAAACCAGCCACAGTTGCCTGTGGGGGCACCTTGTATCTCGGCGGCATCCTGATCCATACGGAATTTCAGCCGGCAGCCGGCCACTCCGGGCCACTGGGCCCTGGACACGAACGATTGCCTTTCCCCTGAGAAACAAAACTCACCAGGCCAGGGTCCTGATGTCAGTTTGCAGGAGGCACGTGGCACTGTCAAACCAGCCACAGTTGCCTGTGGGGGCACCTTGCATCTGGGAGGCATCCTGATTCGTTCGGAATTTCAGCAGGCAGCCGGCCCCTCCGGGCCACCGGGCCCTGGACACGAACGATTGCCTTTCCCCTGAGAAACAAAACTCACCAGGCCAGGTTCCTGATGTCAGTTTGCAGGAGGCACTTGGCACTGTCAAACCAGCCACAGTTGCCTGTGGGGGCACTTTGTATCTCTGCGGCATCCTGATCCATACGTAATTTCAGCAAGCAGCTGGCCTCTCCGGGGCACCGGGCCCTGGACTCGAACGATGGCCTTTCCCCAGAGAAGCAAAACTCACCAGGCCAGGTTCCTGATGTCAGTTTGCAGGAGGCACGTGACACTGTCAAACCAGCCACAGTTGCCTGTGGGGGCACCTTGCATCTCGGCGGCACCCTGATCCGTGAGGAATTTCAGCAAGCAGCTGGCCTCTCCGGGCCACCGGGCCCTGGCTATGAGCCATGGCCTTTCCCCAGAGAAACAAAACACACCAGGCCAGGGTCCTGACGTCAGTTTGCAGGAGGCACTTGGCGCTGTCAAACCAGCCACAGTTGCCTGTGGGGGCACCTTGCATCTCGGCGGCATCCTGATCCATACAGAATTTCAGCAAGCAGCTGGCCTCTCCGGGTCACCGGGCCCTGGACACGAACGATGGCCTTTCCCCAGCGAAACAAAACTCACCAGGCCAGGTTCCTGATGTCAGTTTGCAGGAGGCACTTGGCACTGTCAAACCAGCCACAGTTGCCTGTGGGGGCATCTTGCATCGCGGCGGCATCCTGATCTGTACGGAATTTCAGCAAGCAGCTGGCCTCTCCGGGGCACCGGGCCCTGGACTCGAACGATGGCCTTTCCCCAGAGAAGCAAAACTCACCAGGCCAGGTTCCTGATGTCAGTTTGCAGGAGGCACGTGACACTGTCATACCAGCCACATTTGCCTGTGGGGGCACCTTGCATCTCGGCGGCACCCTGATCCGTGCGGAATTTCAGCCGGCAGCCGGCCACTCCGGGCCACTGGGCCCTGGACACGAACGATGGCCTTTCCCCTGAGAAACAAAACTCACCCGGCCAGGTTCCTGATGTCAGTTTGCAGGAGGCACTTGGCGCAGTCAAACCAGCCACAGTTGCCTGTGGGGGCACCTTGCATCTGGGAGGCATCCTGATCTGTGCGGAATTTCAGCAGGCAGCCGGCCACTCCGGGCCACTGGGCCCTGGACACAAACGATGGCCTTTCCCCAGAGAAACAAAACTCACCAGGCCAGGTTCCTGATGTCAGTTTGCAGGAGGCACTTGGCACTGTCAAAGCAGCCACAGTTGCCTGTGGGGCCACCTTGCATCTCGGCGGCACCCTGATCCGTGCGGAATTTCAGCAGGCAGCCGGCCACTCCGGGCCACTGGGTCCTGGACACGAACGATGGCCTTTCCCCAGAGAAACAAAACTCACCAGGCCAGGTTCCTGATGCCAGTTTGCAGGAGGCACTTGGCACTGTCAAACCAGCCACAGTTGCCTGTGGGGGCACCTTGCATCTCGGCGGCATCCTGATCCGTACGGAATTTCAGCAAGCAGCTGGCCTCTCCGGGGCACTGGGCCCTGGACAAGAACGATGGCCTTTCCCCAGAGAAACCAAACTCACCAGGCCAGGTTCCTGATGTCAGTTTGCAGGAGGCACTTGGCAATGTCAAACCAGCCACTGTTGCCTGTGGGGGCACCTTTCATCTGGGGGGTATCCTGATCCGTGCGGAATTTCAGCAGGAAGCCAGCCACTCTGTGCCACCGGGCCATGGACACGAACGATGGCCTTTCCACTGAGAAACAAAACTCACCCGGCCAGGTTCCTGATGTCAGTTTGCAGGAGGCACTTGGCACAGTCAAACCAGCCACAGTTGCCTGTGGGGGCACCTTTCATCTCGGCGGCACCCTGATCCGTGCGGAATTTCAGCCGGCAGCCGGCCACTCCGGGCCACTGGGCCCTGGACACGAACGATGGCCTATCCCCAGAGAAACAAAACTCACCAGGCCAGGTTCCTGATGCCAGTTTGCAGGAGGCACTTGGCACTGTCAAACCAGCCACAGTTGCCTGTGGGGGCACCTTGCATCTCGGCAGCATCCTGGTCCGTACGGAATTTCAGCAAGCAGCTGTCCTCTCCGGGGCACCGGGCCCTGGACTCGAACGATTGCCTTTCCCCAGAGAAACAAAACTCACCAGGCCAGGGTCCTGATGTCAGTTTGCAGGAGGCACTTGGCACTGTCAAACCAGCCACAGTTGCCTGTGGGGGCACCTTCCATCTCGGCGGCATCCTGATCCGTACGGAATTTCAGCAGCAGCCGGCCACTCCGGCCCACCGGGCTCTGGACATGAACCATCGCCTTCCCCCAGAAAAACAAAACTCACCAGGCCAGGTTCCTGATGCCAGTTTGCAGGAGGCACGTGACACTGTCAAAGCAGCCACAGTTGCCTGTGGGGGCACCTTGCATCTGGGAGGCATCCTGATCTGTGCGGAATTTCAGCAGGCAGCCGGCCACTCCGGGCCACTGGGCCCTGGACACAAACGATGGCCTTTCCCCAGAGAAACAAAACTCACCAGGCCAGGTTCCTGATGTCAGTTTGCAGGAGGCACTTGGCACTGTCAAACCAGCCACAGTTGCCTGTGGGGGCACCTTGCATCTCGGCGGCACCCTTACCATGCGGAATTTCAGCCGGCAGCCGGCCACTCCGGGCCACTGGGCCCTGGACACGAACGATTGCCTTTCCCCTGAGAAACAAAACTCACCAGGCCAGGGTCCTGATGTCTGTTTGCAGGAGGCACTTGGCACTGTCAAACCAGCCACAGTTGCCTGTGGGGGCACCTTGCATCTCAGCGGCATCCTGATTCGTTCGGAATTTCAGCAGGCAGCCGGCCCCTCCGGGCCACCGGGCCCTGGACACGAACGATTGCCTTTCCCCTGAGAAACAAAACTCACCAGGCCAGGTTCCTGATGTCAGTTTGCAGGAGGCACTTGGCACTGTCAAACCAGCCACAGTTGCCTGTGGGGGCACCTTGTATCTCTGCGGCATCCTGATCCATACGGAATTTCAGCAAGCAACTGGCCTTTCCGGGGCACCGGGCCCTGGACTTGAGCGATGGCCTTTCCCCAGAGAAGCAAAACTCACCAGGCCAGGTTCCTGATGTCAGTTTGCAGGAGGCACGTGACACTGTCAAACCAGCCACAGTTGCCTGTGGGGGCACCTTGCATCTCGGCGGCACCCTGATCCGTGAGGAATTTCAGCCGGCAGCCGGCCACTCCGGGCCACTGGACCCTGGACACGAACGATGGCCATTCCCCAGAGAAACAAAACTCACCAGGCCAGGTTCCTGATGCCAGTTTGCAGGAGGCACTTGGCAGTGTCAAACCAGCCACAGTTGCCTGTGGGGGCACCTTGCATCTCGGCGGCACCCTGATCCGTGCGGAATTTCAGCCGGCAGCCGGCCACTCCGGGCCACTGGGCCCTGGACACGAACGATGGCCTTTCCCCTGAGAAACAAAACTCACCCGGCCAGGTTCCTGATGTCAGTTTGCAGGAGGCACTTGGCGCAGTCAAACCAGCCACAGTTGCCTGTGGGGGCACCTTGCATCTGGGAGGCATCCTGATCTGTGCGGAATTTCAGCAGGCAGCCGGCCACTCCGGGCCACTGGGCCCTGGACACGAACGATGGCCTTTCCCCTGAGAAACAAAACTCCCCCGGCCAGGTTCCTGATGTCAGTTTGCAGGAGGCACTTGGCGCAGTCAAACCAGCCACAGTTGCCTGTGGGGGCACCTTGCATCTGGGAGGCATCCTGATCTGTGCGGAATTTCAGCAGGCAGCCGGCCACTCCGGGCCACTGGGCCCTGGACACAAACGATGGCCTTTCCCTAGAGAAACAAAACTCACCAGGCCAGGTTCCTGATGTCAGTTTGCAGGAGGCACTTGGCACTGTCAAAGCAGCCACAGTTGCCTGTGGGGCCACCTTGCATCTCGGCGGCACCCTGATCCGTGCGGAATTTCAGCAGGCAGCCGGCCACTCCGGGCCACTGGGTCCTGGACACGAACGATGGCCTTTCCCCAGAGAAACAAAACTCACCAGGCCAGGTTCCTGATGCGAGTTTGCAGGAGGCACTTGGCACTGTCAAACCAGCCACAGTTGCCTGTGGGGGCACCTTGCATCTCGGCGGCATCCTGATCCGTACGGAATTTCAGCAAGCAGCTGGCCTCTCCGGAGCACTGGGCCCTGGACAAGAACGATGGCCTTTCCCCAGAGAAACCAAACTCACCAGGCCAGGTTCCTGATGTCAGTTTGCAGGAGGCACTTGGCACTGTCAAACCAGCCACAGTTGCCTGTGGGGGCACCTTGTATCTCGGCGGCATCCTGATCCATACGGAATTTCAGCCGGCAGCCGGCCACTCCGGGCCACTGGGCCCTGGACACGAACGATTGCCTTTCCCCTGAGAAACAAAACTCACCAGGCCAGGGTCCTGATGTCAGTTTGCAGGAGGCACGTGGCACTGTCAAACCAGCCACAGTTGCCTGTGGGGGCACCTTGCATCTCAGCGGCATCCTGATTCGTTCGGAATTTCAGCAGGCAGCCGGCCCCTCCGGGCCACCGGGCCCTGGACACGAACGATTGCCTTTCCCCTGAGAAACAAAACTCACCAGGCCAGGTTCCTGATGTCAGTTTGCAGGAGGCACTTGGCACTGTCAAACCAGCCACAGTTGCCTGTGGGGGCACTTTGTATCTCTGCGGCATCCTGATCCATACGGAATTTCAGCAAGCAGCTGGCCTCTCCGGGGCACCGGGCCCTGGACTCGAACGATGGCCTTTCCCCAGAGAAGCAAAACTCACCAGGCCAGGTTCCTGATGTCAGTTTGCAGGAGGCACGTGACACTGTCAAACCAGCCACAGTTGCCTGTGGGGGCACCTTGCATCTCGGCGGCACCCTGATCCGTGAGGAATTTCAGCAAGCAGCTGGCCTCTCCGGGCCACCGGGCCCTGGCTATGAGCCATGGCCTTTCCCCAGAGAAACAAAACACACCAGGCCAGGGTCCTGACGTCAGTTTGCAGGAGGCACTTGGCGCTGTCAAACCAGCCACAGTTGCCTGTGGGGGCACCTTGCATCTCGGCGGCATCCTGATCCATATAGAATTTCAGCAAGCAGCTGGCCTCTCCGGGTCACCGGGCCCTGGACACGAACGATGGCCTTTCCCCAGCGAAATAAAACTCACCAGGCCAGGTTCCTGATGTCAGTTTGCAGGAGGCACTTGGCACTGTCAAAGCAGCCACAGTTGCCTGTGGGGCCACCTTGCATCTCGGCGGCACCCTGATCCGTGCGGAATTTCAGCAGGCAGCCGGCCACTCCGGGCCACTGGGCCCTGGACACGAACGATGGCCTTTCCCCAGGGAAACAAAACTCACCAGGCCAGGTTCCTGATGCCAGTTTGCAGGAGGCACTTGGCACTGTCAAACCAGCCACTGTTGCCTGTGGGGGCACCTTTCATCTGGGGGGTATCCTGATCCGTGCGGAATTTCAGCAGGAAGCCAGCCACTCTGTGCCACCGGGCCATGGACACGAACGATGGCCTTTCCACTGAGAAACAAAACTCACCCGGCCAGGTTCCTGATGTCAGTTTGCAGGAGGCACTTGGCACAGTCAAACCAGCCACAGTTGCCTGTGGGGGCACCTTTCATCTCGGCGGCACCCTGATCCGTGCGGAATTTCAGCCGGCAGCCGGCCACTCCGGGCCACTGGGCCCTGGACACGAACGATGGCCTTTCCCCAGAGAAACAAAACTCACCAGGCCAGGTTCCTGATGCCAGTTTGCAGGAGGCACTTGGCACTGTCAAACCAGCCACAGTTGCCTGTGGGGGCACCTTGCATCTCGGCAGCATCCTGGTCCGTACGGAATTTCAGCAAGCAGCTGTCCTCTCCGGGGCACCGGGCCCTGGACTCGAACGATTGCCTTTCCCCAGAGAAACAAAACTCACCAGGCCAGGGTCCTGATGTCAGTTTGCAGGAGGCACTTGGCACTGTCAAACCAGCCACAGTTGCCTGTGGGGGCACCTTCCATCTCGGCGGCATCCTGATCCGTACGGAATTTCAGCAGCAGCCGGCCACTCCGGCCCACCGGGCTCTGGACATGAACCATCGCCTTCCCCCAGAAAAACAAAACTCACCAGGCCAGGTTCCTGATGCCAGTTTGCAGGAGGCACGTGACACTGTCAAAGCAGCCACAGTTGCCTGTGGGGGCACCTTGCATCTGGGAGGCATCCTGATCTGTGCGGAATTTCAGCAGGCAGCCGGCCACTCCGGGCCACTGGGCCCTGGACACAAACGATGGCCTTTCCCCTGAGAAACAAAACTCACCAGGCCAGGGTCCTGATGTCTGTTTGCAGGAGGCACTTGGCACTGTCAAACCAGCCACAGTTGCCTGTGGGGGCACCTTGCATCTCAGCGGCATCCTGATTCGTTCGGAATTTCAGCAGGCAGCCGGCCCCTCCGGGCCACCGGGCCCTGGACACGAACGATTGCCTTTCCCCTGAGAAACAAAACTCACCAGGCCAGGTTCCTGATGTCAGTTTGCAGGAGGCACTTGGCACTGTCAAACCAGCCACAGTTGCCTGTGGGGGCACCTTGTATCTCTGCGGCATCCTGATCCATACGGAATTTCAGCAAGCAACTGGCCTTTCCGGGGCACCGGGCCCTGGACTTGAGCGATGGCCTTTCCCCAGAGAAGCAAAACTCACCAGGCCAGGTTCCTGATGTCAGTTTGCAGGAGGCACGTGACACTGTCAAACCAGCCACAGTTGCCTGTGGGGGCACCTTGCATCTCGGCGGCACCCTGATCCGTGAGGAATTTCAGCCGGCAGCCGGCCACTCCGGGCCACTGGACCCTGGACACGAACGATGGCCATTCCCCAGAGAAACAAAACTCACCAGGCCAGGTTCCTGATGCCAGTTTGCAGGAGGCACTTGGCAGTGTCAAACCAGCCACAGTTGCCTGTGGGGGCACCTTGCATCTCGGCGGCACCCTGATCCGTGCGGAATTTCAGCCGGCAGCCGGCCACTCCGGGCCACTGGGCCCTGGACACGAACGATGGCCTTTCCCCTGAGAAACAAAACTCACCCGGCCAGGTTCCTGATGTCAGTTTGCAGGAGGCACTTGGCGCAGTCAAACCAGCCACAGTTGCCTGTGGGGGCACCTTGCATCTGGGAGGCATCCTGATCTGTGCGGAATTTCAGCAGGCAGCCGGCCACTCCGGGCCACTGGGCCCTGGACACGAACGATGGCCTTTCCCCTGAGAAACAAAACTCCCCCGGCCAGGTTCCTGATGTCAGTTTGCAGGAGGCACTTGGCGCAGTCAAACCAGCCACAGTTGCCTGTGGGGGCACCTTGCATCTGGGAGGCATCCTGATCTGTGCGGAATTTCAGCAGGCAGCCGGCCACTCCGGGCCACTGGGCCCTGGACACAAACGATGGCCTTTCCCTAGAGAAACAAAACTCACCAGGCCAGGTTCCTGATGTCAGTTTGCAGGAGGCACTTGGCACTGTCAAACCAGCCACAGTTGCCTGTGGGGGCACCTTGCATCTCGGCGGCATCCTGATCCGTACGGAATTTCAGCAAGCAGCTGGCCTCTCCGGAGCACTGGGCCCTGGACAAGAACGATGGCCTTTCCCCAGAGAAACCAAACTCACCAGGCCAGGTTCCTGATGTCAGTTTGCAGGAGGCACTTGGCACTGTCAAACCAGCCACAGTTGCCTGTGGGGGCACCTTGTATCTCGGCGGCATCCTGATCCATACGGAATTTCAGCCGGCAGCCGGCCACTCCGGGCCACTGGGCCCTGGACACGAACGATTGCCTTTCCCCTGAGAAACAAAACTCACCAGGCCAGGGTCCTGATGTCAGTTTGCAGGAGGCACGTGGCACTGTCAAACCAGCCACAGTTGCCTGTGGGGGCACCTTGCATCTCAGCGGCATCCTGATTCGTTCAGAATTTCAGCAGGCAGCCGGCCCCTCCGGGCCACCGGGCCCTGGACACGAACGATTGCCTTTCCCCTGAGAAACAAAACTCACCAGGCCAGGTTCCTGATGTCAGTTTGCAGGAGGCACTTGGCACTGTCAAACCAGCCACAGTTGCCTGTGGGGGCACTTTGTATCTCTGCGGCATCCTGATCCATACGGAATTTCAGCAAGCAGCTGGCCTCTCCGGGGCACCGGGCCCTGGACTCGAACGATGGCCTTTCCCCAGAGAAGCAAAACTCACCAGGCCAGGTTCCTGATGTCAGTTTGCAGGAGGCACGTGACACTGTCAAACCAGCCACAGTTGCCTGTGGGGGCACCTTGCATCTCGGCGGCACCCTGATCCGTGAGGAATTTCAGCAAGCAGCTGGCCTCTCCGGGCCACCGGGCCCTGGCTATGAGCCATGGCCTTTCCCCAGAGAAACAAAACACACCAGGCCAGGGTCCTGACGTCAGTTTGCAGGAGGCACTTGGCGCTGTCAAACCAGCCACAGTTGCCTGTGGGGGCACCTTGCATCTCGGCGGCATCCTGATCCATACAGAATTTCAGCAAGCAGCTGGCCTCTCCGGGTCACCGGGCCCTGGACACGAACGATGGCCTTTCCCCAGCGAAATAAAACTCACCAGGCCAGGTTCCTGATGTCAGTTTGCAGGAGGCACTTGGCACTGTCAAACCAGCCACAGTTGCCTGTGGGGGCATATTGCATCGCGGCGGCATCCTGATCTGTACGGAATTTCAGCAAGCAGCTGGCCTCTCCGGGGCACCGGGCCCTGGACTCGAACGATGGCCTTTCCCCAGAGAAGCAAAACTCACCAGGCCAGGTTCCTGATGTCAGTTTGCAGGAGGCACGTGACACTGTCATACCAGCCACATTTGCCTGTGGGGGCACCTTGCATCTCGGCGGCACCCTGATCCGTGCGGAATTTCAGCCGGCAGCCGGCCACTCCGGGCCACTGGGCCCTGGACACGAACGATGGCCTTTCCCCAGAGAAACAAAACTCACCAGGCCAGGTTCCTGATGTCAGTTTGCAGGAGGCACTTGGCACTGTCAAAGCAGCCACAGTTGCCTGTGGGGCCACCTTGCATCTCGGCGGCACCCTGATCCGTGCGGAATTTCAGCAGGCAGCCGGCCACTCCGGGCCACTGGGTCCTGGACACGAACGATGGCCTTTCCCCAGAGAAACAAAACTCACCAGGCCAGGTTCCTGATGCCAGTTTGCAGGAGGCACTTGGCACTGTCAAACCAGCCACAGTTGCCTGTGGGGGCACCTTGCATCTCGGCGGCATCCTGATCCGTACGGAATTTCAGCAAGCAGCTGGCCTCTCCGGGGCACTGGGCCCTGGACAAGAACGATGGCCTTTCCCCAGAGAAACCAAACTCACCAGGCCAGGTTCCTGATGTCAGTTTGCA
Source organism: Passer domesticus (assembly GCF_036417665.1). Taxonomy (NCBI): domain Eukaryota; kingdom Metazoa; phylum Chordata; class Aves; order Passeriformes; family Passeridae; genus Passer; species Passer domesticus. The sequence continues at coordinate 12,773,951 of NC_087511.1, read as the reverse complement.
GGAGGCACTTGGCACTGTCAAACCAGCCACAGTTGCCTGTGGGGGCACCTTGTATCTCGGCGGCATCCTGATCCATACGGAATTTCAGCCGGCAGCCGGCCACTCCGGGCCACTGGGCCCTGGACACGAACGATTGCCTTTCCCCTGAGAAACAAAACTCACCAGGCCAGGGTCCTGATGTCAGTTTGCAGGAGGCACGTGGCACTGTCAAACCAGCCACAGTTGCCTGTGGGGGCACCTTGCATCTCAGCGGCATCCTGATTCGTTCGGAATTTCAGCAGGCAGCCGGCCCCTCCGGGCCACCGGGCCCTGGACACGAACGATTGCCTTTCCCCTGAGAAACAAAACTCACCAGGCCAGGGTCCTGATGTCAGTTTGCAGGAGGCACTTGGCACTGTCAAACCAGCCACAGTTGCCTGTGGGGGCACCTTGCATCTCGGCGGCATCCTGATCCGTACGGAATTTCAGCAAGCAGCTGGCCTCTCCGGGGCACTGGGCCCTGGACAAGAACGATGGCCTTTCCCCAGAGAAACCAAACTCACCAGGCCAGGTTCCTGATGCCAGTTTGCAGGAGGCACTTGGCACTGTCAAACCAGCCACAGTTGCCTGTGGGGGCACCTTGCATCTCGGCGGCATCCTGATCCGTACGGAATTTCAGCAAGCAGCTGGCCTCTCCGGGGCACTGGGCCCTGGACAAGAACGATGGCCTTTCCCCAGAGAAACCAAACTCACCAGGCCAGGTTCCTGATGTCAGTTTGCAGGAGGCACTTGGCACTGTCAAACCAGCCACAGTTGCCTGTGGGGGCACCTTGTATCTCGGCGGCATCCTGATCCATACGGAATTTCAGCCGGCAGCCGGCCACTCCGGGCCACTGGGCCCTGGACACGAACGATTGCCTTTCCCCTGAGAAACAAAACTCACCAGGCCAGGGTCCTGATGTCAGTTTGCAGGAGGCACGTGGCACTGTCAAACCAGCCACAGTTGCCTGTGGGGGCACCTTGCATCTCAGCGGCATCCTGATTCGTTCGGAATTTCAGCAGGCAGCCGGCCCCTCCGGGCCACCGGGCCCTGGACACGAACGATTGCCTTTCCCCTGAGAAACAAAACTCACCAGGCCAGGTTCCTGATGTCAGTTTGCAGGAGGCACGTGACACTGTCAAACCAGCCACAGTTGCCTGTGGGGGCACCTTGCATCTCGGCGGCACCCTGATCCGTGAGGAATTTCAGCAAGCAGCTGGCCTCTCCGGGCCACCGGGCCCTGGCTATGAGCCATGGCCTTTCCCCAGAGAAACAAAACACACCAGGCCAGGGTCCTGACGTCAGTTTGCAGGAGGCACTTGGCGCTGTCAAACCAGCCACAGTTGCCTGTGGGGGCACCTTGCATCTCGGCGGCATCCTGATCCATACAGAATTTCAGCAAGCAGCTGGCCTCTCCGGGTCACCGGGCCCTGGACACGAACGATGGCCTTTCCCCAGCGAAACAAAACTCACCAGGCCAGGTTCCTGATGTCAGTTTGCAGGAGGCACTTGGCACTGTCAAACCAGCCACAGTTGCCTGTGGGGGCATCTTGCATCGCGGCGGCATCCTGATCTGTACGGAATTTCAGCAAGCAGCTGGCCTCTCCGGGGCACCGGGCCCTGGACTCGAACGATGGCCTTTCCCCAGAGAAGCAAAACTCACCAGGCCAGGTTCCTGATGTCAGTTTGCAGGAGGCACGTGACACTGTCATACCAGCCACATTTGCCTGTGGGGGCACCTTGCATCTCGGCGGCACCCTGATCCGTGCGGAATTTCAGCCGGCAGCCGGCCACTCCGGGCCACTGGGCCCTGGACACGAACGATGGCCTTTCCCCAGAGAAACAAAACTCACCAGGCCAGGTTCCTGATGTCAGTTTGCAGGAGGCACTTGGCACTGTCAAAGCAGCCACAGTTGCCTGTGGGGCCACCTTGCATCTCGGCGGCACCCTGATCCGTGCGGAATTTCAGCAGGCAGCCGGCCACTCCGGGCCACTGGGTCCTGGACACGAATGATGGCCTTTCCCCAGAGAAACAAAACTCACCAGGCCAGGTTCCTGATGCCAGTTTGCAGGAGGCACTTGGCACTGTCAAACCAGCCACAGTTGCCTGTGGGGGCACCTTGCATCTCGGCGGCATCCTGATCCGTACGGAATTTCAGCAAGCAGCTGGCCTCTCCGGGGCACTGGGCCCTGGACAAGAACGATGGCCTTTCCCCAGAGAAACCAAACTCACCAGGCCAGGTTCCTGATGTCAGTTTGCAGGAGGCACTTGGCACTGTCAAACCAGCCACTGTTGCCTGTGGGGGCACCTTTCATCTGGGGGGTATCCTGATCCGTGCGGAATTTCAGCAGGAAGCCAGCCACTCTGTGCCACCGGGCCATGGACACGAACGATGGCCTTTCCACTGAGAAACAAAACTCACCCGACCAGGTTCCTGATGTCAGTTTGCAGGAGGCACTTGGCACAGTCAAACCAGCCACAGTTGCCTGTGGGGGCACCTTTCATCTCGGCGGCACCCTGATCCGTGCGGAATTTCAGCCGGCAGCCGGCCACTCCGGGCCACTGGGCCCTGGACACGAACGATGGCCTTTCCCCAGAGAAACAAAACTCACCAGGCCAGGTTCCTGATGCCAGTTTGCAGGAGGCACTTGGCACTGTCAAACCAGCCACAGTTGCCTGTGGGGGCACCTTGCATCTCGGCAGCATCCTGGTCCGTACGGAATTTCAGCAAGCAGCTGTCCTCTCCGGGGCACCGGGCCCTGGACTCGAACGATTGCCTTTCCCCAGAGAAACAAAACTCACCAGGCCAGGGTCCTGATGTCAGTTTGCAGGAGGCACTTGGCACTGTCAAACCAGCCACAGTTGCCTGTGGGGGCACCTTCCATCTCGGCGGCATCCTGATCCGTACGGAATTTCAGCAGCAGCCGGCCACTCCGGCCCACCGGGCTCTGGACATGAACCATCGCCTTCCCCCAGAAAAACAAAACTCACCAGGCCAGGTTCCTGATGCCAGTTTGCAGGAGGCACGTGACACTGTCAAAGCAGCCACAGTTGCCTGTGGGGGCACCTTGCCTCTGGGAGGCATCCTGATCTGTGCGGAATTTCAGCAGGCAGCCGGCCACTCCGGGCCACTGGGCCCTGGACACAAACGATGGCCTTTCCCCAGAGAAACAAAACTCAACAGGCCAGGTTCCTGATGTCAGTTTGCAGGAGGCACTTGGCACTGTCAAACCAGCCACAGTTGCCTGTGGGGGCACCTTGCATCTCGGCGGCACCCTTATCCATGCGGAATTTCAGCCGGCAGCCGGCCACTCCGGGCCACTGGGCCCTGGACACGAACGATTGCCTTTCCCCTGAGAAACAAAACTCACCAGGCCAGGGTCCTGATGTCAGTTTGCAGGAGGCACTTGGCACTGTCAAACCAGCCACAGTTGCCTGTGGGGGCACCTTGCATCTCAGCGGCATCCTGATTCGTTCGGAATTTCAGCAGGCAGCCGGCCCCCCCGGGCCACCGGGCCCTGGACACGAACGATTGCCTTTCCCCTGAGAAACAAAACTCACCAGGCCAGGTTCCTGATGTCAGTTTGCAGGAGGCACTTGGCACTGTCAAACCAGCCACAGTTGCCTGTGGGGGCACCTTGTATCTCTGCGGCATCCTGATTCGTTCGGAATTTCAGCAAGCAACTGGCCTCTCCGGGGCACCGGGCCCTGGACTCGAACGATGGCCTTTCCCCAGAGAAGCAAAACTCACCAGTCCAGGTTCCTGATGTCAGTTTGCAGGAGGCACGTGACACTGTCAAACCAGCCACAGTTGCCTGTGGGGGCACCTTGCATCTCGGCGGCACCCTGATCCGTGAGGAATTTCAGCCGGCAGCCGGCCACTCCGGGCCACTGGACCCTGGACACGAACGATGGCCATTCCCCAGAGAAACAAAACTCACCAGGCCAGGTTCCTGATGCCAGTTTGCAGGAGGCACTTGGCAGTGTCAAACCAGCCACAGTTGCCTGTGGGGGCACCTTGCATCTCAGCGGCATCCTGATTCGTTCGGAATTTCAGCAGGCAGCCGGCCCCTCCGGGCCACCGGGCCCTGGACACGAACGATTGCCTTTCCCCTGAGAAACAAAACTCACCAGGCCAGGTTCCTGATGTCAGTTTGCAGGAGGCACTTGGCACTGTCAAACCAGCCACAGTTGCCTGTGGGGGCACTTTGTATCTCTGCGGCATCCTGATCCATACGGAATTTCAGCAAGCAGCTGGCCTCTCCGGGGCACCGGGCCCTGGACTCGAACGATGGCCTTTCCCCAGAGAAGCAAAACTCACCAGGCCAGGTTCCTGATGTCAGTTTGCAGGAGGCACGTGACACTGTCAAACCAGCCACAGTTGCCTGTGGGGGCACCTTGCATCTCGGCGGCACCCTGATCCGTGAGGAATTTCAGCAAGCCGCTGGCCTCTCCGGGCCACCGGGCCCTGGCTATGAGCCATGGCCTTTCCCCAGAGAAACAAAACACACCAGGCCAGGGTCCTGATGTCAGTTTGCAGGAGGCACTTGGCACTGTCAAACCAGCCACAGTTGCCTGTGGGGGCATCTTGCATCGCGGCGGCATCCTGATCTGTACGGAATTTCAGCAAGCAGCTGGCCTCTCCGGGGCACCGGGCCCTGGACTCGAACGATGGCCTTTCCCCAGAGAAGCAAAACTCACCAGGCCAGGTTCCTGATGTCAGTTTGCAGGAGGCACGTGACACTGTCATACCAGCCACATTTGCCTGTGGGGGCACCTTGCATCTCGGCGGCACCCTGATCCGTGCGGAATTTCAGCCGGCAGCCGGCCACTCCCGGCCACTGGGCCCTGGACACGAACGATGGCCTTTCCCCAGAGAAACAAAACTCACCAGGCCAGGTTCCTGATGTCAGTTTGCAGGAGGCACTTGGCACTGTCAAAGCAGCCACAGTTGCCTGTGGGGCCACCTTGCATCTCGGCGGCACCCTGATCCGTGCGGAATTTCAGCAGGCAGCCGGCCACTCCGGGCCACTGGGTCCTGGACACGAACGATGGCCTTTCCCCAGAGAAACAAAACTCACCAGGCCAGGTTCCTGATGCCAGTTTGCAGGAGGCACTTGGCACTGTCAAACCAGCCACAGTTGCCTGTGGGGGCACCTTGCATCTCGGCGGCATCCTGATCCGTACGGAATTTCAGCAAGCAGCTGGCCTCTCCGGGGCACTGGGCCCTGGACAAGAACGATGGCCTTTCCCCAGAGAAACCAAACTCACCAGGCCAGGTTCCTGATGTCAGTTTGCAGGAGGCACTTGGCACTGTCAAACCAGCCACTGTTGCCTGTGGGGGCACCTTTCATCTGGGGGGTATCCTGATCCGTGCGGAATTTCAGCAGGAAGCCAGCCACTCTGTGCCACCGGGCCATGGACACGAACGATGGCCTTTCCACTGAGAAACAAAACTCACCCGGCCAAGTTCCTGATGTCAGTTTGCAGGAGGCACTTGGCACAGTCAAACCAGCCACAGTTGCCTGTGGGGGCACCTTTCATCTCGGCGGCACCCTGATCCGTACGGAATTTCAGCAAGCAGCTGTCCTCTCCGGGGCACCGGGCCCTGGACTCGAACGACTGCCTTTCCCCAGAGAAACAAAACTCACCAGGCCAGGGTCCTGATGTCAGTTTGCAGGAGGCACTTGGCACTGTCAAACCAGCCACAGTTGCCTGTGGGGGCACCTTCCATCTCGGCGGCATCCTGATCCGTACGGAATTTCAGCAGCAGCCGGCCACTCCGGCCCACCGGGCTCTGGACATGAACCATCGCCTTCCCCCAGAAAAACAAAACTCACCAGGCCAGGTTCCTGATGCCAGTTTGCAGGAGGCACGTGACACTGTCAAAGCAGCCACAGTTGCCTGTGGGGGCACCTTGCATCTGGGAGGCATCCTGATCTGTGCGGAATTTCAGCAGGCAGCCGGCCACTCCGGGCCACTGGGCCCTGGACACAAACGATGGCCTTTCCCCAGAGAAACAAAACTCAACAGGCCAGGTTCCTGATGTCAGTTTGCAGGAGGCACTTGGCACTGTCAAACCAGCCACAGTTGCCTGTGGGGGCACCTTGCATCTCGGCGGCACCCTTATCCATGCGGAATTTCAGCCGGCAGCCGGCCACTCCGGGCCACTGGGCCCTGGACACGAACGATTGCCTTTCCCCTGAGAAACAAAACTCACCAGGCCAGGGTCCTGATGTCAGTTTGCAGGAGGCACTTGGCACTGTCAAACCAGCCACAGTTGCCTGTGGGGGCACCTTGCATCTCAGCGGCATCCTGATTCGTTCGGAATTTCAGCAGGCAGCCGGCCCCTCCGGGCCACCGGGCCCTGGACACGAACGATTGCCTTTCCCCTGAGAAACAAAACTCACCAGGCCAGGTTCCTGATGTCAGTTTGCAGGAGGCACTTGGCACTGTCAAACCAGCCACAGTTGCCTGTGGGGGCACCTTGTATCTCTGCGGCATCCTGATCCATACGGAATTTCAGCAAGCAACTGGCCTCTCCGGGGCACCGGGCCCTGGACTCGAACGATGGCCTTTCCCCAGAGAAGCAAAACTCACCAGGCCAGGTTCCTGATGTCAGTTTGCAGGCGGCACGTGACACTGTCAAACCAGCCACAGTTGCCTGTGGGGGCACCTTGCATCTCGGCGGCACCCTGATCCGTGAGGAATTTCAGCCGGCAGCCGGCCACTCCGGGCCACTGGACCCTGGACACGAACGATGGCCATTCCCCAGAGAAACAAAACTCACCAGGCCAGGTTCCTGATGCCAGTTTGCAGGAGGCACTTGGCAGTGTCAAACCAGCCACAGTTGCCTGTGGGGGCACCTTGCATCTCGGCGGCATCCTGATCCGTGCGGAATTTCAGCAGCAGCCGGCGACTCCGGGCCGCCGGGCTCTGGACATGAACCATCGCCTTTCCCCAGAGAAACAAAACTCACCAGGCCAGGTTCCTGATGTCAGTTTGCAGGAGGCACGTGACACTGTCAAACCAGCCACAGTTGCCTGTGGGGGCACCTTGCATCTGGGAGGTTTCCTGATCCATGCGGAATTTCAGCAGGCAGCCAGCCACTCCGGGCCACCGGGCCCTGGCTATGAGCCATGGCCTTTCCCCAGAGAAACAAAACACACCAGGCCAGGGTCCTGACGTCAGTTTGCAGGAGGCACTTGGCGCTGTCAAACCAGCCACAGTTGCCTGTGGGGGCACCTTGCATCTCGGCGGCATCCTGATCCATACAGAATTTCAGCAAGCAGCTGGCCTCTCCGGGTCACCGGGCCCTGGACACGAACGATGGCCTTTCCCCAGCGAAACAAAACTCACCAGGCCAGGTTCCTGATGTCAGTTTGCAGGAGGCACTTGGCACTGTCAAACCAGCCACAGTTGCCTGTGGGGGCATCTTGCATCGCGGCGGCATCCTGATCCGTACGGAATTTCAGCAGGCAGCTGGCCTCTCCGGGGCACTGGGCCCTGGACACGAACGATGGCCTTTCCCCAGAGAAACAAAATTCACCAGGCCAGGGTCCTGATGTCAGTTTGCAGGAGGCACTTGGCACTGTCAAACCAGCCACAGTTGCCTGTGGGGCCACCTTGCATCTCGGGGGCACCCTGATCCGTGTGGAATTTCAGCAGGCAGCCGGCCACTCCGGGCCACTGGGCCCTGGACACGAACGATGGCCTTTCCCCAGAGAAACAAAACTCACCAGGCCAGGTTCCTGATGCCAGTTTGCAGGAGGCACTTGGCACTGTCAAAGCAGCCACAGTTGCCTGTGGGGGCACCTTGCATCTCGGCAGCATCCTGGTCCGTACGGAATTTCAGCAAGCAGCTGTCCTCTCCGGGGCACCGGGCCCTGGACTCGAACGATTGCCTTTCCCCAGAGAAACAAAACTCACCAGGCCAGGGTCCTGATGTCAGTTTGCAGGAGGCACTTGGCACTGTCAAACCAGCCACAGTTGCCTGTGGGGGCACCTTGCATCTCGGCGGCATCCTGATCCGTACGGAATTTCAGCAAGCAGCTGGCCTCTCCGGGGCACTGGACCTTGGACAAGAACGATGGCCTTTCCCCAGAGAAACAAAACTCACCAGGCCAGGTTCCTGATGTCAGTTCGCAGGAGGCACTTGGCACTGTCAAACCAGCCACAGTTGCCTGTGGGGGCACCTTTCATCTGGGGGGTATCCTGATCCGTGCGGAATTTCAGCAGGAAGCCAGCCACTCTGTGCCACCGGGCCCTGGACACGAACGATGGCCTTTCCCCAGAGAAACAAAATTCACCAGGCCAGGGTCCTGATGTCAGTTTGCAGGAGGCACTTGGCACTGTCAAACCAGCCACAGTTGCCTGTGGGGCCACCTTGCATCTCGGGGGCACCCTGATCCGTGTGGAATTTCAGCAGGCAGCCGGCCACTCCGGGCCACTGGGCCCTGGACACGAACGATGGCCTTTCCCCAGAGAAACAAAACTCACCAGGCCAGGTTCCTGATGCCAGTTTGCAGGAGGCACTTGGCACTGTCAAAGCAGCCACAGTTGCCTGTGGGGGCACCTTGCATCTCGGCAGCATCCTGGTCCGTACGGAATTTCAGCAAGCAGCTGTCCTCTCCGGGGCACCGGGCCCTGGACTCGAACGATTGCCTTTCCCCAGAGAAACAAAACTCACCAGGCCAGGGTCCTGATGTCAGTTTGCAGGAGGCACTTGGCACTGTCAAACCAGCCACAGTTGCCTGTGGGGGCACCTTGCATCTCGGCGGCATCCTGATCCGTACGGAATTTCAGCAAGCAGCTGGCCTCTCCGGGGCACTGGACCTTGGACAAGAACGATGGCCTTTCCCCAGAGAAACAAAACTCACCAGGCCAGGTTCCTGATGTCAGTTCGCAGGAGGCACTTGGCACTGTCAAACCAGCCACAGTTGCCTGTGGGGGCACCTTTCATCTGGGGGGTATCCTGATCCGTGCGGAATTTCAGCAGGAAGCCAGCCACTCTGTGCCACCGGGCCCTGGACACGAACGATGGCCTTTCCCCAGAGAAACAAAACTCACCAGGCCAGGGTCCTGATGTCAGTTTGCAGGAGGCACTTGGTACCGTCAAAGCAGCCACAGTTGCCTGTGGGGGCACCTTGCATCTCGGCAGCATCCTGATCCATACGGAATTTCAGCAAGCAGCTGTCCTCTCCGGGGCACCGGGCCCTGGACTCGAACGATTGCCTTTCCCCAGAGAAACAAAACTCACCAGGCCAGGGTCCTGATGTCAGTTTGCAGGAGGCACTTGGCACTGTCAAACCAGCCACAGTTGCCTGTGGGAGCACCTTGCATCTCGGCGGCATCCTGATCCGTGCGGAATTTCAGCAGGCAGCCGGCCAATCCGGGCCACCGGGCCCTGGACACGAACGATGGCCTTTCCCCAGCGAAACAAAACTCACCAGGCCAGGTTCCTGATGTCAGTTCGCAGGAGGCACTTGGCACTGTCAAACCAGCCACAGTTGCCTGTGGGGGCACCTTTCATCTGGGGGGTATCCTGATCCGTGCGGAATTTCAGCAGGAAGCCAGCCACTCTGTGCCACCGGGCCCTGGACACGAACGATGGCCTTTCCCCAGAGAAACAAAACTCACCAGGCCAGGGTCCTGATGTCAGTTTGCAGGAGGCACTTGGTACCGTCAAAGCAGCCACAGTTGCCTGTGGGGGCACCTTGCATCTCGGCAGCATCCTGATCCATACGGAATTTCAGCAAGCAGCTGTCCTCTCCGGGGCACCGGGCCCTGGACTCGAACGATTGCCTTTCCCCAGAGAAACAAAACTCACCAGGCCAGGGTCCTGATGTCAGTTTGCAGGAGGCACTTGGCACTGTCAAACCAGCCACAGTTGCCTGTGGGAGCACCTTGCATCTCGGCGGCATCCTGATCCGTGCGGAATTTCAGCAGGCAGCCGGCCAATCCGGGCCACCGGGCCCTGGACACGAACGATGGCCTTTCCCCAGCGAAACAAAACTCACCAGGCCTGGTTCCTGATGTCAGTTTGCAGGAGGCACTTGGCACTGTCAAACCAGCCACAGTTGCTTTTGGGGGCACCTTGCATCTCGGCGGCATCCTGATCCGTACGGAATTTCAGCAAGCAGCTGGCCTCTCCGGGGCACTGGGCCCTGGACAAGAACGATGGCCTTTCCCCAGAGAAACAAAACTCACCAGGCCAGGTTCCTGATGTCAGTTTGCAGGAGGCACTTGGCACTGTCAAACCAGCCACAGTTGCCTGTGGGGGCACCTTTCATCTGGGGGGTATCCTGATCCGTGCGGAATTTCAGGAGGAAGCCAGCCACTCTGTGCCACCGGGCCCTGGACACGAACGGCAGCCTTTCCCCTGAGGAACAAAACTCACCAGGCCAGGGTCCTGATGTCAGTTTGCAGGAGGCACTTGGCACTGTCAAACCAGCCACAGTTGCCTGTGGGGGCACCTTTCATCTGGGAGGCATCCTGATCTGTGCGGAATTTCAGCAGGCAGCCGGCCACTGCGGGCCACTGGGCCCTGGACAAAAACGATGGCCTTTCCCCGGAGAAACAAAACTCACCAGGCCAGGGTCCTCATGTCAGTTTGCAGGAGGCACTTGGCACTGTCAAACCAGCCACAGTTGCCTGTGGGGGCACCTTGTATCTCTGCGGCATCCTGATCCATACGGAATTTCAGCAAGCAGCTGGCCTCTCCGGGGCACCGGGCCCTGGACTCGAACGATGGCCTTTCCCCAGAGAAGCAAAACTCACCAGGCCAGGTTCCTGATGTCAGTTTGCAGGAGGCACGTGACACTGTTAAACCAGCCACAGTTGCCTGTGGGGGCACCTTGCATCTCGGCGGCACCCTGATCCGTGCGGAATTTCAGCCGGCAGCCGGCCACTCCGGGCCACTGGGCCCTGGACACGAACGATGGCCTTTCCCCTGAGAAACAAAACTCACCCGGCCAGGTTCCTGATGTCAGTTTGCAGGAGGCACTTGGCAAAGTCAAACCAGCCACAGTTGCCTGTGGGGGCACCTTGCATCTGGGAGGCATCCTGATCTGAGCGGAATTTCAGCAGGCAGCCGGCCACTCCGGGCCACTGGGCCCTGGACACAAATGATGGCCTTTCCCCAGAGAAACAAAACTCACCAGGCCAGGTTCCTGATGTCAGTTTGCAGGAGGCACGTGACACTGTCATACCAGCCACATTTGCCTGTGGGGGCACCTTGCATCTCGGCGGCACCCTGATCCGTGCGGAATTTCAGCCGGCAGCCGGCCACTCCGGGCCACTGGGCCCTGGACACGAACGATGGCCTTTCCCCAGAGAAACAAAACTCACCAGGCCAGGTTCCTGATGTCAGTTTGCAGGAGGCACTTGGCACTGTCAAAGCAGCCACAGTTGCCTGTGGGGCCACCTTGCATCTCGGCGGCACCCTGATCCGTGCGGAATTTCAGCAGGCAGCCGGCCACTCCGGGCCACTGGGTCCTGGACACGAACGATGGCCTTTCCCCAGAGAAACAAAACTCACCAGGCCAGGTTCCTGATGCCAGTTTGCAGGAGGCACTTGGCACTGTCAAACCAGCCACAGTTGCCTGTGGGGGCACCTTGCATCTCGGCGGCATCCTGATCCGTACGGAATTTCAGCAAGCAGCTGGCCTCTCCGGGGCACTGGGCCCTGGACAAGAACGATGGCCTTTCCCCAGAGAAACCAAACTCACCAGGCCAGGTTCCTGATGTCAGTTTGCAGGAGGCACTTGGCACTGTCAAACCAGCCACAGTTGCCTGTGGGGGCACCTTGTATCTCGGCGGCATCCTGATCCATACGGAATTTCAGCCGGCAGCCGGCCACTCCGGGCCACTGGGCCCTGGACACGAACGATTGCCTTTCCCCTGAGAAACAAAACTCACCAGGCCAGGGTCCTGATGTCAGTTTGCAGGAGGCACGTGGCACTGTCAAACCAGCCACAGTTGCCTGTGGGGGCACCTTGCATCTCAGCGGCATCCTGATTCGTTCGGAATTTCAGCAGGCAGCCGGCCCCTCCGGGCCACCGGGCCCTGGACACGAACGATTGCCTTTCCCCTGAGAAACAAAACTCACCAGGCCAGGGTCCTGATGTCAGTTTGCAGGAGGCACTTGGCACTGTCAAACCAGCCACAGTTGCCTGTGGGGGCACCTTGCATCTCGGCGGCATCCTGATCCGTACGGAATTTCAGCAAGCAGCTGGCCTCTCCGGGGCACTGGGCCCTGGACAAGAACGATGGCCTTTCCCCAGAGAAACCAAACTCACCAGGCCAGGTTCCTGATGCCAGTTTGCAGGAGGCACTTGGCACTGTCAAACCAGCCACAGTTGCCTGTGGGGGCACCTTGCATCTCGGCGGCATCCTGATCCGTACGGAATTTCAGCAAGCAGCTGGCCTCTCCGGGGCACTGGGCCCTGGACAAGAACGATGGCCTTTCCCCAGAGAAACCAAACTCACCAGGCCAGGTTCCTGATGTCAGTTTGCAGGAGGCACTTGGCACTGTCAAACCAGCCACAGTTGCCTGTGGGGGCACCTTGTATCTCGGCGGCATCCTGATCCATACGGAATTTCAGCCGGCAGCCGGCCACTCCGGGCCACTGGGCCCTGGACACGAACGATTGCCTTTCCCCTGAGAAACAAAACTCACCAGGCCAGGGTCCTGATGTCAGTTTGCAGGAGGCACGTGGCACTGTCAAACCAGCCACAGTTGCCTGTGGGGGCACCTTGCATCTCAGCGGCATCCTGATTCGTTCGGAATTTCAGCAGGCAGCCGGCCCCTCCGGGCCACCGGGCCCTGGACACGAACGATTGCCTTTCCCCTGAGAAACAAAACTCACCAGGCCAGGTTCCTGATGTCAGTTTGCAGGAGGCACGTGACACTGTCAAACCAGCCACAGTTGCCTGTGGGGGCACCTTGCATCTCGGCGGCACCCTGATCCGTGAGGAATTTCAGCAAGCAGCTGGCCTCTCCGGGCCACCGGGCCCTGGCTATGAGCCATGGCCTTTCCCCAGAGAAACAAAACACACCAGGCCAGGGTCCTGACGTCAGTTTGCAGGAGGCACTTGGCGCTGTCAAACCAGCCACAGTTGCCTGTGGGGGCACCTTGCATCTCGGCGGCATCCTGATCCATACAGAATTTCAGCAAGCAGCTGGCCTCTCCGGGTCACCGGGCCCTGGACACGAACGATGGCCTTTCCCCAGCGAAACAAAACTCACCAGGCCAGGTTCCTGATGTCAGTTTGCAGGAGGCACTTGGCACTGTCAAACCAGCCACAGTTGCCTGTGGGGGCACCTTGCATCTCGGCGGCATCCTGATCCGTACGGAATTTCAGCAAGCAGCTGGCCTCTCCGGGGCACTGGGCCCTGGACAAGAACGATGGCCTTTCCCCAGAGAAACCAAACTCACCAGGCCAGGTTCCTGATGTCAGTTTGCAGGAGGCACTTGGCACTGTCAAACCAGCCACTGTTGCCTGTGGGGGCACCTTTCATCTGGGGGGTATCCTGATCCGTGCGGAATTTCAGCAGGAAGCCAGCCACTCTGTGCCACCGGGCCATGGACACGAACGATGGCCTTTCCACTGAGAAACAAAACTCACCCGACCAGGTTCCTGATGTCAGTTTTCAGGAGGCACTTGGCACAGTCAAACCAGCCACAGTTGCCTGTGGGGGCACCTTTCATCTCGGCGGCACCCTGATCCGTGCGGAATTTCAGCCGGCAGCCGGCCACTCCGGGCCACTGGGCCCTGGACACGAACGATGGCCTTTCCCCAGAGAAACAAAACTCACCAGGCCAGGTTCCTGATGCCAGTTTGCAGGAGGCACTTGGCACTGTCAAACCAGCCACAGTTGCCTGTGGGGGCACCTTGCATCTCGGCAGCATCCTGGTCCGTACGGAATTTCAGCAAGCAGCTGTCCTCTCCGGGGCACCGGGCCCTGGACTCGAACGATTGCCTTTCCCCAGAGAAACAAAACTCACCAGGCCAGGGTCCTGATGTCAGTTTGCAGGAGGCACTTGGCACTGTCAAACCAGCCACAGTTGCCTGTGGGGGCACCTTCCATCTCGGCGGCATCCTGATCCGTACGGAATTTCAGCAGCAGCCGGCCACTCCGGCCCACCGGGCTCTGGACATGAACCATCGCCTTCCCCCAGAAAAACAAAACTCACCAGGCCAGGTTCCTGATGCCAGTTTGCAGGAGGCACGTGACACTGTCAAAGCAGCCACAGTTGCCTGTGGGGGCACCTTGCCTCTGGGAGGCATCCTGATCTGTGCGGAATTTCAGCAGGCAGCCGGCCACTCCGGGCCACTGGGCCCTGGACACAAACGATGGCCTTTCCCCAGAGAAACAAAACTCAACAGGCCAGGTTCCTGATGTCAGTTTGCAGGAGGCACTTGGCACTGTCAAACCAGCCACAGTTGCCTGTGGGGGCACCTTGCATCTCGGCGGCACCCTTATCCATGCGGAATTTCAGCCGGCAGCCGGCCACTCCGGGCCACTGGGCCCTGGACACGAACGATTGCCTTTCCCCTGAGAAACAAAACTCACCAGGCCAGGGTCCTGATGTCAGTTTGCAGGAGGCACTTGGCACTGTCAAACCAGCCACAGTTGCCTGTGGGGGCACCTTGCATCTCAGCGGCATCCTGATTCGTTCGGAATTTCAGCAGGCAGCCGGCCCCCCCGGGCCACCGGGCCCTGGACACGAACGATTGCCTTTCCCCTGAGAAACAAAACTCACCAGGCCAGGTTCCTGATGTCAGTTTGCAGGAGGCACTTGGCACTGTCAAACCAGCCACAGTTGCCTGTGGGGGCACCTTGTATCTCTGCGGCATCCTGATTCGTTCGGAATTTCAGCAAGCAACTGGCCTCTCCGGGGCACCGGGCCCTGGACTCGAACGATGGCCTTTCCCCAGAGAAGCAAAACTCACCAGTCCAGGTTCCTGATGTCAGTTTGCAGGAGGCACGTGACACTGTCAAACCAGCCACAGTTGCCTGTGGGGGCACCTTGCATCTCGGCGGCACCCTGATCCGTGAGGAATTTCAGCCGGCAGCCGGCCACTCCGGGCCACTGGACCCTGGACACGAACGATGGCCATTCCCCAGAGAAACAAAACTCACCAGGCCAGGTTCCTGATGCCAGTTTGCAGGAGGCACTTGGCAGTGTCAAACCAGCCACAGTTGCCTGTGGGGGCACCTTGCATCTCAGCGGCATCCTGATTCGTTCGGAATTTCAGCAGGCAGCCGGCCCCTCCGGGCCACCGGGCCCTGGACACGAACGATTGCCTTTCCCCTGAGAAACAAAACTCACCAGGCCAGGTTCCTGATGTCAGTTTGCAGGAGGCACTTGGCACTGTCAAACCAGCCACAGTTGCCTGTGGGGGCACTTTGTATCTCTGCGGCATCCTGATCCATACGGAATTTCAGCAAGCAGCTGGCCTCTCCGGGGCACCGGGCCCTGGACTCGAACGATGGCCTTTCCCCAGAGAAGCAAAACTCACCAGGCCAGGTTCCTGATGTCAGTTTGCAGGAGGCACGTGACACTGTCAAACCAGCCACAGTTGCCTGTGGGGGCACCTTGCATCTCGGCGGCACCCTGATCCGTGAGGAATTTCAGCAAGCCGCTGGCCTCTCCGGGCCACCGGGCCCTGGCTATGAGCCATGGCCTTTCCCCAGAGAAACAAAACACACCAGGCCAGGGTCCTGATGTCAGTTTGCAGGAGGCACTTGGCACTGTCAAACCAGCCACAGTTGCCTGTGGGGGCATCTTGCATCGCGGCGGCATCCTGATCTGTACGGAATTTCAGCAAGCAGCTGGCCTCTCCGGGGCACCGGGCCCTGGACTCGAACGATGGCCTTTCCCCAGAGAAGCAAAACTCACCAGGCCAGGTTCCTGATGTCAGTTTGCAGGAGGCACGTGACACTGTCATACCAGCCACATTTGCCTGTGGGGGCACCTTGCATCTCGGCGGCACCCTGATCCGTGCGGAATTTCAGCCGGCAGCCGGCCACTCCCGGCCACTGGGCCCTGGACACGAACGATGGCCTTTCCCCAGAGAAACAAAACTCACCAGGCCAGGTTCCTGATGTCAGTTTGCAGGAGGCACTTGGCACTGTCAAAGCAGCCACAGTTGCCTGTGGGGCCACCTTGCATCTCGGCGGCACCCTGATCCGTGCGGAATTTCAGCAGGCAGCCGGCCACTCCGGGCCACTGGGTCCTGGACACGAACGATGGCCTTTCCCCAGAGAAACAAAACTCACCAGGCCAGGTTCCTGATGCCAGTTTGCAGGAGGCACTTGGCACTGTCAAACCAGCCACAGTTGCCTGTGGGGGCACCTTGCATCTCGGCGGCATCCTGATCCGTACGGAATTTCAGCAAGCAGCTGGCCTCTCCGGGGCACTGGGCCCTGGACAAGAACGATGGCCTTTCCCCAGAGAAACCAAACTCACCAGGCCAGGTTCCTGATGTCAGTTTGCAGGAGGCACTTGGCACTGTCAAACCAGCCACTGTTGCCTGTGGGGGCACCTTTCATCTGGGGGGTATCCTGATCCGTGCGGAATTTCAGCAGGAAGCCAGCCACTCTGTGCCACCGGGCCATGGACACGAACGATGGCCTTTCCACTGAGAAACAAAACTCACCCGGCCAGGTTCCTGATGTCAGTTTGCAGGAGGCACTTGGCACAGTCAAACCAGCCACAGTTGCCTGTGGGGGCACCTTTCATCTCGGCGGCACCCTGATCCGTGCGGAATTTCAGCCGGCAGCCGGCCACTCCGGGCCACTGGGCCCTGGACACGAACGATGGCCTTTCCCCAGAGAAACAAAACTCACCAGGCCAGGTTCCTGATGCCAGTTTGCAGGAGGCACTTGGCACTGTCAAACCAGCCACAGTTGCCTGTGGGGGCACCTTGCATCTCGGCAGCATCCTGGTCCGTACGGAATTTCAGCAAGCAGCTGTCCTCTCCGGGGCACCGGGCCCTGGACTCGAACGACTGCCTTTCCCCAGAGAAACAAAACTCACCAGGCCAGGGTCCTGATGTCAGTTTGCAGGAGGCACTTGGCACTGTCAAACCAGCCACAGTTGCCTGTGGGGGCACCTTCCATCTCGGCGGCATCCTGATCCGTACGGAATTTCAGCAGCAGCCGGCCACTCCGGCCCACCGGGCTCTGGACATGAACCATCGCCTTCCCCCAGAAAAACAAAACTCACCAGGCCAGGTTCCTGATGCCAGTTTGCAGGAGGCACGTGACACTGTCAAAGCAGCCACAGTTGCCTGTGGGGGCACCTTGCATCTGGGAGGCATCCTGATCTGTGCGGAATTTCAGCAGGCAGCCGGCCACTCCGGGCCACTGGGCCCTGGACACAAACGATGGCCTTTCCCCAGAGAAACAAAACTCAACAGGCCAGGTTCCTGATGTCAGTTTGCAGGAGGCACTTGGCACTGTCAAACCAGCCACAGTTGCCTGTGGGGGCACCTTGCATCTCGGCGGCACCCTTATCCATGCGGAATTTCAGCCGGCAGCCGGCCACTCCGGGCCACTGGGCCCTGGACACGAACGATTGCCTTTCCCCTGAGAAACAAAACTCACCAGGCCAGGGTCCTGATGTCAGTTTGCAGGAGGCACTTGGCACTGTCAAACCAGCCACAGTTGCCTGTGGGGGCACCTTGCATCTCAGCGGCATCCTGATTCGTTCGGAATTTCAGCAGGCAGCCGGCCCCTCCGGGCCACCGGGCCCTGGACACGAACGATTGCCTTTCCCCTGAGAAACAAAACTCACCAGGCCAGGTTCCTGATGTCAGTTTGCAGGAGGCACTTGGCACTGTCAAACCAGCCACAGTTGCCTGTGGGGGCACCTTGTATCTCTGCGGCATCCTGATCCATACGGAATTTCAGCAAGCAACTGGCCTCTCCGGGGCACCGGGCCCTGGACTCGAACGATGGCCTTTCCCCAGAGAAGCAAAACTCACCAGGCCAGGTTCCTGATGTCAGTTTGCAGGCGGCACGTGACACTGTCAAACCAGCCACAGTTGCCTGTGGGGGCACCTTGCATCTCGGCGGCACCCTGATCCGTGAGGAATTTCAGCCGGCAGCCGGCCACTCCGGGCCACTGGACCCTGGACACGAACGATGGCCATTCCCCAGAGAAACAAAACTCACCAGGCCAGGTTCCTGATGCCAGTTTGCAGGAGGCACTTGGCAGTGTCAAACCAGCCACAGTTGCCTGTGGGGGCACCTTGCATCTCGGCGGCATCCTGATCCGTGCGGAATTTCAGCAGCAGCCGGCGACTCCGGGCCGCCGGGCTCTGGACATGAACCATCGCCTTTCCCCAGAGAAACAAAACTCACCAGGCCAGGTTCCTGATGTCAGTTTGCAGGAGGCACGTGACACTGTCAAACCAGCCACAGTTGCCTGTGGGGGCACCTTGCATCTGGGAGGTTTCCTGATCCATGCGGAATTTCAGCAGGCAGCCAGCCACTCCGGGCCACCGGGCCCTGGCTATGAGCCATGGCCTTTCCCCAGAGAAACAAAACACACCAGGCCAGGGTCCTGACGTCAGTTTGCAGGAGGCACTTGGCGCTGTCAAACCAGCCACAGTTGCCTGTGGGGGCACCTTGCATCTCGGCGGCATCCTGATCCATACAGAATTTCAGCAAGCAGCTGGCCTCTCCGGGTCACCGGGCCCTGGACACGAACGATGGCCTTTCCCCAGCGAAACAAAACTCACCAGGCCAGGTTCCTGATGTCAGTTTGCAGGAGGCACTTGGCACTGTCAAACCAGCCACAGTTGCCTGTGGGGGCATCTTGCATCGCGGCGGCATCCTGATCCGTACGGAATTTCAGCAGGCAGCTGGCCTCTCCGGGGCACTGGGCCCTGGACACGAACGATGGCCTTTCCCCAGAGAAACAAAATTCACCAGGCCAGGGTCCTGATGTCAGTTTGCAGGAGGCACTTGGCACTGTCAAACCAGCCACAGTTGCCTGTGGGGCCACCTTGCATCTCGGGGGCACCCTGATCCGTGTGGAATTTCAGCAGGCAGCCGGCCACTCCGGGCCACTGGGCCCTGGACACGAACGATGGCCTTTCCCCAGAGAAACAAAACTCACCAGGCCAGGTTCCTGATGCCAGTTTGCAGGAGGCACTTGGCACTGTCAAAGCAGCCACAGTTGCCTGTGGGGGCACCTTGCATCTCGGCAGCATCCTGGTCCGTACGGAATTTCAGCAAGCAGCTGTCCTCTCCGGGGCACCGGGCCCTGGACTCGAACGATTGCCTTTCCCCAGAGAAACAAAACTCACCAGGCCAGGGTCCTGATGTCAGTTTGCAGGAGGCACTTGGCACTGTCAAACCAGCCACAGTTGCCTGTGGGGGCACCTTGCATCTCGGCGGCATCCTGATCCGTACGGAATTTCAGCAAGCAGCTGGCCTCTCCGGGGCACTGGACCTTGGACAAGAACGATGGCCTTTCCCCAGAGAAACAAAACTCACCAGGCCAGGTTCCTGATGTCAGTTCGCAGGAGGCACTTGGCACTGTCAAACCAGCCACAGTTGCCTGTGGGGGCACCTTTCATCTGGGGGGTATCCTGATCCGTGCGGAATTTCAGCAGGAAGCCAGCCACTCTGTGCCACCGGGCCCTGGACACGAACGATGGCCTTTCCCCAGAGAAACAAAACTCACCAGGCCAGGGTCCTGATGTCAGTTTGCAGGAGGCACTTGGTACCGTCAAAGCAGCCACAGTTGCCTGTGGGGGCACCTTGCATCTCGGCAGCATCCTGATCCATACGGAATTTCAGCAAGCAGCTGTCCTCTCCGGGGCACCGGGCCCTGGACTCGAACGATTGCCTTTCCCCAGAGAAACAAAACTCACCAGGCCAGGGTCCTGATGTCAGTTTGCAGGAGGCACTTGGCACTGTCAAACCAGCCACAGTTGCCTGTGGGAGCACCTTGCATCTCGGCGGCATCCTGATCCGTGCGGAATTTCAGCAGGCAGCCGGCCAATCCGGGCCACCGGGCCCTGGACACGAACGATGGCCTTTCCCCAGCGAAACAAAACTCACCAGGCCAGGTTCCTGATGTCAGTTCGCAGGAGGCACTTGGCACTGTCAAACCAGCCACAGTTGCCTGTGGGGGCACCTTTCATCTGGGGGGTATCCTGATCCGTGCGGAATTTCAGCAGGAAGCCAGCCACTCTGTGCCACCGGGCCCTGGACACGAACGATGGCCTTTCCCCAGAGAAACAAAACTCACCAGGCCAGGGTCCTGATGTCAGTTTGCAGGAGGCACTTGGTACCGTCAAAGCAGCCACAGTTGCCTGTGGGGGCACCTTGCATCTCGGCAGCATCCTGATCCATACGGAATTTCAGCAAGCAGCTGTCCTCTCCGGGGCACCGGGCCCTGGACACGAACGATTGCCTTTCCCCAGAGAAACAAAACTCACCAGGCCAGGGTCCTGATGTCAGTTTGCAGGAGGCACTTGGCACTGTCAAACCAGCCACAGTTGCCTGTGGGAGCACCTTGCATCTCGGCGGCATCCTGATCCGTGCGGAATTTCAGCAGGCAGCCGGCCAATCCGGGCCACCGGGCCCTGGACACGAACGATGGCCTTTCCCCAGCGAAACAAAACTCACCAGGCCTGGTTCCTGATGTCAGTTTGCAGGAGGCACTTGGCACTGTCAAACCAGCCACAGTTGCTTTTGGGGGCACCTTGCATCTCGGCGGCATCCTGATCCGTACGGAATTTCAGCAAGCAGCTGGCCTCTCCGGGGCACTGGGCCCTGGACAAGAACGATGGCCTTTCCCCAGAGAAACAAAACTCACCAGGCCAGGTTCCTGATGTCAGTTTGCAGGAGGCACTTGGCACTGTCAAACCAGCCACAGTTGCCTGTGGGGGCACCTTTCATCTGGGGGGTATCCTGATCCGTGCGGAATTTCAGGAGGAAGCCAGCCACTCTGTGCCACCGGGCCCTGGACACGAACGGCAGCCTTTCCCCTGAGGAACAAAACTCACCAGGCCAGGGTCCTGATGTCAGTTTGCAGGAGGCACTTGGCACTGTCAAACCAGCCACAGTTGCCTGTGGGGGCACCTTTCATCTGGGAGGCATCCTGATCTGTGCGGAATTTCAGCAGGCAGCCGGCCACTGCGGGCCACTGGGCCCTGGACAAAAACGATGGCCTTTCCCCGGAGAAACAAAACTCACCAGGCCAGGGTCCTCATGTCAGTTTGCAGGAGGCACTTGGCACTGTCAAACCAGCCACAGTTGCCTGTGGGGGCACCTTGTATCTCTGCGGCATCCTGATCCATACGGAATTTCAGCAAGCAGCTGGCCTCTCCGGGGCACCGGGCCCTGGACTCGAACGATGGCCTTTCCCCAGAGAAGCAAAACTCACCAGGCCAGGTTCCTGATGTCAGTTTGCAGGAGGCACGTGACACTGTTAAACCAGCCACAGTTGCCTGTGGGGGCACCTTGCATCTCGGCGGCACCCTGATCCGTGCGGAATTTCAGCCGGCAGCCGGCCACTCCGGGCCACTGGGCCCTGGACACGAACGATGGCCTTTCCCCTGAGAAACAAAACTCACCCGGCCAGGTTCCTGATGTCAGTTTGCAGGAGGCACTTGGCAAAGTCAAACCAGCCACAGTTGCCTGTGGGGGCACCTTGCATCTGGGAGGCATCCTGATCTGAGCGGAATTTCAGCAGGCAGCCGGCCACTCCGGGCCACTGGGCCCTGGACACAAATGATGGCCTTTCCCCAGAGAAACAAAACACACCAGGCCAGGTTCCTGATGTCAGTTTGCAGGAGGCACTTGGCACTGTCAAACCAGCCACAGTTGCCTGTGGGGGCACCTTGCATCTCGGCGGCACCCTTATCCACGCGGAATTTCAGCCGGCAGCCGGCCACTCCGGGCCACTGGGCCCTGGACACGAACGATTGCCTTTCCCCTGAGAAACAAAACTCACCAGGCCAGCGTCCTGATGTCAGTTTGCAGGAGGCACATGGCACTGTCAAACCAGCCACAGTTGCCTGTGGGGCCACCTTGCATCTCGGCGGCACCCTGATCCGTGCAGAATTTCAGCCGGCAGCCGGCCACTCCGGGCCACTGGGTCCTGGACACGAACGATGGCCTTTCCCCAGAGAAACAAAACTCACCAGGCCAGGTTCCTGATGCCAGTTTGCAGGAGGCACTTGCCACTGTCAAACCAGCCACAGTGGCCTGTGGGGGCACCTTGCATCTGGGGGGTATCCTGATCCGTGCGGAATTTCAGCAGGAAGCCAGCCACTCTGTGCCACCGGGCCATGGACAGGAACGATGGCCTTTCCCCAGAGAAACAAAACTCACCAGGCCAGGTTCCTGATGCCAGTTTGCAGGAGGCACGTGACACTGTCAAAGCAGCCACAGTTGCCTGTGGGGGCACCTTGCATCTGGGAGGTATCCTGATCCATGCGGAATTTCAGCAGGCAGCTGGCCACTCCGGGCCACTGGGCTCTGGAAACGAACGATGGCCTTTCCCCAGAGAAACAAAACTCACCAGGCCAGGGTCCTCATGTCAGTTTGCAGGAGGCACTTGGCACTGTCAAACCAGCCACAGTTGCCTGTGGGGGCACCTTGCATCTCAGCGGCATCCTGATTCGTTCGGAATTTCAGCAGGCAGCCGGCCCCTCCGGGCCACTGGGCCATGGACACGAACGATGGCCTTTCCCCAGCGAAACAAAACTCACCAGGCCAGGTTCCTGATGTCAGTTTGCAGGAGGCACTTGGCACTGTCAAACCAGCCACAGTTGCCTGTGGGGGCACCTTGCATCTCGGTGGCATCCTGATCCGTACGGAATTTCAGCAAGCAGCTGGCCTCTCCGGGGCACTGGGCCCTGGACACGAACGATGGCCTTTCCCCAGAGAAACAAAACTCACCAGGCCAGGTTCCTGATGTCAGTTTGCAGGAGGGACTTGACACTGTCAAAGCAGCCACAGTTGCCTGTGGGGGCTCCTTGCTCCTGGGAGGTATCCTGATTCGTTCGGAATTTCAGCAGGCAGCCGGCCACTGCGGGCCCCTGGGCCCTGGACAAAAACGATGGCCTTTCCCCAGCGAAACAAAACTCACCAGGCCAGGGTCCTGATGTCAGTTTGCAGGAGGCACTTGGCAGTGTCAAACCAGCCACAGTTGCCTGTGGGGGCACCTTGCATCTGGGGGGTATCCTGATCCGTGCGGAATTTCAGCAGCAGCCGGCCACTCGGGGCCACCGGGCTCTGGACATGAACCATCGCCTTTCCCCAGAGAAACAAAACCCACCAGGCCAGGTTCCTGATGTCAGTTTGCAGGAGGCACTTGGCACTGTCAAACCAGCCACAGTTGCCTGTGGGGGCACCTTGCATCTGGGAGGTATCCTGATCCGTGCGGAATTTCAGCAGGCAGCCGGCCACTCCGAGCCACCGGGCCCTGGCTATGAGCCATGGCCTTTCCCCAGAGAAACAAAACCCACCCGGCCAGCGTCGTGACGTCAGTTTGCAGGAGGCACTTGGCGCTGTCAAACCAGCCACAGTTGCCTGTGGGGGCACCTTGTATCTCTGCGGCATCCTGATCCATACGGAATTTCAGCAAGCAGCTGGCCTCTACGGGGCACCGGGCCCTGGACTCGAACGATGGCCTTTCCCCAGAGAAGCAAAACTCACCAGGCCAGGTTCCTGATGTCAGTTTGCAGGAGGCACTTGGCACTGTCAAACCAGCCACAGTTGCCTGTGGGGGCACCTTGCATCGCGGCGGCATCCTGATCCATACGGAATTTCAGCAAGCAGCTGGCCTCTCCGGGGCACTGGGCCCTGGACACGAACGATGGCCTTTCCCCAGAGAAACAAAAGTCACCAGGCCAGGTTCCTGATGTCAGTTTGCAGGAGGCACTTGGCACTGTCAAAGCAGCCACAGTTGCCTGTGGGGGCACCTTGCATCTCGGGGGCACCCTGATCCGTGTGGAATTTCAGCAGGCAGCCGGCCACTCTGGGCCACCGGGCCCTGGACACGAACGATGGCCTTTCCCCAGAGAAACAAAACTCACGAGGCCAGGGTCCTGATGTCAGTTTGCAGGAGGCACTTGGCACTGTCAAACCAGCCACAGTTGCCTGTGGGGCCACCTTGCATCTCGGCGGCATCCTGATCCGTGCGGAATTGCAGCAGGCAGCCGGACACTCCGGGCCACCGTGCTCTGGACATGAACCATCGCCTTTCCCCAGCGAAACAAAAGTCAACAGGCCAGGTTCCTGATGTCAGTTTGCAGGAGGCACTTGACACTGTCAAAGCAGCCACAGTTGCCTGTGGGGGCTCCTTGCATCTGGGAGGTATCCTGATTCGTTCGGAATTTCAGCAGGCAGCCGGCCCCTC
This sequence comes from Passer domesticus, assembly GCF_036417665.1. Taxonomy (NCBI): domain Eukaryota; kingdom Metazoa; phylum Chordata; class Aves; order Passeriformes; family Passeridae; genus Passer; species Passer domesticus. Next base: position 12,749,533 of record NC_087511.1, on the reverse strand, counting down.
CGGGGCACCGGGCCCTGGACACAAACGATGGCCTTTCCCCAGAGAAACAAAACTCACCAGGCCAGGTTCCTGATGTCAGTTTGCAGGAGGCACTTGGCAGTGTCAAACCAGCCACAGTTGCCTGTGGGGGCACCTTGCATCTGGGGGGTATCCTGATCCGTGCGGAATTTCAGCAGCAGCCGGCCACTCGGGGCCACCGGGCTCTGGACATGAACCATCGCCTTTCCCCAGAGAAACAAAACCCACCAGGCCAGGTTCCTGATGTCAGTTTGCAGGAGGCACTTGGCACTGTCAAACCAGCCACAGTTGCCTGTGGGGGAACCTTGCATCTGGGAGGTATCCTGATCCGTGCGGAATTTCAGCAGGCAGCCGGCCACTCCGAGCCACCGGGCCCTGGCTATGAGCCATGGCCTTTCCCCAGAGAAACAAAACCCACCCGGCCAGCGTCGTGACGTCAGTTTGCAGGAGGCACTTGGCGCTGTCAAACCAGCCACAGTTGCCTGTGGGGGCACCTTGTATCTCTGCGGCATCCTGATCCATACGGAATTTCAGCAAGCAGCTGGCCTCTACGGGGCACCGGGCCCTGGACTCGAACGATGGCCTTTCCCCAGAGAAGCAAAACTCACCAGGCCAGGTTCCTGATGTCAGTTTGCAGGAGGCACGTGACACTGTCAAACCAGCCACAGTTGCCTGTGGGGGCACCTTGCATCTCGGCGGCACCCTGATCCGTGAGGAATTTCAGCCGGCAGCCGGCCACTCCGGGCCACTGGGCCCTGGACACAAACGATGGCCATTCCCCAGAGAAACAAAAGTCACCAGGCCAGGTTCCTGATGTCAGTTTGCAGGAGGCACTTGGCACTGTCAAAGCAGCCACAGTTGCCTGTGGGGGCACCTTGCATCTCGGGGGCACCCTGATCCGTGTGGAATTTCAGCAGGCAGCCGGCCACTCTGGGCCACCGGGCCCTGGACACGAACGATGGCCTTTCCCCAGAGAAACAAAACTCACGAGGCCAGGGTCCTGATGTCAGTTTGCAGGAGGCACTTGGCACTGTCAAACCAGCCACAGTTGCCTGTGGGGCCACCTTGCATCTCGGCGGCATCCTGATCCGTGCGGAATTGCAGCAGGCAGCCGGACACTCCGGGCCACCGTGCTCTGGACATGAACCATCGCCTTTCCCCAGCGAAACAAAAGTCAACAGGCCAGGTTCCTGATGTCAGTTTGCAGGAGGCACTTGACACTGTCAAAGCAGCCACAGTTGCCTGTGGGGGCTCCTTGCATCTGGGAGGTATCCTGATTCGTTCGGAATTTCAGCAGGCAGCCGGCCCCTCCGGGGCACCGGGCCCTGGACACAAACGATGGCCTTTCCCCAGAGAAACAAAACTCACCAGGCCAGGTTCCTGATGTCAGTTTGCAGGAGGCACTTGGCACTGTCAAACCAGCCACAGTTGCCTGTGGGGGCACCTTGCATCTCGGCGGCATCCTGATCCGTACGGAATTTCAGCAAGCAGCTGGCCTCTCCGGGGCACTGGGCCCTGGACACGAACGATGGCCTTTCCCCAGAGAAACAAAACTCACCAGGCCAGGTTCCTGATGTCAGTTTGCAGGAGGCACTTGGCACTGTCAAACCAGCCACAGTTGCCTGTTGGGGCCCCTTTTATCTGGGGGGTATCCTGATCCGTGCGGAATTTCATCAGGCAGCCAGCCACTCTGTGCCACCGGGCCCTGGACAAGAACGACAGCCTTTCCCCTGAGAAACAAAACTCACCAGGCCAGGTTCCTGATGTCAGTTTGCAGGAGGCACGTGACACTGTCAAAGCAGCCACAGTTGCCTGTGGGGGCACCTTGCATCTCGGTGGCATCCTGATCTGTGCGGAATTTCAGCAGGCAGCCGGCCACTCCGGGCCACGGGGCCCTGGACTCGAACGATGGCCTTTCCCCAGAGAAGCAAAACTCACCAGGCCAGGTTCCTGATGTCAGTTTGCAGGAGGCACTTGGCACTGTCAAACCAGCCAAAGTTGTCTGTGGGGGCACCTTGCATCACGGCGGCACCCTGATCCGTGCGGAATTTCAGCCGGCAGCCGGCCACTCCGGGCCACTGGGCTCTGGACACGAACGATGGCCTTTCCCCAGAGAAACAAAACTCACCAGGCCATGGTCCTGATGTCAGTTTGCAGGAGGCACTTGGCACTGTCAAACCAGCCACAGTTGCCTGTGGGGCCACCTCGCATCTCAGCGGCATCCTGATCCGTGCGGAATTTCAGCAGGCAGCCGGACACTCCGGGCTACCGGGCCCTGGACATGAACCATCGCCTTTCCCCAGGGAAACAAAACTCAACAGGCCCGGTTCCTGATGTCAGTTTGCAGGAGGCACTTGGCACTGTTAAACCAGCCACAGTTGCCTGTGGGGCCACCTCGCATCTCAGCGGCATCCTGATCTGTGCGGAATTTCAGCAGGCAGCCGGCCACTCCGGGCCACCGGGCCCTGGACAAGAACGATTGCCTTTCCCCTGAGAAACAAAACTCACCCGGCCAGGTTCCTGATGTCAGTTTGCAGGAGGCACTTGGCACTGTCAAAGCAGCCACAGTTGCCTGTGGGGGCACCTTGCATCTCGGGGGCACCCTGATCCGTGTGGAATTTAAGCAGGCGGCCGGCCACTCCGGGCCACTGGGCCCTGGACAAAAACGATGGCCTTTCCCCAGAGAAACAAAACTCACCAGGCCAGGTTCCTGATGTCAGTTTGCAGGAGGCACTTGGCACTGTCAAACCAGCCACAGTTGCCTGTGGGGGCACCTTGCATCTCGGCGGCATCCTGATCCATACGGAATTTCAGCAAGCAGCTGGCCTCTCCGGGGCACCGGGCCCTGGACTCGAACGATGGCCTTTCCCCAGAGAAGCAAAACTCACCAGGCCAGGTTCCTGATGTCAGTTTGCAGGAGGCACTTGGCACTGTCAAACCAGCCACAATTGCCTGTGGGGGCACCGTGCATCTCGGCGGCACCCTGATCCATGCGGAATTTCAGCCGGCAGCCGGCCACTCCGGGCCACTGGGCCCTGGACACGAACGATTGCCTTTCCCCAGAGAAACAAAACTCACCAGGCCAGGTTCCTGATGTCAGTTTTCAGGAGGCACTTGGCACTGTCAAACCAGCCACAGTTGCCTGTGGGGGCACCTTGCATCTGGGAGGTATCCGGATCCGTGCGGAATTTCAGCAGGCAGCCGGCCACTCCGGGCCACCGGGCCCTGGCTATGAGCCATGGCCTTTCCCCAGAGAAACAAAACACACCAGGCCAGGGTCCTGACGTCAGTTTGCAGGAGGCACTTGGCGCTGTCAAACCAGCCACAGTTGCCTGTGGGGGCACCTTGCATCTCGGCGGCATCCTGATCCATACAGAATTTCAGCAAGCAGCTGGCCTCTCCGGGTCACCGGGCCCTGGACACGAACGATGGCCTTTCCCCTGAGAAACAAAACTCACCAGGCCAGGTTCCTGATGTCAGTTTGCAGGAGGCACTTGGCACTGTCAAACCAGCCACAGTTGCCTGTGGGGGCACCTTTCATCTGGGGGGTATCCTGATCCGTGCGGAATTTCAGCAGGCAGCCAGCCACTCTGTGCCACCGGGCCCTGGACAAGAACGATGGCCTTTCCCCTGAGAAACAAAACTCACCAGGCCAGGTTCCTGATGTCAGTTTGCAGGAGGCACTTGGCACTGTCAAACCAGCCACAGTTGCCTGTGGGGGCCCCTTTCATCTGGGAGATATCCTGATCTGTACGGAATTTCAGCAGGCAGCCGGCCACTCCGGGCCACTGGGCCCTGGACAAAAATGATGGCCTTTCCCCAGAGAAACAAAACTCACCAGGCCAGGTTCCTGATGTCAGTTTGCAGGAGGCACTTGGCACTGTCAAACCAGCCACAGTCGCCTGTGGGGGCACCTTGCATCACGGCGGCATCCTGATCCGTGCGGAATTTCAGCAGGCAGCCGGCCACTCCGGGCCACCGGGCCCTGTCTATGAGCCATGGCCTTTCCCCGGGGAAACAAAACTCACCAGGCCAGGTTCCTGATGTCAGTTTGCAGGAGGCACTTGGCACTGTCAAACCAACCACAGTTGCCTATGGGGGCACCTTGCATCTCGGCGGCATCCTGATCGGTACGGAATTTCAGCAGGCAGCCAGCCACTCTGTGCCACCGGGCCCTGGACTCGAACGATGGCCTTTCCCCAGAGAAGCAAAACTCACCAGGCCAGGTTCCTGATGTCAGTTTGCAGGAGGCACTTGGCACTGTCCAACCAGCCACAGTTGCCTGTGGGGGCACCTTACATCTCGGCGGCACCCTGATCCGTGCGGAATTTCAGCCGGCAGCCGGCCACTCCGGGCCACCGGGCTATGGACACGATCGATGGCTTTCCCCCAGAGCAACAAAACTCACCAGGCCAGGTTCCTGATGTCACTTTGCAGGAGGCACTTGGCAATGTCAAAGCAGCCACAGTTGCCTGTGGGGGCACCTTGCATCTCGGCGGCACCCTGATCCATGCGGAATTTCAGCCGGCAGCCGGCCACTCCGGGCCACTGGGCCCTGGAAACGGACGATGGCCTTTCCTCAGCGAAACAAAACCCACCAGGCCAGGTTCCTGATGTCAGTTTGCAGGAGGCACGTGACACTGTCAAAGCAGCCACAGTTGCCTGTGGGGGCACCTTTCATCTGGGATTTATCCTGATTCGTTCGGAATTTCAGGAGGCAGCCGGCCACTCCGGGCCACCGAGCCCTGGCTATGAGCCATGGCCTTTCCCCAGGGAAACAAAACTCACCAGGCCAGGTTCCTGATGTCAGTTTGCAGGAGGCACTTGGCACTGTCAAACCAGCCACAGTTGCCTGTGGGGGCACCTTGCATCTCGGCGGCATCCTGATCCATACAGAATTTCAGCAGGCAGCCAGCCACTCTGTGCCACCGGGCCCTCGACACGAACGATTGCCTTTCCCCAGAGAAGCAAAAGTCACCAGGCCAGGTTCCTGATGTCAGTTTGCAGGAGGCACTTGGCACTGTCAAACCAGCCACAGTTGCCTGTGGGGGCACCTTGCATCTGGGAGGTATCCTGATCCGTGCGGAATTTCAGCAGGCAGCCGGCCACTCTGGGCCACCGGGCCCTGGACAAGAACGATGGCCTCTCCCCAGAGAAACAAAACACACCAGGCCAGGGTCCTGACGTCAGTTTGCAGGAGGCACTTGGCACTGTCAAACCAGCCACAGTTGCCTGTGGGGGCACCTTGCATCTCGGCGGCATCCTGATCCATACAGAATTTCAGCAAGCAGCTGGCCGCTCCGGGTCACCGGGCCCTGGACACGAACGATGGCCTTTCCCCTGAGAAACAAAACTCACCAGGCCAGGTTCCTGATGTCAGTTTGCAGGAGGCACTTGGCACTGTCAAACCAGCCACAGTTGCCTGTGGGGGCCCCTTTCATCTGGGAGGCGTCCTGATCTGTGCGGAATTTCAGCAGGCAGCCGGCCACTCCGGGCCACCGAGCCCTGGCTATGAGCCATGGCCTTTCCCCAGAGAAACAAAACTCACCAGGCCAGGTTCCTGATGTCAGTTTGCAGGAGGCACTTGGTACTGTCAAACCAGCCACAGTTGCCTGTGGGGGCACCTTTCATCTGGGAGGTATCCTGATCGGTACGGAATTTCAGCAGGCAGCTGGCCACTCCGGGCCACCGGGCCCTGGCTATGAGCCATGGCCTTTCCCCGGGGAAACAAAACTCACCAGGCCAGGTTCCTGATGTCAGTTTGCAGGAGGCACTTGGCACTGTCAAACCAGCCACAGTTGCCGGTGGGGGCACCTTGCATCTGGGAGGTATCCTGATCCGTGCGGAATTTCAGCAGGAAGCCGGCCACTCCGGGCCACCGGGCCCTGGCTATGAGCCATGGCCTCTCCCCAGAGAAACAAAACACACCAGGCCAGGGTCCTGACGTCAGTTTGCAGGAGGCACTTGGCACTGTCAAACCAGCCACAGTTGCCTGTGGGGGCACCTTGCATCTCGGCGGCATCCTGATCCATACAGAATTTCAGCAAGCAGCTGGCCGCTTCGGGTCACCGGGCCCTCGACACGAACGATGGCCTTTCCCCTGAGAAACAAAACTCACCAGGCCAGGTTCCTGATGTCAGTTTGCAGGAGGCACTTGGCACTGTCAAACCAGCCACAGTTGCCTGTGGGGGCCCCTTTCATCTGGGATTTATCCTGATTCGTTCGGAATTTCAGGAGGCAGCCGGCCACTCCGGGCCACCGAGCCCTGGCTATGAGCCATGGCCTTTCCCCAGGGAAACAAAACTCACCAGGCCAGGTTCCTGATGTCAGTTTGCAGGAGGCACTTGGTACTGTCAAACCAGCCACAGTTGCCTGTGGGGGCACCTTGCATCAGGGAGGTATCCTGATCCGTGCGGAATTTCAGCAGGCAGCCGGCCACTCTGGGCCACCGGGCCCTGGACAAGAACGATGGCCTTTCCCCTGAGAAACAAAACTCACCCGGCCAGGTTCCTGATGTCACTTTGCAGGAGGCACTTGGCACTGTCTAACCAGCCACAGTTGCCTGTGGGGGCACCTTGTATCTCGGCGGCATCCTGATCCATACGGAATTTCAGCAAGCAGCTGGCCTCTCCGGGGCACCGGGCCCTGGACTCGAACGATGGCATTTCCCCAGAGAAGCAAAAGTCACCAGGCCAGGTTCCTGATGTCAGTTTGCAGGAAGCACTTGGCACTGTCAAACCAGCCACAGTTGCCTGTGGGGGCTCCTTGCTCCTGGGAGGTATCCTGATTCGTTCGGAATTTCAGCAGGCAGCCGGCCACTGCGGGCCCCTGGGCCCTGGACAAAAACGATGGCCTTTCCCCAGCGAAACAAAACTCACCAGGCCAGGGTCCTGATGTCAGTTTGCAGGAGGCACTTGGCACTGTCAAACCAGCCACAGTTGCCTGTGGGGGCACCTTGCATCTGGGGGGTATCCTGATCCGTGCGGAATTTCAGCAGCAGCCGGCCACTCGGGGCCACCGGGCTCTGGACATGAACCATCGCCTTTCCCCAGAGAAACAAAACCCACCAGGCCAGGTTCCTGATGTCAGTTTGCAGGAGGCACTTGGCACTGTCAAACCAGCCACAGTTGCCTGTGGGGGCACCTTGCATCTGGGAGGTATCCTGATCCGTGCGGAATTTCAGCAGGCAGCCGGCCACTCCGAGCCACCGGGCCCTGGCTATGAGCCATGGCCTTTCCCCAGAGAAACAAAACCCACCCGGCCAGCGTCGTGACGTCAGTTTGCAGGAGGCACTTGGCGCTGTCAAACCAGCCACAGTTGCCTGTGGGGGCACCTTGTATCTCTGCGGCATCCTGATCCATACGGAATTTCAGCAAGCAGCTGGCCTCTACGGGGCACCGGGCCCTGGACTCGAACGATGGCCTTTCCCCAGAGAAGCAAAACTCACCAAGCCAGGTTCCTGATGTCAGTTTGCAGGAGGCACGTGACACTGTCAAACCAGCCACAGTTGCCTGTGGGGGCACCTTGCATCTCGGCGGCACCCTGATCCGTGAGGAATTTCAGCCGGCAGCCGGCCACTCCGGGCCACTGGGCCCTGGACACGAACGATGGCCATTCCCCAGAGAAACAAAACTCACCAGGCCAGGTTCCTGATGCCAGTTTGCAGGAGGCACTTGGCACTGTCAAACCAGCCACAGTTGCCTGTGGGGGCACCTTGCATCTGGGAGGTTTCCTAATCCATGCGGAATTTCAGCAGGCAGCCAGCCACTCCGGGCCACCGGGCCCTGGCTATGAGCCATGGCCTTTCCCCAGAGAAACAAAACACACCAGGCCAGGGTCCTGACGTCAGTTTGAAGGAGGCACTTGGCGCTGTCAAACCAGCCACAGTTGCCTGTGGGGGCACCTTGCATCTCGGCGGCATCCTGATCCATACAGAATTTCAGCAAGCAGCTGGCCTCTCCGGGTCACCGGGCCCTGGACACGAACGATGGCCTTTCCCCAGCGAAACAAAACTCACCAGGCCAGGTTCCTGATGTCAGTTTGCAGGAGGCACTTGGCACTGTCAAACCAGCCACAGTTGCCTGTGGGGGCACCTTGCATCGCGGCGGCATCCTGATCCGTACGGAATTTCAGCAAGCAGCTGGCCTCTCCGGGGCACTGGGCCCTGGACACGAACGATGGCCTTTCCCCAGAGAAACAAAAGTCACCAGGCCAGGTTCCTGATGTCAGTTTGCAGGAGGCACTTGGCACTGTCAAAGCAGCCACAGTTGCCTGTGGGGGCACCTTGCATCTCGGGGGCACCCTGATCCGTGTGGAATTTCAGCAGGCAGCCGGCCACTCTGGGCCACCGGGCCCTGGACACGAACGATGGCCTTTCCCCAGAGAAACAAAACTCACGAGGCCAGGGTCCTGATGTCAGTTTGCAGGAGGCACTTGGCACTGTCAAACCAGCCACAGTTGCCTGTGGGGCCACCTTGCATCTCGGCGGCATCCTGATCCGTGCGGAATTGCAGCAGGCAGCCGGACACTCCGGGCCACCGTGCTCTGGACATGAACCATCGCCTTTCCCCAGCGAAACAAAAGTCAACAGGCCAGGTTCCTGATGTCAGTTTGCAGGAGGCACTTGACACTGTCAAAGCAGCCACAGTTGCCTGTGGGGGCTCCTTGCATCTGGGAGGTATCCTGATTCGTTCGGAATTTCAGCAGGCAGCCGGCCCCTCCGGGGCACCGGGCCCTGGACACAAACGATGGCCTTTCCCCAGAGAAACAAAACTCACCAGGCCAGGTTCCTGATGTCAGTTTGCAGGAGGCACTTGGCACTGTCAAACCAGCCACAGTTGCCTGTGGGGGCACCTTGCATCTCGGCGGCATCCTGATCCGTACGGAATTTCAGCAAGCAGCTGGCCTCTCCGGGGCACTGGGCCCTGGACACGAACGATGGCCTTTCCCCAGAGAAACAAAACTCACCAGGCCAGGTTCCTGATGTCAGTTTGCAGGAGGCACTTGGCACTGTCAAACCAGCCACAGTTGCCTGTTGGGGCCCCTTTTATCTGGGGGGTATCCTGATCCGTGCGGAATTTCATCAGGCAGCCAGCCACTCTGTGCCACCGGGCCCTGGACAAGAACGACGGCCTTTCCCCTGAGAAACAAAACTCACCAGGCCAGGTTCCTGATGTCAGTTTGCAGGAGGCACGTGACACTGTCAAAGCAGCCACAGTTGCCTGTGGGGGCACCTTGCATCTCGGTGGCATCCTGATCTGTGCGGAATTTCAGCAGGCAGCCGGCCACTCCGGGCCACGGGGCCCTGGACTCGAACGATGGCCTTTCCCCAGAGAAGCAAAACTCACCAGGCCAGGTTCCTGATGTCAGTTTGCAGGAGGCACTTGGCACTGTCAAACCAGCCAAAGTTGTCTGTGGGGGCACCTTGCATCACGGCGGCACCCTGATCCGTGCGGAATTTCAGCCGGCAGCCGGCCACTCCGGGCCACTGGGCTCTGGACACGAACGATGGCCTTTCCCCAGAGAAACAAAACTCAGCAGGCCATGGTCCTGATGTCAGTTTGCAGGAGGCACTTGGCACTGTCAAACCAGCCACAGTTGCCTGTGGGGCCACCTCGCATCTCAGCGGCATCCTGATCCGTGCGGAATTTCAGCAGGCAGCCGGACACTCCGGGCTACCGGGCCCTGGACATGAACCATCGCCTTTCCCCAGGGAAACAAAACTCAACAGGCCAGGTTCCTGATGTCAGTTTGCAGGAGGCACTTGGCACTGTCAAACCAGCCACAGTTGCCTGTGGGGGCTCCTTGCTCCTGGGAGGTATCCTGATTCGTTCGGAATTTCAGCAGGCAGCCGGCCACTGCGGGCCCCCGGGCCCTGGACAAAAACGATGGCCTTTCCCCAGCGAAACAAAACTCACCAGGCCAGGGTCCTGATGTCAGTTTGCAGGAGGCACTTGGCAGTGTCAAACCAGCCACAGTTGCCTGTGGGGGCACCTTGCATCTGGGGGGTATCCTGATCCGTGCGGAATTTCAGCAGCAGCCGGCCACTCGGGGCCACCGGGCTCTGGACATGAACCATCGCCTTTCCCCAGAGAAACAAAACCCACCAGGCCAGGTTCCTGATGTCAGTTTGCAGGAGGCACTTGGCACTGTCAAACCAGCCACAGTTGCCTGTGGGGGCACCTTGCATCTGGGAGGTATCCTGATCCGTGCGGAATTTCAGCAGGCAGCCGGCCACTCCGAGCCACCGGGCCCTGGCTATGAGCCATGGCCTTTCCCCAGAGAAACAAAACCCACCCGGCCAGCGTCGTGACGTCAGTTTGCAGGAGGCACTTGGCGCTGTCAAACCAGCCACAGTTGCCTGTGGGGGCACCTTGTATCTCTGCGGCATCCTGATCCATACGGAATTTCAGCAAGCAGCTGGCCTCTACGGGGCACCGGGCCCTGGACTCGAACGATGGCCTTTCCCCAGAGAAGCAAAACTCACCAGGCCAGGTTCCTGATGTCAGTTTGCAGGAGGCACGTGACACTGTCAAACCAGCCACAGTTGCCTGTGGGGGCACCTTGCATCTCGGCGGCACCCTGATCCGTGAGGAATTTCAGCCGGCAGCCGGCCACTCCGGGCCACTGGGCCCTGGACACGAACGATGGCCATTCCCCAGAGAAACAAAACTCAGCAGGGCAGGTTCCTGATGCCAGTTTGCAGGAGGCACTTGGCACTGTCAAACCAGCCACAGTTGCCTGTGGGGGCACCTTGCATCTGGGAGGTTTCCTAATCCATGCGGAATTTCAGCAGGCAGCCAGCCACTCCGGGCCACCGGGCCCTGGCTATGAGCCATGGCCTTTCCCCAGAGAAACAAAACACACCAGGCCAGGGTCCTGACGTCAGTTTGAAGGAGGCACTTGGCGCTGTCAAAGCAGCCACAGTTGCCTGTGGGGGCACCTTGCATCTCGGCGGCATCCTGATCCATACAGAATTTCAGCAAGCAGCTGGCCTCTCCGGGTCACCGGGCCCTGGACACGAACGATGGCCTTTCCCCAGCGAAACAAAACTCACCAGGCCAGGTTCCTGATGTCAGTTTGCAGGAGGCACTTGGCACTGTCAAACCAGCCACAGTTGCCTGTGGGGGCACCTTGCATCGCGGCGGCATCCTGATCCGTACGGAATTTCAGCAAGCAGCTGGCCTCTCCGGGGCACTGGGCCCTGGACACGAACGATGGCCTTTCCCCAGAGAAACAAAAGTCACCAGGCCAGGTTCCTGATGTCAGTTTGCAGGAGGCACTTGGCACTGTCAAAGCAGCCACAGTTGCCTGTGGGGCCACCTTGCATCTCGGCGGCATCCTGATCCGTGCGGAATTGCAGCAGGCAGCCGGACACTCCGGGCCACCGTGCTCTGGACATGAACCATCGCCTTTCCCCAGCGAAACAAAAGTCAACAGGCCAGGTTCCTGATGTCAGTTTGCAGGAGGCACTTGACACTGTCAAAGCAGCCACAGTTGCCTGTGGGGGCTCCTTGCATCTGGGAGGTATCCTGATTCGTTCGGAATTTCAGCAGGCAGCCGGCCCCTCCGGGGCACCGGGCCCTGGACACAAACGATGGCCTTTCCCCAGAGAAACAAAACTCACCAGGCCAGGTTCCTGATGCCAGTTTGCAGGAGGCACTTGGCACTGTCAAACCAGCCACAGTTGCCTGTGGGGCCACCTTGCATCTCGGCGGCATCCTGATCCGTGCGGAATTTCATCAGGCAGCCAGCCACTCTGTGCCACCGGGCCCTGGACAAGAACGACGGCCTTTCCCCTGAGAAACAAAACTCACCAGGCCAGGTTCCTGATGTCAGTTTGCAGGAGGCACGTGACACTGTCAAAGCAGCCACAGTTGCCTGTGGGGGCACCTTGCATCTCGGTGGCATCCTGATCTGTGCGGAATTTCAGCAGGCAGCCGGCCACTCCGGGCCACGGGGCCCTGGACTCGAACGATGGCCTTTCCCCAGAGAAGCAAAACTCACCAGGCCAGGTTCCTGATGTCAGTTTGCAGGAGGCACTTGGCACTGTCAAACCAGCCAAAGTTGTCTGTGGGGGCACCTTGCATCACGGCGGCACCCTGATCCGTGCGGAATTTCAGCCGGCAGCCGGCCACTCCGGGCCACTGGGCTCTGGACACGAACGATGGCCTTTCCCCAGAGAAACAAAACTCAGCAGGCCATGGTCCTGATGTCAGTTTGCAGGAGGCACTTGGCACTGTCAAACCAGCCACAGTTGCCTGTGGGGCCACCTCGCATCTCAGCGGCATCCTGATCCGTGCGGAATTTCAGCAGGCAGCCGGACACTCCGGGCTACCGGGCCCTGGACATGAACCATCGCCTTTCCCCAGGGAAACAAAACTCAACAGGCCAGGTTCCTGATGTCAGTTTGCAGGAGGCACTTGGCACTGTCAAACCAGCCACAGTTGCCTGTGGGGGCTCCTTGCTCCTGGGAGGTATCCTGATTCGTTCGGAATTTCAGCAGGCAGCCGGCCACTGCGGGCCCCCGGGCCCTGGACAAAAACGATGGCCTTTCCCCAGCGAAACAAAACTCACCAGGCCAGGGTCCTGATGTCAGTTTGCAGGAGGCACTTGGCAGTGTCAAACCAGCCACAGTTGCCTGTGGGGGCACCTTGCATCTGGGGGGTATCCTGATCCGTGCGGAATTTCAGCAGCAGCCGGCCACTCGGGGCCACCGGGCTCTGGACATGAACCATCGCCTTTCCCCAGAGAAACAAAACCCACCAGGCCAGGTTCCTGATGTCAGTTTGCAGGAGGCACTTGGCACTGTCAAACCAGCCACAGTTGCCTGTGGGGGCACCTTGCATCTGGGAGGTATCCTGATCCGTGCGGAATTTCAGCAGGCAGCCGGCCACTCCGAGCCACCGGGCCCTGGCTATGAGCCATGGCCTTTCCCCAGAGAAACAAAACCCACCCGGCCAGCGTCGTGACGTCAGTTTGCAGGAGGCACTTGGCGCTGTCAAACCAGCCACAGTTGCCTGTGGGGGCACCTTGTATCTCTGCGGCATCCTGATCCATACGGAATTTCAGCAAGCAGCTGGCCTCTACGGGGCACCGGGCCCTGGACTCGAACGATGGCCTTTCCCCAGAGAAGCAAAACTCACCAGGCCAGGTTCCTGATGTCAGTTTGCAGGAGGCACGTGACACTGTCAAACCAGCCACAGTTGCCTGTGGGGGCACCTTGCATCTCGGCGGCACCCTGATCCGTGAGGAATTTCAGCCGGCAGCCGGCCACTCCGGGCCACTGGGCCCTGGACACGAACGATGGCCATTCCCCAGAGAAACAAAACTCAGCAGGGCAGGTTCCTGATGCCAGTTTGCAGGAGGCACTTGGCACTGTCAAACCAGCCACAGTTGCCTGTGGGGGCACCTTGCATCTGGGAGGTTTCCTAATCCATGCGGAATTTCAGCAGGCAGCCAGCCACTCCGGGCCACCGGGCCCTGGCTATGAGCCATGGCCTTTCCCCAGAGAAACAAAACACACCAGGCCAGGGTCCTGACGTCAGTTTGAAGGAGGCACTTGGCGCTGTCAAAGCAGCCACAGTTGCCTGTGGGGGCACCTTGCATCTCGGCGGCATCCTGATCCATACAGAATTTCAGCAAGCAGCTGGCCTCTCCGGGTCACCGGGCCCTGGACACGAACGATGGCCTTTCCCCAGCGAAACAAAACTCACCAGGCCAGGTTCCTGATGTCAGTTTGCAGGAGGCACTTGGCACTGTCAAACCAGCCACAGTTGCCTGTGGGGGCACCTTGCATCGCGGCGGCATCCTGATCCGTACGGAATTTCAGCAAGCAGCTGGCCTCTCCGGGGCACTGGGCCCTGGACACGAACGATGGCCTTTCCCCAGAGAAACAAAAGTCACCAGGCCAGGTTCCTGATGTCAGTTTGCAGGAGGCACTTGGCACTGTCAAAGCAGCCACAGTTGCCTGTGGGGCCACCTTGCATCTCGGCGGCATCCTGATCCGTGCGGAATTGCAGCAGGCAGCCGGACACTCCGGGCCACCGTGCTCTGGACATGAACCATCGCCTTTCCCCAGCGAAACAAAAGTCAACAGGCCAGGTTCCTGATGTCAGTTTGCAGGAGGCACTTGACACTGTCAAAGCAGCCACAGTTGCCTGTGGGGGCTCCTTGCATCTGGGAGGTATCCTGATTCGTTCGGAATTTCAGCAGGCAGCCGGCCCCTCCGGGGCACCGGGCCCTGGACACAAACGATGGCCTTTCCCCAGAGAAACAAAACTCACCAGGCCAGGTTCCTGATGTCAGTTTGCAGGAGGCACTTGGCACTGTCAAACCAGCCACAGTTGCCTGTGGGGGCACCTTGCATCTCGGCGGCATCCTGATCCGTACGGAATTTCAGCAAGCAGCTGGCCTCTCCGGGGCACTGGGCCCTGGACACGAACGATGGCCTTTCCCCAGAGAAACAAAACTCACCAGGCCAGGTTCCTGATGTCAGTTTGCAGGAGGCACTTGGCACTGTCAAACCAGCCACAGTTGCCTGTTGGGGCCCCTTTTATCTGGGGGGTATCCTGATCCGTGCGGAATTTCATCAGGCAGCCAGCCACTCTGTGCCACCGGGCCCTGGACAAGAACGACGGCCTTTCCCCTGAGAAACAAAACTCACCAGGCCAGGTTCCTGATGTCAGTTTGCAGGAGGCACGTGACACTGTCAAAGCAGCCACAGTTGCCTGTGGGGGCACCTTGCATCTCGGTGGCATCCTGATCTGTGCGGAATTTCAGCAGGCAGCCGGCCACTCCGGGCCACGGGGCCCTGGACTCGAACGATGGCCTTTCCCCAGAGAAGCAAAACTCACCAGGCCAGGTTCCTGATGTCAGTTTGCAGGAGGCACTTGGCACTGTCAAACCAGCCAAAGTTGTCTGTGGGGGCACCTTGCATCACGGCGGCACCCTGATCCGTGCGGAATTTCAGCCGGCAGCCGGCCACTCCGGGCCACTGGGCTCTGGACACGAACGATGGCCTTTCCCCAGAGAAACAAAACTCACCAGGCCATGGTCCTGATGTCAGTTTGCAGGAGGCACTTGGCACTGTCAAACCAGCCACAGTTGCCTGTGGGGCCACCTCGCATCTCAGCGGCATCCTGATCCGTGCGGAATTTCAGCAGGCAGCCGGACACTCCGGGCTACCGGGCCCTGGATATGAACTATCGCCTTTCCCCAGGGAAACAAAACTCAACAGGCCAGGTTCCTGATGTCAGTTTGCAGGAGGCACTTGGCACTGTCAAACCAGCCACAGTTGCCTGTGGGGCCACCTCGCATCTCAGCGGCATCCTGATCTGTGCGGAATTTCAGCAGGCAGCCGGCCACTCCGGGCCACCGGGCCCTGGACAAGAACGATGGCCTTTCCCCTGAGAAACAAAACTCACCCGGCCAGGTTCCTGATGTCAGTTTGCAGGAGGCACTTGGCACTATCAAAGCAGCCACAGTTGCCTGTGGGGGCACCTTGCATCTCGGGGGCACCCTGATCCGTGTGGAATTTAAGCAGGCGGCCGGCCACTCCGGGCCACTGGGCCCTGGACAAAAACGATGGCCTTTCCCCAGAGAAACAAAACTCACCAGGCCAGGTTCCTGATGTCTGTTTGCAGGAGGCACTTGGCACTGTCAAACCAGCCACAGTTGCCTGTGGGGGCACCTTGCATCTCGGCGGCATCCTGATCCATACGGAATTTCAGCAAGCAGCTGGCCTCTCCGGGGCACCGGGCCCTGGACTCGAACGATGGCCTTTCCCCAGAGAAGCAAAACTCACCAGGCCAGGTTCCTGATGTCAGTTTGCAGGAGGCACTTGGCACTGTCAAACCAGCCACAATTGCCTGTGGGGGCACCGTGCATCTCGGCGGCACCCTGATCCATGCGGAATTTCAGCCGGCAGCCGGCCACACCGGGCCACTGGGCCCTGGACACGAACGATTGCCTTTCCCCAGAGAAACAAAACTCACCAGGCCAGGTTCCTGATGTCAGTTTTCAGGAGGCACTTGGCACTGTCAAACCAGCCACAGTTGCCTGTGGGGGCACCTTGCATCTGGGAGGTATCCGGATCCGTGCGGAATTTCAGCAGGCAGCCGGCCACTCCGGGCCACCGGGCCCTGGCTATGAGCCATGGCCTTTCCCCAGAGAAACAAAACACACCAGGCCAGGGTCCTGACGTCAGTTTGCAGGAGGCACTTGGCGCTGTCAAACCAGCCACAGTTGCCTGTGGGGGCACCTTGCATCTCGGCGGCATCCTGATCCATACAGAATTTCAGCAAGCAGCTGGCCTCTCCGGGTCACCGGGCCCTGGACACGAACGATGGCCTTTCCCCTGAGAAACAAAACTCACCAGGCCAGGTTCCTGATGTCAGTTTGCAGGAGGCACTTGGCACTGTCAAACCAGCCACAGTTGCCTGTGGGGGCACCTTTCATCTGGGGGGTATCCTGATCCGTGCGGAATTTCAGCAGGCAGCCAGCCACTCTGTGCCACCGGGCCCTGGACAAGAACGATGGCCTTTCCCCTGAGAAACAAAACTCACCAGGCCAGGTTCCTGATGTCAGTTTGCAGGAGGCACGTGACACTGTCAAAGCAGCCACAGTTGCCTGTGGGGGCACCTTTCATCTGGGATTTATCCTGATTCGTTCGGAATTTCAGGAGGCAGCCGGCGACTCCGGGCCACCGAGCCCTGGCTATGAGCCATGGCCTTTCCCCAGGGAAACAAAACTCACCAGGCCAGGTTCCTGATGTCAGTTTGCAGGAGGCACTTGGCACTGTCAAACCAGCCACAGTTGCCTGTGGGGGCACCTTGCATCTCGGCGGCATCCTGATCCATACAGAATTTCAGCAGGCAGCCAGCCACTCTGTGCCACCGGGCCCTCGACACGAACGATTGCCTTACCCCAGAGAAGCAAAAGTCACCAGGCCAGGTTCCTGATGTCAGTTTGCAGGAGGCACTTGGCACTGTCAAAGCAGCCACAGTTGCCTGTGGGGCCACCTTGCATCTCGGCGGCATCCTGATCCGTGCGGAATTGCAGCAGGCAGCCGGACACTCCGGGCCACCGTGCTCTGGACATGAACCATCGCCTTTCCCCAGCGAAACAAAAGTCAACAGGCCAGGTTCCTGATGTCAGTTTGCAGGAGGCACTTGACACTGTCAAAGCAGCCACAGTTGCCTGTGGGGGCTCCTTGCATCTGGGAGGTATCCTGATTCGTTCGGAATTTCAGCAGGCAGCCGGCCCCTCCGGGGCACCGGGCCCTGGACACAAACGATGGCCTTTCCCCAGAGAAACAAAACTCACCAGGCCAGGTTCCTGATGTCAGTTTGCAGGAGGCACTTGGCACTGTCAAACCAGCCACAGTTGCCTGTGGGGGCACCTTGCATCTCGGCGGCATCCTGATCCGTACGGAATTTCAGCAAGCAGCTGGCCTCTCCGGGGCACTGGGCCCTGGACACGAACGATGGCCTTTCCCCAGAGAAACAAAACTCACCAGGCCAGGTTCCTGATGTCAGTTTGCAGGAGGCACTTGGCACTGTCAAACCAGCCACAGTTGCCTGTTGGGGCCCCTTTTATCTGGGGGGTATCCTGATCCGTGCGGAATTTCATCAGGCAGCCAGCCACTCTGTGCCACCGGGCCCTGGACAAGAACGACGGCCTTTCCCCTGAGAAACAAAACTCACCAGGCCAGGTTCCTGATGTCAGTTTGCAGGAGGCACGTGACACTGTCAAAGCAGCCACAGTTGCCTGTGGGGGCACCTTGCATCTCGGTGGCATCCTGATCTGTGCGGAATTTCAGCAGGCAGCCGGCCACTCCGGGCCACTGGGCTCTGGACACGAACGATGGCCTTTCCCCAGAGAAACAAAACTCAGCAGGCCATGGTCCTGATGTCAGTTTGCAGGAGGCACTTGGCACTGTCAAACCAGCCACAGTTGCCTGTGGGGCCACCTCGCATCTCAGCGGCATCCTGATCCGTGCGGAATTTCAGCAGGCAGCCGGACACTCCGGGCTACCGGGCCCTGGATATGAACCATCGCCTTTCCCCAGGGAAACAAAACTCAACAGGCCAGGTTCCTGATGTCAGTTTGCAGGAGGCACTTGGCACTGTCAAACCAGCCACAGTTGCCTGTGGGGCCACCTCGCATCTCAGCGGCATCCTGATCTGTGCGGAATTTCAGCAGGCAGCCGGCCACTCCGGGCCACCGGGCCCTGGACAAGAACGATGGCCTTTCCCCTGAGAAACAAAACTCACCCGGCCAGGTTCCTGATGTCAGTTTGCAGGAGGCACTTGGCACTATCAAAGCAGCCACAGTTGCCTGTGGGGGCACCTTGCATCTCGGGGGCACCCTGATCCGTGTGGAATTTAAGCAGGCGGCCGGCCACTCCGGGCCACTGGGCCCTGGACAAAAACGATGGCCTTTCCCCAGAGAAACAAAACTCACCAGGCCAGGTTCCTGATGTCTGTTTGCAGGAGGCACTTGGCACTGTCAAACCAGCCACAGTTGCCTGTGGGGGCACCTTGCATCTCGGCGGCATCCTGATCCATACGGAATTTCAGCAAGCAGCTGGCCTCTCCGGGGCACCGGGCCCTGGACTCGAACGATGGCCTTTCCCCAGAGAAGCAAAACTCACCAGGCCAGGTTCCTGATGTCAGTTTGCAGGAGGCACTTGGCACTGTCAAACCAGCCACAATTGCCTGTGGGGGCACCGTGCATCTCGGCGGCACCCTGATCCATGCGGAATTTCAGCCGGCAGCCGGCCACACCGGGCCACTGGGCCCTGGACACGAACGATTGCCTTTCCCCAGAGAAACAAAACTCACCAGGCCAGGTTCCTGATGTCAGTTTTCAGGAGGCACTTGGCACTGTCAAACCAGCCACAGTTGCCTGTGGGGGCACCTTGCATCTGGGAGGTATCCGGATCCGTGCGGAATTTCAGCAGGCAGCCGGCCACTCCGGGCCACCGGGCCCTGGCTATGAGCCATGGCCTTTCCCCAGAGAAACAAAACACACCAGGCCAGGGTCCTGACGTCAGTTTGCAGGAGGCACTTGGCGCTGTCAAACCAGCCACAGTTGCCTGTGGGGGCACCTTTCATCTGGGGGGTATCCTGATCCGTGCGGAATTTCAGCAGGCAGCCAGCCACTCTGTGCCACCGGGCCCTGGACAAGAACGATGGCCTTTCCCCTGAGAAACAAAACTCACCAGGCCAGGTTCCTGATGTCAGTTTGCAGGAGGCACGTGACACTGTCAAAGCAGCCACAGTTGCCTGTGGGGGCACCTTTCATCTGGGATTTATCCTGATTCGTTCGGAATTTCAGGAGGCAGCCGGCCACTCCGGGCCACCGAGCCCTGGCTATGAGCCATGGCCTTTCCCCAGGGAAACAAAACTCACCAGGCCAGGTTCCTGATGTCAGTTTGCAGGAGGCACTTGGCACTGTCAAACCAGCCACAGTTGCCTGTGGGGGCACCTTGCATCTCGGCGGCATCCTGATCCATACAGAATTTCAGCAGGCAGCCAGCCACTCTGTGCCACCGGGCCCTCGACACGAACGATTGCCTTACCCCAGAGAAGCAAAAGTCACCAGGCCAGGTTCCTGATGTCAGTTTGCAGGAGGCACTTGGCACTGTCAAACCAGCCACAGTTGCCTGTGGGGGCACCTTGCATCTGGGAGGTATCCTGATCCGTGCGGAATTTCAGCAGGCAGCCGGCCACTCTGGGCCACCGGGCCCTGGACAAGAACGATGGCCTCTCCCCAGAGAAACAAAACACACCAGGCCAGGGTCCTGACGTCAGTTTGCAGGAGGCACTTGGCACTGTCAAACCAGCCACAGTTGCCTGTGGGGGCACCTTGCATCTCGGCGGCATCCTGATCCATACAGAATTTCAGCAAGCAGCTGGCCGCTCCGGGTCACCGGGCCCTGGACACGAACGATGGCCTTTCCCCTGAGAAACAAAACTCACCAGGCCAGGTTCCTGATGTCAGTTTGCAGGAGGCACTTGGCACTGTCAAACCAGCCACAGTTGCCTGTGGGGGCCCCTTTCATCTGGGAGGCGTCCTGATCTTTGCGGAATTTCAGCAGGCAGCCGGCCACTCCGGGCCACCGAGCCCTGGCTATGAGCCATGGCCTTCCCCCAGAGAAACAAAACTCACCAGGCCAGGTTCCTGATGTCAGTTTGCAGGAGGCACTTGGTACTGTCAAACCAGCCACAGTTGCCTGTGGGGGCACCTTTCATCTGGGAGGTATCCTGATCGGTACGGAATTTCAGCAGGCAGCTGTCCACTCCGGGCCACCGGGCCCTGGCTATGAGCCATGGCCTTTCCCCGGGGAAACAAAACTCACCAGGCCAGGTTCCTGATGTCAGTTTGCAGGAGGCACTTGGCACTGTCAAACCAGCCACAGTTGCCGGTGGGGGCACCTTGCATCTGGGAGGTATCCTGATCCGTGCGGAATTTCAGCAGGAAGCCGGCCACTCCGGGCCACCGGGCCCTGGCTATGAGCCATGGCCTCTCCCCAGAGAAACAAAACACACCAGGCCAGGGTCCTGACGTCAGTTTGCAGGAGGCACTTGGCACTGTCAAACCAGCCACAGTTGCCTGTGGGGGCACCTTGCATCTCGGCGGCATCCTGATCCATACAGAATTTCAGCAAGCAGCTGGACGCTCCGGGTCACCGGGCCCTCGACACGAACGATGGCCTTTCCCCTGAGAAACAAAACTCACCAGGCCAGGTTCCTGATGTCAGTTTGCAGGAGGCACTTGGCACTGTCAAACCAGCCACAGTTGCCTGTGGGGGCCCCTTTCATCTGGGATTTATCCTGATTCGTTCGGAATTTCAGGAGGCAGCCGGCCACTCCGGGCCACCGAGCCCTGGCTATGAGCCATGGCCTTTCCCCAGGGAAACAAAACTCACCAGGCCAGGTTCCTGATGTCAGTTTGCAGGAGGCACTTGGTACTGTCAAACCAGCCACAGTTGCCTGTGGGGGCACCTTGCATCAGGGAGGTATCCTGATCCGTGCGGAATTTCAGCAGGCAGCCGGCCACTCTGGGCCACCGGGCCCTGGACAAGAACGATGGCCTTTCCCCTGAGAAACAAAACTCACCCGGCCAGGTTCCTGATGTCACTTTGCAGGAGGCACTTGGCACTGTCTAACCAGCCACAGTTGCCTGTGGGGGCACCTTGTATCTCGGCGGCATCCTGATCCATACGGAATTTCAGCAAGCAGCTGGCCTCTCCGGGGCACCGGGCCCTGGACTCGAACGATGGCATTTCCCCAGGGAAGCAAAAGTCACCAGGCCAGGTTCCTGATGTCAGTTTGCAGGAAGCACTTGGCACTGTCAAACCAGCCACAGTTGCCTGTGGGGGCACCTTGCATCTCGGTGGCACCCTGATCCGTGCGGAATTTCAGCCGGCAGCCGGCCACTCCGGGTCACCGGGCCCTCGACACGAGCGATGGCCTTTCCCCTGAGAAACAAAACTCACCAGGCCAGGTTCCTGATGTCAGTTTGCAGGAGGCACTTGGCACTGTCAAACCAGCCACAGTTGCCTGTGGGGGCCCCTTTCATCTGGGAGGCGTCCTGATCTGTGCGGAATTTCAGCAGGCAGCCGGCCAGTCCGGGCCGCTGGGCCCTGGACAAAAATGATGGCCTTTCCCCTGAGAAACAAAACTCACCAGGCCAGGTTCCTGATGTCAGTTTGCAGGAGGCACTTGGCACTGTCTAACCAGCCACAATTGCCTGTGGGGGCACCTTGTATCTCGGCGGCATCCTGATCCATACGGAATTTCAGCAAGCAGCTGGCCTCTCCGGGGCACCGGGCCCTGGACTCGAACGATGGCCTTTCCCCAGAGAAGCAAAACTCACCAGGCCAGGTTCCTGATGTCACATTGCAGGAGGCACTTGGCACTGTCAAAGCAGCCACAGCTGCCTGTGGGGGCACCTTGCATCTCGGCGGCACCCTGAACCATGCGGAATTTCAGCCGGCAGCCGGCCACTCCGGGCCACTGGGCCCTGGACACGAACGATGGCCTTTCCCCAGAGAAACAAAACTCACGAGGCCAGGTTCCTGATGTCAGTTTGCAGGAGGCACTTGGCAATGTCAAAGCAGCCACAGTTGCCTGTGGGGGCACCTTTCATCTGGGATTTATCCTGATTCGTACGGAATTTCAGCAAGCAGCCGGCCTCTCCGGGGCACCGGGCCCTGGACACGAACGATGGCCTTTCCCCAGAGAAACAAAACTCACCAGGCCAGGTTCCTGATGTCAGTTTGCAGGAGGCACGTGAAACTGTCAAAGCAGCCACAGTTGCCTGTGGGGGCACCTTTCATCTGGGAGGCATCCTGATCGGTACGGAATTTCAGCAAGCAGCTGGCCTCTCTGGGCCACCGGGCCCTGGACACGAACGACGGCCTTTCCCCAGAGAAACAAAACGCACCAGGCCAGTTTCCTGATGTCAGTTTGCAGGAGGCACTTGGCACTGTCAAACCATCCACAGTTGGCTGTGGGGGCACCTTTCATCTGGGGGGTATCCTGATCCGTGCGGAATTTCAGCAGGCAGCCGGCCACTCCGGGCCACTGGGCCCTGGACAAAAATGATGGCCTTTCCCCAGAGAAACAAAACTCACCAGGCCAGGTTCCTGATGTCAGTTTGCAGGAGGCACTTGGCACGGTCAAAGCAGCCACAGTTGCCTGTGGGGGCACCTTGCATCTCGGCGGCACCCTGAACCATGCGGAATTTCAGCCGGCAGCCGGCCACTCCGGGCCACTGGGCCCTGGACACGAACGATGGCCTTTCCCCAGAGAAACAAAACTCACGAGGCCAGGTTCCTGATGTCAGTTTGCAGGAGGCACTTTGCAATGTCAAAGCAGCCACAGTTGCCTGTGGGGGCACCTTGCATCTCGGCGGCATCCTGATCCATACAGAATTTCAGCAGGCAGCCAGCCACTCTGTGCCACCGGGCCCTCGACACGAACGATTGCCTTACCCCAGAGAAGCAAAAGTCACCAGGCCAGGTTCCTGATGTCAGTTTGCAGGAGGCACTTGGCACTGTCAAACCAGCCACAGTTGCCTGTGGGGGCACCTTGCATCTGGGAGGTATCCTGATCCGTGCGGAATTTCAGCAGGCAGCCGGCCACTCTGGGCCACCGGGCCCTGGACAAGAACGATGGCCTCTCCCCAGAGAAACAAAACACACCAGGCCAGGGTCCTGACGTCAGTTTGCAGGAGGCACTTGGCACTGTCAAACCAGCCACAGTTGCCTGTGGGGGCACCTTGCATCTCGGCGGCATCCTGATCCATACAGAATTTCAGCAAGCAGCTGGCCGCTCCGGGTCACCGGGCCCTGGACACGAACGATGGCCTTTCCCCTGAGAAACAAAACTCACCAGGCCAGGTTCCTGATGTCAGTTTGCAGGAGGCACTTGGCACTGTCAAACCAGCCACAGTTGCCTGTGGGGGCCCCTTTCATCTGGGAGGCGTCCTGATCTGTGCGGAATTTCAGCAGGCAGCCGGCCACTCCGGGCCACCGAGCCCTGGCTATGAGCCATGGCCTTCCCCCAGAGAAACAAAACTCACCAGGCCAGGTTCCTGATGTCAGTTTGCAGGAGGCACTTGGTACTGTCAAACCAGCCACAGTTGCCTGTGGGGGCACCTTTCATCTGGGAGGTATCCTGATCGGTACGGAATTTCAGCAGGCAGCTGTCCACTCCGGGCCACCGGGCCCTGGCTATGAGCCATGGCCTTTCCCCGGGGAAACAAAACTCACCAGGCCAGGTTCCTGATGTCAGTTTGCAGGAGGCACTTGGCACTGTCAAACCAGCCACAGTTGCCGGTGGGGGCACCTTGCATCTGGGAGGTATCCTGATCCGTGCGGAATTTCAGCAGGAAGCCGGCCACTCCGGGCCACCGGGCCCTGGCTATGAGCCATGGCCTCTCCCCAGAGAAACAAAACACACCAGGCCAGGGTCCTGACGTCAGTTTGCAGGAGGCACTTGGCACTGTCAAACCAGCCACAGTTGCCTGTGGGGGCACCTTGCATCTCGGCGGCATCCTGATCCATACAGAATTTCAGCAAGCAGCTGGACGCTCCGGGTCACCGGGCCCTCGACACGAACGATGGCCTTTCCCCTGAGAAACAAAACTCACCAGGCCAGGTTCCTGATGTCAGTTTGCAGGAGGCACTTGGCACTGTCAAACCAGCCACAGTTGCCTGTGGGGGCCCCTTTCATCTGGGATTTATCCTGATTCGTTCGGAATTTCAGGAGGCAGCCGGCCACTCCGGGCCACCGAGCCCTGGCTATGAGCCATGGCCTTTCCCCAGGGAAACAAAACTCACCAGGCCAGGTTCCTGATGTCAGTTTGCAGGAGGCACTTGGTACTGTCAAACCAGCCACAGTTGCCTGTGGGGGCACCTTGCATCAGGGAGGTATCCTGATCCGTGCGGAATTTCAGCAGGCAGCCGGCCACTCTGGGCCACCGGGCCCTGGACAAGAACGATGGCCTTTCCCCTGAGAAACAAAACTCACCCGGCCAGGTTCCTGATGTCACTTTGCAGGAGGCACTTGGCACTGTCTAACCAGCCACAGTTGCCTGTGGGGGCACCTTGTATCTCGGCGGCATCCTGATCCATACGGAATTTCAGCAAGCAGCTGGCCTCTCCGGGGCACCGGGCCCTGGACTCGAACGATGGCATTTCCCCAGGGAAGCAAAAGTCACCAGGCCAGGTTCCTGATGTCAGTTTGCAGGAAGCACTTGGCACTGTCAAACCAGCCACAGTTGCCTGTGGGGGCACCTTGCATCTCGGTGGCACCCTGATCCGTGCGGAATTTCAGCCGGCAGCCGGCCACTCCGGGTCACCGGGCCCTCGACACGAGCGATGGCCTTTCCCCTGAGAAACAAAACTCACCAGGCCAGGTTCCTGATGTCAGTTTGCAGGAGGCACTTGGCACTGTCAAACCAGCCACAGTTGCCTGTGGGGGCCCCTTTCATCTGGGAGGCGTCCTGATCTGTGCGGAATTTCAGCAGGCAGCCGGCCAGTCCGGGCCGCTGGGCCCTGGACAAAAATGATGGCCTTTCCCCTGAGAAACAAAACTCACCAGGCCAGGTTCCTGATGTCAGTTTGCAGGAGGCACTTGGCACTGTCTAACCAGCCACAATTGCCTGTGGGGGCACCTTGTATCTCGGCGGCATCCTGATCCATACGGAATTTCAGCAAGCAGCTGGCCTCTCCGGGGCACCGGGCCCTGGACTCGAACGATGGCCTTTCCCCAGAGAAGCAAAACTCACCAGGCCAGGTTCCTGATGTCACATTGCAGGAGGCACTTGGCACTGTCAAAGCAGCCACAGCTGCCTGTGGGGGCACCTTGCATCTCGGCGGCACCCTGAACCATGCGGAATTTCAGCCGGCAGCCGGCCACTCCGGGCCACTGGGCCCTGGACACGAACGATGGCCTTTCCCCAGAGAAACAAAACTCACGAGGCCAGGTTCCTGATGTCAGTTTGCAGGAGGCACTTGGCAATGTCAAAGCAGCCACAGTTGCCTGTGGGGGCACCTTTCATCTGGGATTTATCCTGATTCGTACGGAATTTCAGCAAGCAGCCGGCCTCTCCGGGGCACCGGGCCCTGGACACGAACGATGGCCTTTCCCCAGAGAAACAAAACTCACCAGGCCAGGTTCCTGATGTCAGTTTGCAGGAGGCACGTGAAACTGTCAAAGCAGCCACAGTTGCCTGTGGGGGCACCTTTCATCTGGGAGGCATCCTGATCGGTACGGAATTTCAGCAAGCAGCTGGCCTCTCTGGGCCACCGGGCCCTGGACACGAACGACGGCCTTTCCCCAGAGAAACAAAACGCACCAGGCCAGTTTCCTGATGTCAGTTTGCAGGAGGCACTTGGCACTGTCAAACCATCCACAGTTGGCTGTGGGGGCACCTTTCATCTGGGGGGTATCCTGATCCGTGCGGAATTTCAGCAGGCAGCCGGCCACTCCGGGCCACTGGGCCCTGGACAAAAATGATGGCCTTTCCCCAGAGAAACAAAACTCACCAGGCCAGGTTCCTGATGTCAGTTTGCAGGAGGCACTTGGCACGGTCAAAGCAGCCACAGTTGCCTGTGGGGGCACCTTGCATCTCGGCGGCACCCTGAACCATGCGGAATTTCAGCCGGCAGCCGGCCACTCCGGGCCACTGGGCCCTGGACACGAACGATGGCCTTTCCCCAGAGAAACAAAACTCACGAGGCCAGGTTCCTGATGTCAGTTTGCAGGAGGCACTTTGCAATGTCAAAGCAGCCACAGTTGCCTGTGGGGGCACCTTTCATCTGGGATTTATCCTGATTCGTACGGAATTTCAGCTAACAGTTGGCCTCTCCGGGCCACCGGGCCCTGGACACGAACGATGGCCTTTCCCCAGAGAAACAAAACTCACCAGGCCAGGTTCCTGATGTCAGTTTGCAGGAGGCACGTGAAACTGTCAAACCAGCCACAGTTGCCTGTGGGGGCACCTTTCATCTGGGAGGTATCCTGATCGGTACGGAATTTCAGCAGGCAGCCGGCCACTCCGGGCCACCGGGCCCTGGACAAGAACGATGGCCTCTCCCCAGAGAAACAAAACTCACCAGGCCAGGTTCCTGATGTCAGTTTGCAGGAGGCACGTGAAACTGTCAAAGCAGCCACAGTTGCCTGTGGGGGCACCTTTCATCTGGGAGGCATCCTGATCGGTACGGAATTTCAGCAAGCAGCTGGCCTCTCTGGGCCACCGGGCCCTGGACACGAACGACGGCCTTTCCCCTGAGAAACAAAACTCACCAGGCCAGTTTCCTGATGTCAGTTTGCAGGAGGCACTTGGCACTGTCAAACCATCCACAGTTGGCTGTGGGGGCACCTTTCATCTGGGGGGTATCCTGATCCGTGCGGAATTTCAGCAGGCAGCCGGCCACTCCGGGCCACTGGGCCCTGGACAAAAATGATGGCCTTTCCCCAGAGAAACAAAACTCACCAGGCCAGGTTCCTGATGTCAGTTTGCAGGAGGCACTTGGCACGGTCAAAGCAGCCACAGTTGCCTGTGGGGGCACCTTGCATCTCGGCGGCACCCTGAACCATGCGGAATTTCAGCCGGCAGCCGGCCACTCCGGGCCACTGGGCCCTGGACACGAACGATGGCCTTTCCCCAGAGAAACAAAACTCACGAGGCCAGGTTCCTGATGTCAGCTTGCAGGAGGCACTTTGCAATGTCAAAGCAGCCACAGTTGCCTGTGGGGGCACCTTTCATCTGGGATTTATCCTGATTCGTACGGAATTTCAGCTAACAGTTGGCCTCTCCGGGCCACCGGGCCCTGGACACGAACGATGGCCTTTCCCCAGAGAAACAAAACTCACCAGGCCAGGTTCCTGATGTCAGTTTGCAGGAGGCACGTGAAACTGTCAAACCAGCCACAGTTGCCTGTGGGGGCACCTTTCATCTGGGAGGTATCCTGATCGGTACGGAATTTCAGCAGGCAGCCGGCCACTCCGGGCCACCGGGCCCTGGACAAGAACGATGGCCTCTCCCCAGAGAAACAAAACTCACCAGGCCAGGTTCCTGATGTCAGTTTGCAGGAGGCACTTGGCACTGTCAAACCAACCACAGTTGCCTATGGGGGCACCTTGCATCTCGGCGGCATCCTGATCTGTGCGGAATTTCAGCAGGCAGCCGGCCACTCCGGGCCACTGGGCCCTGGACAAAAATGATGGCCTTTCCCCTGAGAAACAAAACTCACCAGGCCAGGTTCCTGATGTCAGTTTGCAGGAGGCACTTGGCCCTGTCAAACCAGCCACAGTTGCCTGTGGGGGCACCTTTCATCTGGGGGGTATCCTGATCCGTGCGGAATTTCAGCAGGCAGCCAGCCGCTCTGTGCCACCGGGCCCTGGACAAGAACGATGGCCTTTCCCCAGAGAAGCAAAACTCACCAGGCCAGGTTCCTGATGTCAGTTTGCAGGAGGCACTTGGCACTGTCAAAGCAGCCACAGTTGCCTGTGGGGGCACCTTGCATCTCGGCGGCACCCTGAACCATGCGGAATTTCAGCCGGCAGCCGGCCACTCCGGGCCACTGGGCCCTGGACACGAACGATGGCCTTTCCCCAGAGAAACAAAACTCACGAGGCCAGGTTCCTGATGTCAGTTTGCAGGAGGCACTTGGCACGGTCAAAGCAGCCACAGTTGCCTGTGGGGGCACCTTGCATCTCGGCGGCACCCTGAACCATGCGGAATTTCAGCCGGCAGCCGGCCACTCCGGGCCACTGGGCCCTGGACACGAACGATGGCCTTTCCCCAGAGAAACAAAACTCACGAGGCCAGGTTCCTGATGCCAGTTTGCAGGAGGCACTTGGCACTGTCAAACCAACCACAGTTGCCTATGGGGGCACCTTGCATCTCGGCGGCATCCTGATACATACAGAATTTCAGCAGGCAGCCAGCCACTCTGTGCCAACGGGCCCTGGACTCGAACGATGGCCTTTCCCCAGAGAAGCAAAAGTCACCAGGCCAGGTTCCTGATGTCAGTTTGCAGGAGGCACTTGGCACTGTCAAAGCAGCCACAGTTGCCTGTGGGGGCACCTTGCCTCTGGGCGGCATCCTGATCCGTGCGGAATTTCAGCAGGCAGCCGGCCACTCCGGGCCACCGGGCCCTGGCTATGAGCCATGGCCTCTCCCCAGAGAAACAAAACACACCAGGCCAGGGTCCTGATGTCAGTTTGCAGGAGGCACTTGGCACTGTCAAACCAGCCACAGTTGCCTGTGGGGGCACCTTGCATCTCGGCGGCATCCTGATCCATACAGAATTTCAGCAAGCAGCTGGCCGCTCCGGGTCACCGGGCCCTGGACACGAACGATGGCCTTTCCCCTGAGAAACAAAACTCACCAGGCCAGGTTCCTGATGTCAGTTTGCAGGAGGCACTTGGCACTGTCAAACCAACCACAGTTGCCTATGGGGGCACCTTGCATCTCGGCGGCATCCTGATCTGTGCGGAATTTCAGCAGGCAGCCGGCCACTCCGGGCCACTGGGCCCTGGACAAAAATGATGGCCTTTCCCCTGAGAAACAAAACTCACCAGGCCAGGTTCCTGATGTCAGTTTGCAGGAGGCACTTGGCCCTGTCAAACCAGCCACAGTTGCCTGTGGGGGCACCTTTCATCTGGGGGGTATCCTGATCCGTGCGGAATTTCAGCAGGCAGCCAGCCGCTCTGTGCCACCGGGCCCTGGACAAGAACGATGGCCTTTCCCCAGAGAAGCAAAACTCACCAGGCCAGGTTCCTGATGTCAGTTTGCAGGAGGCACTTGGCACTGTCAAAGCAGCCACAGTTGCCTGTGGGGGCACCTTGCATCTCGGCGGCACCCTGAACCATGCGGAATTTCAGCCGGCAGCCGGCCACTCCGGGCCACTGGGCCCTGGACACGAACGATGGCCTTTCCCCAGAGAAACAAAACTCACGAGGCCAGGTTCCTGATGTCAGTTTGCAGGAGGCACTTGGCACTGTCAAAGCAGCCACAGTTGCCTGTGGGGGCACCTTGCATCTCGGCGGCACCCTGAACCATGCGGAATTTCAGCCGGCAGCCGGCCACTCCGGGCCACTGGGCCCTGGACACGAACGATGGCCTTTCCCCAGAGAAACAAAACTCACCAGGCCAGGTTCCTGATGCCAGTTTGCAGGAGGCACTTGGCACTGTCAAACCAGCCACAGTTGCCTGTGGGGCCACCTTGCATCTCGGCGGCATCCTGATCCGTGCGGAATTTCAGCAGCAGCCGGCCACTCCGGGCCACCGGGCTCTGGACATGAACCATCGCCTTTCCCCAGCGAAACAAAACCCACCAGGCCAGGTTCCTGATGTCAGTTTGCAGGAGGCACTTGGCACTGTCAAACCAACCACAGTTGCCTATGGGGGCACCTTGCATCTCGGCGGCATCCTGATACATACAGAATTTCAGCAGGCAGCCAGCCACTCTGTGCCAACGGGCCCTGGACTCGAACGATGGCCTTTCCCCAGAGAAGCAAAAGTCACCAGGCCAGGTTCCTGATGTCAGTTTGCAGGAGGCACTTGGCACTGTCAAAGCAGCCACAGTTGCCTGTGGGGGCACCTTGCCTCTGGGCGGCATCCTGATCCGTGCGGAATTTCAGCAGGCAGCCGGCCACTCCGGGCCACCGGGCCCTGGCTATGAGCCATGGCCTCTCCCCAGAGAAACAAAACACACCAGGCCAGGGTCCTGATGTCAGTTTGCAGGAGGCACTTGGCACTGTCAAACCAGCCACAGTTGCCTGTGGGGGCACCTTGCATCTCGGCGGCATCCTGATCCATACAGAATTTCAGCAAGCAGCTGGCCGCTCCGGGTCACCGGGCCCTGGACACGAACGATGGCCTTTCCCCTGAGAAACAAAACTCACCAGGCCAGGTTCCTTATGTCAGTTTGCAGGAGGCACTTGGCACTGTCAAACCAGCCACAGTTGCCTGTGGGGGCACCTTTCATCTGGGAGGCATCCTGATCTGTGCGGAATTTCAGCAGGCAGCCGGCCACTCCGGGCCACTGGGCCCTGGACAAAAATGATGGCCTTTCCCCTGAGAAACAAAACTCACCAGGCCAGGTTCCTGATGTCAGTTTGCAGGAGGCACTTGGCACTGTCTAACCAGCCACAATTGCCTGTGGGGGCACCTTGTATCTCGGCGGCATCCTGATCCATACGGAATTTCAGCAAGCAGCTGGCCTCTCCGGGTCACCGGGCCCTGGACACGAACGATGGCCTTTCCCCAGAGAAGCAAAACTCACCAGGCCAGGTTCCTGATGTCACATTGCAGGAGGCACTTGGCACTGTCAAAGCAGCCACAGTTGCCTGTGGGGGCACCTTGCATCTCGGCGGCACCCTGAACCATGCGGAATTTCAGCCGGCAGCCGGCCACTCCGGGCCACTGGGCCCTGGACACGAACGATGGCCTTTCCCCAGAGAAACAAAACTCACGAGGCCAGGTTGCTGATGCCAGTTTGCAGGAGGCACTTGGCACTGTCAAACCAGCCACAGTTGCCTGTGGGGCCACCTTGCATCTCGGCGGCATCCTGATCAGTGCGGAATTTCAGCAGCAGCCGGCCACTCCGGGCCACCGGGCTCTGGACATGAACCATCGCCTTTCCCCAGCGAAACAAAACCCACCAGGCCAGGTTCCTGATGTCAGTTTGCAGGCGGCACTTGGCAATGTCAAAGCAGCCACAGTTGCCTGTGGGGGCACCTTTCATCTGGGATTTATCCTGATTCGTACGGAATTTCAGCTAGCAGTTGGCCTCTCCGGGGCACCGGGCCCTGGACACGAACGATGGCCTTTCCCCAGAGAAACAAAACTCACCAGGCCAGGTTCCTGATGTCAGTTTGCAGGAGGCACGTGAAACTGTCAAAGCAGCCACAGTTGCCTGTGGGGGCACCTTTCATCTGGGAGGCATCCTGATCGGTACGGAATTTCAGGAGGCAGCCGGCCACTCCGGGCCACCGGGCCCTGGACTCGAACGATGGCCTTTCCCCATGAAACAAAACTCACCAGGCCAGGTTCCTGATGTCAGTTTGCAGGAGGCACTTGGCACTGTCAAACCAGCCACAGTTGCCTGTGGGGGCACCTTGCACCAGGGAGGTATCCTGATCCGTGCGGAATTTCAGCAGGCAGCCGGCCACTCTGGGCCACCGGGCCCTGGACAAGAACGATGGCCTTTCCCCAGAGAAACAAAACTCACCAGGCCAGGTTCCTGATGTCAGTTTGCAGGAGGCACTTGGCACTGTCAAAGCAGCCACAGTTGCCTGTGGGGGCACCTTGCATCTCGGCGGCATCCTGATCGGTACGGAATTTCAGCAAGCAGCTGGCCTCTCTGGGCCACCGGGCCCTGGACACGAACGATGGCCTTTCCCCTGCGAAACAAAACTCACCAGGCCAGGTTCCTGATGTCAGTTTGCAGGAGGCACTTGGCACTGTCAAACCAGCCACAGTTGCCTGTGGGGGCACCTTTCATCTGGGGGGTATGCTGATCCGTGCGGAATTTCAGCAAGCAGCCAGCCACTCCGGGCCACCGGGCCCTGGCTACGAACGATTGCCTTTCCCCAGAGAAACAAAACTCACCAGGCCAGGTTCCTGATGTCAGTTTGCAGGAGGCACTTGGCACTGTCAAACCAGCCACAGTTGCCTGTGGGGGCCCCTTTCATCTGGGAGGCATCCTGATCTGTGCGGAATTTCAGCAGGCAGCCGGCCACTCCGGGCCACTGGGTCCTGGACACGAACGATGGCCTTTCCCCAGAGAAACAAAACTCACGCGGCCAGGTTCCTGATGTCAGTTTGCAGGAGGCACTTGGCACTGTCTAACCAGCCACAATTGCCTGTGGGGGCACCTTGTATCTCGGCGGCATCCTGATCCATACGGAATTTCAGCAAGCAGCTGGCCTCTCCGGGGCACCGGGCCCTGGACTCGAACGATGGCCTTTCCCCAGAGAAGCAAAACTCACCAGGCCAGGTTCCTGATGTCACATTGCAGGAGGCACTTGGCACTGTCAAAGCAGCCACAGCTGCCTGTGGGGGCACCTTGCATCTCGGCGGCACCCTGAACCATGCGGAATTTCAGCCGGCAGCCGGCCACTCCGGGCCACTGGGCCCTGGACACGAACGATGGCCTTTCCCCAGAGAAACAAAACTCACCAGGCCAGGTTCCTGATGTCAGTTTGCAGGAGGCACTTGGCAATGTCAAAGCAGCCACAGTTGCCTGTGGGGGCACCTTGCATCTGGGATTTATCCTGATTCGTACGGAATTTCAGCTAGCAGTTGGCCTCTCCGGGGCACCGGGCCCTGGACACGAACGATGGCCTTTCCCCAGAGAAACAAAACTCACCAGGCCAGGTTCCTGATGTCAGTTTGCAGGAGGCACGTGAAACTGTCAAAGCAGCCACAGTTGCCTGTGGGGGCACCTTTCATCTGGGAGGCATCCTGATCGGTACGGAATTTCAGCAAGCAGCTGGCCTCTCCGGGGCACCGGGCCCTGGACACGAACGATGGCCTTTCCCCAGAGAAACAAAACGCAACAGGCCAGGTTCCTGATGTCAGTTTGCAGGAGGCACTTGGCACGGTCAAAGCAGCCACAGTTGCCTGTGGGGGCACCTTGCATCTCGGCGGCACCCTGAACCATGCGGAATTTCAGCCGGCAGCCGGCCACTCCGGGCCACTGGGCCCTGGACACGAACGATGGCCTTTCCCCAGAGAAACAAAACTCACGAGGCCAGGTTCCTGATGTCAGTTTGCAGGAGGCACTTGGCACTGTCAAACCAGCCACAGTTGCCTGTGGGGCCACCTTGCATCTCGGCGGCATCCTGATCCGTGCGGAATTTCAGCAGCAGCCGGCCACTCCGGGCCACCGGGCTCTGGACATGAACCATCGCCTTTCCCCAGCGAAACAAAACCCACCAGGCCAGGTTCCTGATGTCAGTTTGCAGGAGGCACTTTGCAATGTCAAAGCAGCCACAGTTGCCAGTGCGGGCACCTTTCATCTGGGATTTATCCTGATTCGTACGGAATTTCAGCAGGCAGCCGGCCACTCTGGGCCACCGGGCCCTGGACACGAACGATGGCCTTTCCCCAGAGAAACAAAACTCACGCGGCCAGGTTCCTGATGTCAGTTTGCAGGAGGCACTTGGCACTGTCTAACCAGCCACAATTGCCTGTGGGGGCACCTTGTATCTCGGCGGCATCCTGATCCATACGGAATTTCAGCAAGCAGCTGGCCTCTCCGGGGCACCGGGCCCTGGACTCGAACGATGGCCTTTCCCCAGAGAAGCAAAACTCACCAGGCCAGGTTCCTGATGTCACATTGCAGGAGGCACTTGGCACTGTCAAAGCAGCCACAGCTGCCTGTGGGGGCACCTTGCATCTCGGCGGCACCCTGAACCATGCGGAATTTCAGCCGGCAGCCGGCCACTCCGGGCCACTGGGCCCTGGACACGAACGATGGCCTTTCCCCAGAGAAACAAAACTCACCAGGCCAGGTTCCTGATGTCAGTTTGCAGGAGGCACTTGGCAATGTCAAAGCAGCCACAGTTGCCTGTGGGGGCACCTTGCATCTGGGATTTATCCTGATTCGTACGGAATTTCAGCTAGCAGTTGGCCTCTCCGGGGCACCGGGCCCTGGACACGAACGATGGCCTTTCCCCAGAGAAACAAAACTCACCAGGCCAGGTTCCTGATGTCAGTTTGCAGGAGGCACGTGAAACTGTCAAAGCAGCCACAGTTGCCTGTGGGGGCACCTTTCATCTGGGAGGCATCCTGATCGGTACGGAATTTCAGCAAGCAGCTGGCCTCTCCGGGGCACCGGGCCCTGGACACGAACGATGGCCTTTCCCCAGAGAAACAAAACGCAACAGGCCAGGTTCCTGATGTCAGTTTGCAGGAGGCACTTGGCACGGTCAAAGCAGCCACAGTTGCCTGTGGGGGCACCTTGCATCTCGGCGGCACCCTGAACCATGCGGAATTTCAGCCGGCAGCCGGCCACTCCGGGCCACTGGGCCCTGGACACGAACGATGGCCTTTCCCCAGAGAAACAAAACTCACGAGGCCAGGTTCCTGATGTCAGTTTGCAGGAGGCACTTGGCACTGTCAAACCAGCCACAGTTGCCTGTGGGGCCACCTTGCATCTCGGCGGCATCCTGATCCGTGCGGAATTTCAGCAGCAGCCGGCCACTCCGGGCCACCGGGCTCTGGACATGAACCATCGCCTTTCCCCAGCGAAACAAAACCCACCAGGCCAGGTTCCTGATGTCAGTTTGCAGGAGGCACTTTGCAATGTCAAAGCAGCCACAGTTGCCAGTGCGGGCACCTTTCATCTGGGATTTATCCTGATTCGTACGGAATTTCAGCTAGCAGTTGGCCTCTCCGGGGCACCGGGCCCTGGACACGAATGATGGCCTTTCCCCAGAGAAACAAAACTCACCAGGCCAGGTTCCTGATGTCAGTTTGCAGGAAGCACTTGGCACTGTCAAACCAGCCACAGTTGCCTGTGGGGGCACCTTGCATCTCGGTGGCACCCTGATCCGTGCGGAATTTCAGCCGGCAGCCGGCCACTCCGGGTCACCGGGCCCTCGACACGAACGATGGCCTTTCCCCTGAGAAACAAAACTCACCAGGCCAGGTTCCTGATGTCAGTTTGCAGGAGGCACTTGGCACTGTCAAACCAGCCACAGTTGCCTGTGGGGGCCCCTTTCATCTGGGAGGCGTCCTGATCTGTGCGGAATTTCAGCAGGCAGCCGGACACTCCGGGCCACTGGGCCCTGGACAAAAATGATGGCCTTTCCCCTGAGAAACAAAACTCACCAGGCCAGGTTCCTGATGTCAGTTTGCAGGAGGCACTTGGCACTGTCTAACCAGCCACAATTGCCTGTGGGGTCACCTTGTATCTCGGCGGCATCCTGATCCATACGGAATTTCAGCAAGCAGCTGGCCTCTCCGGGGCACCGGGCCCTGGACTCGAACGATGGCCTTTCCCCAGAGAAGCAAAACTCACCAGGCCAGGTTCCTGATGTCACATTGCAGGAGGCACTTGGCACTGTCAAAGCAGCCACAGCTGCCTGTGGGGGCACCTTGCATCTCGGCGGCACCCTGAACCATGCGGAATTTCAGCCGGCAGCCGGCCACTCCGGGCCACTGGGCCCTGGACACGAACGATGGCCTTTCCCCAGAGAAACAAAACTCACGAGGCCAGGTTCCTGATGTCAGTTTGCAGGAGGCACTTGGCAATGTCAAAGCAGCCACAGTTGCCTGTGGGGGCACCTTTCATCTGGGATTTATCCTGATTCGTACGGAATTTCAGCTAGCAGTTTGCCTCTCCGGGGCACCGGGCCCTGGACACGAACGATGGCCTTTCCCCAGAGAAACAAAACTCACCAGGCCAGGTTCCTGATGTCAGTTTGCAGGAGGCACGTGAAACTGTCAAAGCAGCCACAGTTGCCTGTGGGGGCACCTTTCATCTGGGAGGCATCCTGATCGGTACGGAATTTCAGCAAGCAGCTGGCCTCTCTGGGCCACCGGGCCCTGGACACGAACGATGGCCTTTCCCCTGAGAAACAAAACGCACCAGGCCAGTTTCCTGATGTCAGTTTGCAGGAGGCACTTGGCACTGTCAAACCATCCACAGTTGGCTGTGGGGGCACCATTCATCTGGGGGGTATCCTGATCCGTGCGGAATTTCAGCAGGCAGCCGGCCACTCCGGGCCACTGGGCCCTGGACAAAAATGATGGCCTTTCCCCAGAGAAACAAAACTCACCAGGCCAGGTTCCTGATATCAGTTTGCAGGAGGCACTTGGCACGGTCAAAGCAGCCACAGTTGCCTGTGGGGGCACCTTGCATCTCGGCGGCACCCTGAACCATGCGGAATTTCAGCCGGCAGCCGGCCACTCCGGGCCACTGGGCCCTGGACACGAACGATGGCCTTTCCCCAGAGAAACAAAACTCACGAGGCCAGGTTCCTGATGTCAGTTTGCAGGAGGCACTTTGCAATGTCAAAGCAGCCACAGTTGCCTGTGGGGGCACCTTTCATCTGGGATTTATCCTGATTTGTACGGAATTTTAGCTAACAGTTGGCCTCTCCGGGGCACCGGGTCCTGGACTCGAACGATTGCCTTTCCCCAGAGAAACAAAACTCACCAGGCCAGGGTCCTGATGTCAGTTTGCAGGAGGCACTTGGCACTGTCAAACCAGCCACAGCTGCCTGTGGGGCCACCTTGCATCTCGGCGGCACCCTGATCCGAGCGGAATTTCAGCAGGCAGCCGGCCACTCCGGGCCACCGGGCCCTTGCTATGAGCCATGGCCTTTCCCCGGGGAAACAAAACTCACCAGGCCAGGTTCCTGATGTCAGTTTGCAGGAGGCACTTGGCACTGTCAAACCAACCACAGTTGCCTATGGGGGCACCTTGCATCTCGGCGGCATCCTGATCCATACAGAATTTCAGCAGGCAGCCAGCCACTCTGTGCCACCGGGCCCTGGACTCGAACGATGGCCTTTCCCCAGAGAAGCAAAAGTCACCAGGCCAGGTTCCTGATGTCAGTTTGCAGGAGGCACTTGGCACTGTCAAACCAGCCACAGTTGCCTGTGGGGGCACCTTGCATCTGGGAGGTATCCTGATCCGTGCGGAATTTCAGCAGGCAGCCGGCCACTCCGGGCCACCGGGCCCTGGCTATGAGCCATGGCCTCTCCCCAGAGAAACAAAACACACCAGGCCAGGGTCCTGACGTCAGTTTGCAGGAGGCACTTGGGACTGTCAAACCAGCCACAGTTGCCTGTGGGGGCACCTTGCATCTCGGCGGCACCCTGAACCATGCGGAATTTCAGCCGGCAGCCGGCCACTCCGGGCCACTGGGCCCTGGACACGAACGATGGCCTTTCCCCTGAGAAACAAAACTCACGAGGCCAGGTTCCTGATGCCAGTTTGCAGGAGGCACTTGGCACTGTCAAACCAGCCACAGTTGCCTGTGGGGGCACCTTTCATCTGGGAGGCATCCTGATCTGTGCGGAATTTCAGCAGGCAGCCGGCCACTCCGGGCCACTGGGCCCTGGACAAAAATGATGGCCTTTCCCCAGAGAAACAAAACTCACCAGGCCAGGTTCCTGATGTCAGTTTGCAGGAGGCACTTGGCACGGTCAAAGCAGCCACAGTTGCCTGTGGGGGCACCTTGCATCTCGGCGGCACCCTGAACCATGCGGAATTTCAGCCGGCAGCCGGCCACTCCGGGCCACTGGGCCCTGGACACGAACGATGGCCTTTCCCCAGAGAAACAAAACTCACGAGGCCAGGTTCCTGATGTCAGTTTGCAGGAGGCACTTGGCACTGTCAAACCAGCCACAGTTGCCTGTGGGGCCACCTTGCATCTCGGCGGCATCCTGATCCGTGCGGAATTTCAGCAGCAGCCGGCCACTCCGGGCCACCGGGCTCTGGACATGAACCATCGCCTTTCCCCAGCGAAACAAAACCCACCAGGCCAGGTTCCTGATGTCAGTTTGCAGGAGGCACTTTGCAATGTCAAAGCAGCCACAGTTGCCTGTGCGGGCACCTTTCATCTGGGATTTATCCTGATTCGTACGGAATTTCAGCTAGCAGTTGGCCTCTCCGGGGCACCGGGCCCTGGACACGAATGATGGCCTTTCCCCAGAGAAACAAAACTCACCAGGCCAGGTTCCTGATGTCAGTTTGCAGGAAGCACTTGGCACTGTCAAACCAGCCACAGTTGC
Source organism: Passer domesticus (assembly GCF_036417665.1). Classification (NCBI taxonomy): domain Eukaryota; kingdom Metazoa; phylum Chordata; class Aves; order Passeriformes; family Passeridae; genus Passer; species Passer domesticus. The sequence continues at coordinate 12,711,232 of NC_087511.1, read as the reverse complement.
CTGTGGGGGCACCTTGCATCTCGGTGGCACCCTGATCGGTGCGGAATTTCAGCCGGCAGCCGGCCACTCCGGGTCACCGGGCCCTCGACACGAACGATGGCCTTTCCCCTGAGAAACAAAACTCACCAGGCCAGGTTCCTGATGTCAGTTTGCAGGAGGCACTTGGCACTGTCAAACCAGCCACAGTTGCCTGTGGGGGCCCCTTTCATCTGGGAGGCGTCCTGATCTGTGCGGAATTTCAGCAGGCAGCCGGCCACTCCGGGCCACTGGGCCCTGGACAAAAATGATGGCCTTTCCCCTGAGAAACAAAACTCACGAGGCCAGGTTCCTGATGTCAGTTTGCAGGAGGCACTTGGCAATGTCAAAGCAGCCACAGTTGCCTGTGGGGGCACCTTTCATCTGGGATTTATCCTGATTCGTACGGAATTTCAGCTAGCAGTTGGCCTCTCCGGGGCACCGGGCCCTGGACACGAACGATGGCCTTTCCCCAGAGAAACAAAACTCACCAGGCCAGGTTCCTGATGTCAGTTTGCAGGAGGCACGTGAAACTGTCAAAACAGCCACAGTTGCCTGTGGGGGCACCTTTCATCTGGGAGGCATCCTGATCGGTACGGAATTTCAGCAAGCAGCTGGCCTCTCTGGGCCACCGGGCCCTGGACACGAACGATGGCCTTTCCCCAGAAAAACAAAACTCACCAGGCCAGGTTCCTGATATCAGTTTGCAGGAGGCACTTGGCACGGTCAAAGCAGCCACAGTTGCCTGTGGGGGCACCTTGCATCTCGGCGGCACCCTGAACCATGCGGAATTTCAGCCGGCAGCCGGCCACTCCGGGCCACTGGGCCCTGGACAAAAATGATGGCCTTTCCCCAGAGAAACAAAACTCACCAGGCCAGGTTCCTGATATCAGTTTGCAGGAGGCACTTGGCACGGTCAAAGCAGCCACAGTTGCCTGTGGGGGCACCTTGCATCTCGGCGGCACCCTGAACCATGCGGAATTTCAGCCGGCAGCCGGCCACTCCGGGCCACTGGGCCCTGGACACGAACGATGGCCTTTCCCCAGAGAAACAAAACTCACGAGGCCAGGTTCCTGATGTCAGTTTGCAGGAGGCACTTTGCAATGTCAAAGCAGCCACAGTTGCCTGTGGGGGCACCTTTCATCTGGGATTTATCCTGATTCGTACGGAATTTCAGCTAACAGTTGGCCTCTCCGGGCCACCGGGCCCTGGACACGAACGATGGCCTTTCCCCAGAGAAACAAAACTCACCAGGCCAGGTTCCTGATGTCAGTTTGCAGGAGGCACTTGGTACTGTCAAACCAGCCACAGTTGCCTGTGGGGGCACGTTTCATCTGGGAGGTATCCTGATCGGTACGGAATTTCAGCAGGCAGCCGGCCACTCCGGGCCACCGGGCCCTTGCTATGAGCCATGGCCTTTCCCCGGGGAAACAAAACTCACCAGGCCAGGTTCCTGATGTCAGTTTGCAGGAGGCACTTGGCACTGTCAAACCAACCACAGTTGCCTATGGGGGCACCTTGCATCTCGGCGGCATCCTGATCCATACAGAATTTCAGCAGGCAGCCAGCCACTCTGTGCCACCGGGCCCTGGACTCGAACGATGGCCTTTCCCCAGAGAAGCAAAAGTCACCAGGCCAGGTTCCTGATGTCAGTTTGCAGGAGGCACTTGGCACTGTCAAACCAGCCACAGTTGCCTGTGGGGGCACCTTGCATCTGGGAGGTATCCTGATCCGTGCGGAATTTCAGCAGGCAGCCGGCCACTCCGGGCCACCGGGCCCTGGCTATGAGCCATGGCCTCTCCCCAGAGAAACAAAACACACCAGGCCAGGGTCCTGACGTCAGTTTGCAGGAGGCACTTGGGACTGTCAAACCAGCCGCAGTTGCCTGTGGGGGCACCTTGCATCTCGGCGGCATCCTGATCCATACAGAATTTCAGCAAGCAGCTGGCCGCTCCGGGGCACCGGGCCCTGGACTCGAACGATGGCCTTTCCCCTGAGAAACAAAACTCACCAGGCCAGGTTCCTGATGTCAGTTTGCAGGAGGCACTTGGCACTGTCAAACCAGCCACAGTTGCCTGTGGGGGCCCCTTTCATCTGGGAGGCATCCTGATCTGTGCGGAATTTCAGCAGGCAGCCGGCCACTCCGGGCCACTGGGCCCTGGACAAAAATGATGGCCTTTCCCCTGAGAAACGAAACTCACCAGGCCAGGATCCTGATGTCAGTTTGCAGGAGGCACTTGGCACTGTCAAACCAGCCACAGTTGCCTGTGGGGGCACCTTGCATCTGGGGGGTATCCTAATCCGTGCGGAATTTCAGCAGGCAGCCAGCCGCTCTGTGCCACCGGGCCCTGGACAAGAACGATGGTCTTTCCCCAGAGAAGCAAAACTCACCAGGCCAGGTTCCTGATGTCAGTTTGCAGGAGGCACTTGGCACTGTCAAAGCAGCCACAGTTGCCTGTGGGGGCACCTTGCATCTCTGCGGCACCCTGAACCATGCGGAATTTCAGCCGGCAGCCGGCCACTCCGGGCCACTGGGCCCTGGACACGAACGATGGCCTTTCCCCAGAGAAACAAAACTCACGAGGCCAGGTTCCTGATGTCACATTGCAGGAGGCACTTGGCACGGTCAAAGCAGCCACAGTTGCCTGTGGGGGCACCTTGCATCTCGGCGGCACCCTGAACCATGCGGAATTTCAGCCGGCAGCCGGCCACTCCGGGCCACTGGGCCCTGGACACGAACGATGGCCTTTCCCCAGAGAAACAAAACTCACGAGGCCAGGTTCCTGATGCCAGTTTGCAGGAGGCACTTGGCACTGTCAAACCAGCCACAGTTGCCTGTGGGGCCACCTTGCATCTCGGCGGCATCCTGATCCGTGCGGAATTTCAGCAGCAGCCGGCCACTCCGGGCCACCGGGCTCTGGACATGAACCATCGCCTTTCCCCAGCGAAACAAAACCCACCAGGCCAGGTTCCTGATGTCAGTTTGCAGGAGGCACTTGGGACTGTCAAACCAGCCACAGTTGCCTGTGGGGCCACCTTTCATCTGGGATTTATCCTGATTCGTACGGAATTTCAGCTAGCAGTTGGCCTCTCCGGGGCACCGGGCCCTGGACACGAACGATGGCCTTTCCCCAGAGAAACAAAACTCACCAGGCCAGGTTCCTGATGTCAGTTTGCAGGAGGCACGTGAAACTGTCAAACCAGCCACAGTTGCCTGTGGGGGCACCTTTCATCTGGGAGGTATCCTGATTCGTACGGAATTTCAGGAGGCAGCCGGCCACTCCGGGCCACCGGGCCCTGGCTATGAGCCATGGCCTTTCCCCGGGGAAACAAAACTCACCAGGCCAGGTTCCTGATGTCAGTTTGCAGGAGGCACTTGGCACTGTCAAACCAACCACAGTTGCCTATGGGGGCACCTTGCATCTCGGCGGCATCCTGATCCATAAAGAATTTCAGCAGGCAGCCAGCCACTCTGTGCCAACGGGCCCTGGACTCGAACGATGGCCTTTCCCCAGAGAAGCAAAAGTCACCAGGCCAGGTTCCTGATGTCAGTTTGCAGGAGGCACTTGGCACTGTCAAACCAGCCACAGTTGCCTGTGGGGGCACCTTGCATCTGGGAGGTATCCTGATCCGTGCGGAATTTCAGCAGGCAGCCGGCCACTCCGGGCCACCGGGCCCTGGCTATGAGCCATGGCCTCTCCCCAGAGAAACAAAACACACCAGGCCAGGGTCCTGACGTCAGTTTGCAGGAGGCACTTGGCACTGTCAAACCAGCCACAGTTGCCTGTGGGGGCCCCTTTCATCTGGGAGGCATCCTGATCTGTGCGGAATTTCAGCAGGCAGCCGGCCACTCCGGGCCACTGGGCCCTGGACAAAAATGATGGCCTTTCCCCTGAGAAACAAAACTCACCAGGCCAGGTTCCTGATGTCAGTTTGCAGGAGGCACTTGGCACTGTCTAACCAGCCACAATTGCCTGTGGGGGCACCTTGTATCTCGGCGGCATCCTGATCCATACGGAATTTCAGCAAGCAGCTGGCCTCTCCGGGGCACCGGGCCCTGGACTAGAACGATGGCCTTTCCCCAGAGAAGCAAAACTCACCAGGCCAGGTTCCTGATGTCACATTGCAGGAGGCACTTGGCACTGTCAAAGCAGCCACAGTTGCCTGTGGGGGCACCTTGCATCTCGGCGGCACCCTGAACCATGCGGAATTTCAGCCGGCAGCCGGCCACTCCGGGCCACTGGGCCCTGGACACGAACGATGGCCTTTCCCCAGAGAAACAAAACTCACGAGGCCAGGTTGCTGATGCCAGTTTGCAGGAGGCACTTGGCACTGTCAAACCAGCCACAGTTGCCTGTGGGGCCACCTTGCATCTCGGCGGCATCCTGATCAGTGCGGAATTTCAGCAGCAGCCGGCCACTCCGGGCCACCGGGCTCTGGACATGAACCATCGCCTTTCCCCAGCGAAACAAAACCCACCAGGCCAGGTTCCTGATGTCAGTTTGCAGGAGGCACTTGGCAATGTCAAAGCAGCCACAGTTGCCTGTGGGGGCACCTTTCATCTGGGATTTATCCTGATTCGTACGGAATTTCAGCTAGCAGTTGGCCTCTCCGGGGCACCGGGCCCTTGACACGAACGATGGCCTTTCCCCAGAGAAACAAAACTCACCAGGCCAGGTTCCTGATGTCAGTTTGCAGGAGGCACGTGAAACTGTCAAAGCAGCCACAGTTGCCTGTGGGGGCACCTTTCATCTGGGAGGCATCCTGATCGGTACGGAATTTCAGGAGGCAGCCGGCCACTCCGGGCCACCGGGCCCTGGACTCGAACGATGGCCTTTCCCCATGAAACAAAACTCACCAGGCCAGGTTCCTGATGTCAGTTTGCAGGAGGCACTTGGCACTGTCAAACAAGCCACAGTTGCCTGTGGGGGCACCTTGCACCAGGGAGGTATCCTGATCCGTGCGGAATTTCAGCAGGCAGCCGGCCACTCTGGGCCACCGGGCCCTGGACAAGAACGATGGCCTTTCCCCTGCGAAACAAAACTCACCAGGCCAGGTTCCTGATGTCACTTTGCAGGAGGCACTTGGCACTGTCAAAGCAGCCACAGTTGCCTGTGGGGGCACCTTGCATCTCGGCGGCATCCTGATCGGTACGGAATTTCAGCAAGCAGCTGGCCTCTCTGGGCCACCGGGCCCTGGACACGAACGATGGCCTTTCCCCAGAGAAACAAAACTCACGAGGCCAGGTTCCTGATGCCAGTTTGCAGGAGGCACTTGGCACTGTCAAACCAGCCACAGTTGCCTGTGGGGCCACCTTGCATCTCGGCGGCATCCTGATCCGTGCGGAATTTCAGCAGCAGCCGGCCACTCCGGGCCACCGGGCTCTGGACATGAACCATCGCCTTTCCCCAGCGAAACAAAACCCACCAGGCCAGGTTCCTGATGTCAGTTTGCAGGAGGCACTTTGCAATGTCAAAGCAGCCACAGTTGCCTGTGCGGGCACCTTTCATCTGGGATTTATCCTGATTCGTACGGAATTTCAGCTAGCAGTTGGCCTCTCCGGGGCACCGGGCCCTGGACACGAATGATGGCCTTTCCCCAGAGAAACAAAACTCACCAGGCCAGGTTCCTGATGTCAGTTTGCAGGAGGCACTTGGGACTGTCAAACCAGCCACATTTGCCTGTGGGGGCACATTTCATCTGGGAGGTATCCTGATCGGTACGGAATTTCAGCAGGCAGCCGGCCACTCCGTGCCACCGGGCCCTGGCTATGAGCCATGGCCTTTCCCCGGGGAAACAAAACTCACCAGGCCAGGTTCCTGATGTCAGTTTGCAGGAGGCACTTGGCACTGTCAAACCAACCACAGTTGCCTATGGGGGCACCTTGCATCTCGGCGGCATCCTGATCCATACAGAATTTCAGCAGGCAGCCAGCCACTCTGTGCCACCGGGCCCTGGACTCGAACGATGGCCTTTCCCCAGAGAAGCAAAAGTCACCAGGCCAGGTTCCTGATGTCAGTTTGCAGGAGGCACTTGGCACTGTCAAACCAGCCACAGTTGCCTGTGGGGGCACCTTGCATCTGGGAGGTATCCTGATCCGTGCGGAATTTCAGCAGGCAGCCGGCCACTCCGGGCCACCGGGCCCTGGCTATGAGCCATGGCCTCTCCCCAGAGAAACAAAACACACCAGGCCAGGGTCCTGACGTCAGTTTGCAGGAGGCACTTGGGACTGTCAAACCAGCCACAGTTGCCTGTGGGGGCACCTTGCATCTCGGCGGCACCCTGATCCATACAGAATTTCAGCAAGCAGCTGGCCGCTCCGGGTCACCGGGCCCTGGACACGAACGATGGCCTTTCCCCTGAGAAACAAAACTCACCAGGCCAGGTTCCTGATGTCAGTTTGCAGGAGGCACTTGGCACTGTCAAACCAGCCACAGTTGCCTGTGGGGGCCCCTTTCATCTGGGAGGCATCCTGATCTGTGCGGAATTTCAGCAGGCAGCCGGCCACTCCGGGCCACTGGGCCCTGGACAAAAATGATGGCCTTTCCCCTGAGAAACAAAACTCACCAGGCCAGGTTCCTGATGTCAGTTTGCAGGAGGCACTTGGCACTGTCAAACCAGCCACAGTTGCCTGTGGGGGCACCTTTCATCTGGGGGGTATCCTGATCCGTGCGGAATTTCAGCAGGCAGCCAGCCGCTCTGTGCCACCGGGCCCTGGACAAGAACGATGGCCTTTCCCCAGAGAAGCAAAACTCACCAGGCCAGGTTCCTGATGTCAGTTTGCAGGAGGCACTTGGCACGGTCAAAGCAGCCACAGTTGCCTGTGGGGGCACCTTGCATCTCGGCGGCACCCTGAACCATGCGGAATTTCAGCCGGCAGCCGGCCACTCCGGGCCACTGGGCCCTGGACACGAACGATGGCCTTTCCCCAGAGAAACAAAACTCACGAGGCCAGGTTCCTGATGCCAGTTTGCAGGAGGCACTTGGCACTGTCAAACCAGCCACAGTTGCCTGTGGGGCCACCTTGCATCTCGGCGGCATCCTGATCCGTGCGGAATTTCAGCTAGCAGTTGGCCTCTCCGGGCCACCGGGCTCTGGACATGAACCATCGCCTTTCCCCAGCGAAACAAAACCCACCAGGCCAGGTTCCTGATGTCAGTTTGCAGGAGGCACTTGGGACTGTCAAACCAGCCACAGTTGCCAGTGGGGGCACCTTTCATCTGGGATTTATCCTGATTCGTACGGAATTTCAGCTAGCAGTTGGCCTCTCCGGGGCACCGGGCCCTGGACACGAACGATGGCCTTTCCCCGGGGAAACAAAACTCACCAGGCCAGGTTCCTGATGTCAGTTTGCAGGAGGCACTTGGCACTGTCAAACCAACCACAGTTGCCTATGGGGGCACCTTGCATCTCGGCGGCATCCTGATCCATACAGAATTTCAGCAGGCAGCCAGCCACTCTGTGCCAACGGGCCCTGGACTCGAACGATGGCCTTTCCCCAGAGAAGCAAAAGTCACCAGGCCAGGTTCCTGATGTCAGTTTGCAGGAGGCACTTGGCACTGTCAAACCAGCCACAGTTGCCTGTGGGGGGACCTTGCATCTGGGAGGTATCCTGATACGTGCGGAATTTCAGCAGGCAGCCGGCCACTCCGGGCCACCGGGCCCTGGCTATGAGCCATGGCCTCTCCCCATAGAAACAAAACACACCAGGCCAGGGTCCTGACGTCAGTTTGCAGGAGGCACTTGGCACTGTCAAACCAGCCACAGTTGCCTGTGGGGGCCCCTTTCATCTGGGAGGCATCCTGATCTGTGCGGAATTTCAGCAGGCAGCCGGCCACTCCGGGCCACTGGGCCCTGGACAAAAATGATGGCCTTTCCCCAGAGAAACAAAACTCACCAGGCCAGGTTCCTGATGTCAGTTTGCAGGAGGCACTTGGCACTGTCTAACCAGCCACAATTGCCTGTGGGGGCACCTTGTATCTCGGCGGCATCCTGATCCATACGGAATTTCAGCAAGCAGCTGGCCTCTCCGGGGCACCGGGCCCTGGACTAGAACGATGGCCTTTCCCCAGAGAAGCAAAACTCACCAGGCCAGGTTCCTGATGTCACATTGCAGGAGGCACTTGGCACTGTCAAAGCAGCCACAGTTGCCTGTGGGGGCACCTTGCATCTCGGCGGCACCCTGAACCATGCGGAATTTCAGCCGGCAGCCGGCCACTCCGGGCCACTGGGCCCTGGACACGAACGATGGCCTTTCCCCAGAGAAGCAAAACTCACCAGGCCAGGTTCCTGATGTCACATTGCAGGAGGCACTTGGCACTGTCAAAGCAGCCACAGTTGCCTGTGGGGGCACCTTGCATCTCGGCGGCACCCTGAACCATGCGGAATTTCAGCCGGCAGCCGGCCACTCCGGGCCACTGGGCCCTGGACACGAACGATGGCCTTTCCCCAGAGAAGCAAAACTCACCAGGCCAGGTTCCTGATGTCACATTGCAGGAGGCACTTGGCACTGTCAAACCAGCCACAGTTGCCTGTGGGGCCACCTTGCATCTCGGCGGCATCCTGATCAGTGCGGAATTTCAGCAGCAGCCGGCCACTCCGGGCCACCGGGCTCTGGACATGAACCATCGCCTTTCCCCAGCGAAACAAAACCCACCAGGCCAGGTTCCTGATGTCAGTTTGCAGGAGGCACTTGGCAATGTCAAAGCAGCCACAGTTGCCTGTGGGGGCACCTTTCATCTGGGATTTATCCTGATTCGTACGGAATTTCAGCTAGCAGTTGGCCTCTCCGGGGCACCGGGCCCTGGACACGAACGATGGCCTTTCCCCAGAGAAACAAAACTCACCAGGCCAGGTTCCTGATGTCAGTTTGCAGGAGGCACGTGAAACTGTCAAAGCAGCCACAGTTGCCTGTGGGGGCACCTTTCATCTGGGAGGCATCCTGATCGGTACGGAATTTCAGGAGGCAGCCGGCCACTCCGGGCCACCGGGCCCTGGACTCGAACGATGGCCTTTCCCCATGAAACAAAACTCACCAGGCCAGGTTCCTGATGTCAGTTTGCAGGAGGCACTTGGCACTGTCAAACAAGCCACAGTTGCCTGTGGGGGCACCTTGCACCAGGGAGGTATCCTGATCCGTGCGGAATTTCAGCAGGCAGCCGGCCACTCTGGGCCACCGGGCCCTGGACAAGAACGATGGCCTTTCCCCTGCGAAACAAAACTCACCAGGCCAGGTTCCTGATGTCACTTTGCAGGAGGCACTTGGCACTGTCAAAGCAGCCACAGTTGCCTGTGGGGGCACCTTGCATCTCGGCGGCATCCTGATCGGTACGGAATTTCAGCAAGCAGCTGGCCTCTCTGGGCCACCGGGCCCTGGACACGAACGATGGCCTTTCCCCAGAGAAACAAAACTCACGAGGCCAGGTTCCTGATGCCAGTTTGCAGGAGGCACTTGGCACTGTCAAACCAGCCACAGTTGCCTGTGGGGCCACCTTGCATCTCGGCGGCATCCTGATCCGTGCGGAATTTCAGCAGCAGCCGGCCACTCCGGGCCACCGGGCTCTGGACATGAACCATCGCCTTTCCCCAGCGAAACAAAACCCACCAGGCCAGGTTCCTGATGTCAGTTTGCAGGAGGCACTTTGCAATGTCAAAGCAGCCACAGTTGCCTGTGCGGGCACCTTTCATCTGGGATTTATCCTGATTCGTACGGAATTTCAGCTAGCAGTTGGCCTCTCCGGGCCACCGGGCTCTGGACATGAACCATCGCCTTTCCCCAGCGAAACAAAACCCACCAGGCCAGGTTCCTGATGTCAGTTTGCAGGAGGCACTTGGCACTGTCAAACCAACCACAGTTGCCTATGGGGGCACCTTGCATCTCGGCGGCATCCTGATCCATACAGAATTTCAGCAGGCAGCCAGCCACTCTGTGCCAACGGGCCCTGGACTCGAACGATGGCCTTTCCCCAGAGAAGCAAAAGTCACCAGGCCAGGTTCCTGATGTCAGTTTGCAGGAGGCACTTGGCACTGTCAAACCAGCCACAGTTGCCTGTGGGGGGACCTTGCATCTGGGAGGTATCCTGATCCGTGCGGAATTTCAGCAGGCAGCCGGCCACTCCGGGCCACCGGGCCCTGGCTATGAGCCATGGCCTCTCCCCAGAGAAACAAAACACACCAGGCCAGGTTCCTGATGTCAGTTTGCAGGAGGCACCTGGCACTGTCTAACCAGCCACAATTGCCTGTGGGGGCACCTTGTATCTCGGCGGCATCCTGATCCATACGGAATTTCAGCAAGCAGCTGGCCTCTCCGGGGCACCGGGCCCTGGACTAGAACGATGGCCTTTCCCCAGAGAAGCAAAACTCACCAGGCCAGGTTCCTGATGTCACATTGCAGGAGGCACTTGGCACTGTCAAAGCAGCCACAGTTGCCTGTGGGGGCACCTTGCATCTCGGCGGCACCCTGAACCATGCGGAATTTCAGCCGGCAGCCGGCCACTCCGGGCCACTGGGCCCTGGACACGAACGATGGCCTTTCCCCAGAGAAACAAAACTCACGAGGCCAGGTTGCTGATGCCAGTTTGCAGGAGGCACTTGGCACTGTCAAACCAGCCACAGTTGCCTGTGGGGCCACCTTGCATCTCGGCGGCATCCTGATCAGTGCGGAATTTCAGCAGCAGCCGGCCACTCCGGGCCACCGGGCTCTGGACATGAACCATCGCCTTTCCCCAGCGAAACAAAACCCACCAGGCCAGGTTCCTGATGTCAGTTTGCAGGAGGCACTTGGCAATGTCAAAGCAGCCACAGTTGCCTGTGGGGGCACCTTTCATCTGGGATTTATCCTGATTCGTACGGAATTTCAGCTAGCAGTTGGCCTCTCCGGGGCACCGGGCCCTGGACACGAACGATGGCCTTTCCCCAGAGAAACAAAACTCACCAGGCCAGGTTCCTGATGTCAGTTTGCAGGAGGCACGTGAAACTGTCAAAGCAGCCACAGTTGCCTGTGGGGGCACCTTTCATCTGGGAGGCATCCTGATCGGTACGGAATTTCAGGAGGCAGCCGGCCACTCCGGGCCACCGGGCCCTGGACTCGAACGATGGCCTTTCCCCATGAAACAAAACTCACCAGGCCAGGTTCCTGATGTCAGTTTGCAGGAGGCACTTGGCACTGTCAAACCAGCCACAGTTGCCTGTGGGGCCACCTTGCATCTCGGCGGCACCCTGAACCATGCGGAATTTCAGCCGGCAGCCGGCCACTCCGGGCCACTGGGCCCTGGACACGAACGATGGCCTTTCCCCAGAGAAACAAAACTCACGAGGCCAGGTTCCTGATGCCAGTTTGCAGGAGGCACTTGGCACTGTCAAACCAGCCACAGTTGCCTGTGGGGCCACCTTGCATCTCGGCGGCATCCTGATCCGTGCGGAATTTCAGCTAGCAGTTGGCCTCTCCGGGCCACCGGGCTCTGGACATGAACCATCGCCTTTCCCCAGCGAAACAAAACCCACCAGGCCAGGTTCCTGATGTCAGTTTGCAGGAGGCACTTGGGACTGTCAAACCAGCCACAGTTGCCAGTGGGGGCACCTTTCATCTGGGATTTATCCTGATTCGTACGGAATTTCAGCTAGCAGTTGGCCTCTCCGGGGCACCGGGCCCTGGACACGAACGATGGCCTTTCCCCGGGGAAACAAAACTCACCAGGCCAGGTTCCTGATGTCAGTTTGCAGGAGGCACTTGGCACTGTCAAACCAACCACAGTTGCCTATGGGGGCACCTTGCATCTCGGCGGCATCCTGATCCATACAGAATTTCAGCAGGCAGCCAGCCACTCTGTGCCAACGGGCCCTGGACTCGAACGATGGCCTTTCCCCAGAGAAGCAAAAGTCACCAGGCCAGGTTCCTGATGTCAGTTTGCAGGAGGCACTTGGCACTGTCAAACCAGCCACAGTTGCCTGTGGGGGGACCTTGCATCTGGGAGGTATCCTGATCCGTGCGGAATTTCAGCAGGCAGCCGGCCACTCCGGGCCACCGGGCCCTGGCTATGAGCCATGGCCTCTCCCCAGAGAAACAAAACACACCAGGCCAGGGTCCTGACGTCAGTTTGCAGGAGGCACTTGGCACTGTCAAACCAGCCACAGTTGCCTGTGGGGGCCCCTTTCATCTGGGAGGCATCCTGATCTGTGCGGAATTTCAGCAGGCAGCCGGCCACTCCGGGCCACTGGGCCCTGGACAAAAATGATGGCCTTTCCCCTGAGAAACAAAACTCACCAGGCCAGGTTCCTGATGTCAGTTTGCAGGAGGCACTTGGCACTGTCTAACCAGCCACAATTGCCTGTGGGGGCACCTTGTATCTCGGCGGCATCCTGATCCATACGGAATTTCAGCAAGCAGCTGGCCTCTCCGGGGCACCGGGCCCTGGACTAGAACGATGGCCTTTCCCCAGAGAAGCAAAACTCACCAGGCCAGGTTCCTGATGTCACATTGCAGGAGGCACTTGGCACTGTCAAAGCAGCCACAGTTGCCTGTGGGGGCACCTTGCATCTCGGCGGCACCCTGAACCATGCGGAATTTCAGCCGGCAGCCGGCCACTCCGGGCCACTGGGCCCTGGACACGAACGATGGCCTTTCCCCAGAGAAACAAAACTCACGAGGCCAGGTTGCTGATGCCAGTTTGCAGGAGGCACTTGGCACTGTCAAACCAGCCACAGTTGCCTGTGGGGCCACCTTGCATCTCGGCGGCATCCTGATCAGTGCGGAATTTCAGCAGCAGCCGGCCACTCCGGGCCACCGGGCTCTGGACATGAACCATCGCCTTTCCCCAGCGAAACAAAACCCACCAGGCCAGGTTCCTGATGTCAGTTTGCAGGAGGCACTTGGCAATGTCAAAGCAGCCACAGTTGCCTGTGGGGGCACCTTTCATCTGGGATTTATCCTGATTCGTACGGAATTTCAGCTAGCAGTTGGCCTCTCCGGGGCACCGGGCCCTGGACACGAACGATGGCCTTTCCCCAGAGAAACAAAACTCACCAGGCCAGGTTCCTGATGTCAGTTTGCAGGAGGCACGTGAAACTGTCAAAGCAGCCACAGTTGCCTGTGGGGGCACCTTTCATCTGGGAGGCATCCTGATCGGTACGGAATTTCAGGAGGCAGCCGGCCACTCCGGGCCACCGGGCCCTGGACTCGAACGATGGCCTTTCCCCATGAAACAAAACTCACCAGGCCAGGTTCCTGATGTCAGTTTGCAGGAGGCACTTGGCACTGTCAAACAAGCCACAGTTGCCTGTGGGGGCACCTTGCACCAGGGAGGTATCCTGATCCGTGCGGAATTTCAGCAGGCAGCCGGCCACTCTGGGCCACCGGGCCCTGGACAAGAACGATGGCCTTTCCCCTGCGAAACAAAACTCACCAGGCCAGGTTCCTGATGTCACTTTGCAGGAGGCACTTGGCACTGTCAAAGCAGCCACAGTTGCCTGTGGGGGCACCTTGCATCTCGGCGGCATCCTGATCGGTACGGAATTTCAGCAAGCAGCTGGCCTCTCTGGGCCACCGGGCCCTGGACACGAACGATGGCCTTTCCCCAGAGAAACAAAACTCACGAGGCCAGGTTCCTGATGCCAGTTTGCAGGAGGCACTTGGCACTGTCAAACCAGCCACAGTTGCCTGTGGGGCCACCTTGCATCTCGGCGGCATCCTGATCCGTGCGGAATTTCAGCAGCAGCCGGCCACTCCGGGCCACCGGGCTCTGGACATGAACCATCGCCTTTCCCCAGCGAAACAAAACCCACCAGGCCAGGTTCCTGATGTCAGTTTGCAGGAGGCACTTTGCAATGTCAAAGCAGCCACAGTTGCCTGTGCGGGCACCTTTCATCTGGGATTTATCCTGATTCGTACGGAATTTCAGCTAGCAGTTGGCCTCTCCGGGCCACCGGGCTCTGGACATGAACCATCGCCTTTCCCCAGCGAAACAAAACCCACCAGGCCAGGTTCCTGATGTCAGTTTGCAGGAGGCACTTGGCACTGTCAAACCAACCACAGTTGCCTATGGGGGCACCTTGCATCTCGGCGGCATCCTGATCCATACAGAATTTCAGCAGGCAGCCAGCCACTCTGTGCCAACGGGCCCTGGACTCGAACGATGGCCTTTCCCCAGAGAAGCAAAAGTCACCAGGCCAGGTTCCTGATGTCAGTTTGCAGGAGGCACTTGGCACTGTCAAACCAGCCACAGTTGCCTGTGGGGGGACCTTGCATCTGGGAGGTATCCTGATCCGTGCGGAATTTCAGCAGGCAGCCGGCCACTCCGGGCCACCGGGCCCTGGCTATGAGCCATGGCCTCTCCCCAGAGAAACAAAACACACCAGGCCAGGGTCCTGACGTCAGTTTGCAGGAGGCACTTGGCACTGTCAAACCAGCCACAGTTGCCTGTGGGGGCCCCTTTCATCTGGGAGGCATCCTGATCTGTGCGGAATTTCAGCAGGCAGCCGGCCACTCCGGGCCACTGGGCCCTGGACAAAAATGATGGCCTTTCCCCTGAGAAACAAAACTCACCAGGCCAGGTTCCTGATGTCAGTTTGCAGGAGGCACTTGGCACTGTCTAACCAGCCACAATTGCCTGTGGGGGCACCTTGTATCTCGGCGGCATCCTGATCCATACGGAATTTCAGCAAGCAGCTGGCCTCTCCGGGGCACCGGGCCCTGGACTAGAACGATGGCCTTTCCCCAGAGAAGCAAAACTCACCAGGCCAGGTTCCTGATGTCACATTGCAGGAGGCACTTGGCACTGTCAAAGCAGCCACAGTTGCCTGTGGGGGCACCTTGCATCTCGGCGGCACCCTGAACCATGCGGAATTTCAGCCGGCAGCCGGCCACTCCGGGCCACTGGGCCCTGGACACGAACGATGGCCTTTCCCCAGAGAAACAAAACTCACGAGGCCAGGTTGCTGATGCCAGTTTGCAGGAGGCACTTGGCACTGTCAAACCAGCCACAGTTGCCTGTGGGGCCACCTTGCATCTCGGCGGCATCCTGATCAGTGCGGAATTTCAGCCGCAGCCGGCCACTCCGGGCCACCGGGCTCTGGACATGAACCATCGCCTTTCCCCAGCGAAACAAAACCCACCAGGCCAGGTTCCTGATGTCAGTTTGCAGGAGGCACTTGGCAATGTCAAAGCAGCCACAGTTGCCTGTGGGGGCACCTTTCATCTGGGATTTATCCTGATTCGTACGGAATTTCAGCTAGCAGTTGGCCTCTCCGGGGCACCGGGCCCTGGACACGAACGATGGCCTTTCCCCAGAGAAACAAAACTCACCAGGCCAGGTTCCTGATGTCAGTTTGCAGGAGGCACGTGAAACTGTCAAAGCAGCCACAGTTGCCTGTGGGGGCACCTTTCATCTGGGAGGCATCCTGATCGGTACGGAATTTCAGGAGGCAGCCGGCCACTCCGGGCCACCGGGCCCTGGACTCGAACGATGGCCTTTCCCCATGAAACAAAACTCACCAGGCCAGGTTCCTGATGTCAGTTTGCAGGAGGCACTTGGCACTGTCAAACAAGCCACAGTTGCCTGTGGGGGCACCTTGCACCAGGGAGGTATCCTGATCCGTGCGGAATTTCAGCAGGCAGCCGGCCACTCTGGGCCACCGGGCCCTGGACAAGAACGATGGCCTTTCCCCTGCGAAACAAAACTCACCAGGCCAGGTTCCTGATGTCACTTTGCAGGAGGCACTTGGGACTGTCAAAGCAGCCACAGTTGCCTGTGGGGGCACCTTGCATCTCGGCGGCATCCTGATCGGTACGGAATTTCAGCAAGCAGCTGGCCTCTCTGGGCCACCGGGCCCTGGACACGAACGATGGCCTTTCCCCAGAGAAACAAAACTCACGAGGCCAGGTTCCTGATGCCAGTTTGCAGGAGGCACTTGGCACTGTCAAACCAGCCACAGTTGCCTGTGGGGCCACCTTGCATCTCGGCGGCATCCTGATCCGTGCGGAATTTCAGCAGCAGCCGGCCACTCCGGGCCACCGGGCTCTGGACATGAACCATCGCCTTTCCCCAGCGAAACAAAACTCACCAGGCCAGGTTCCTGATGTCAGTTTGCAGGAGGCACTTGGTACTGTCAAACCAGCCACATTTGCCTGTGGGGGCACATTTCATCTGGGAGGTATCCTGATCGGTACGGAATTTCAGCAGGCAGCCGGCCACTCCGGGCCACCGGGCCCTGGCTATGAGCCATGGCCTTTCCCCGGGGAAACAAAACTCACCAGGCCAGGTTCCTGATGTCAGTTTGCAGGAGGCACTTGGCACTGTCAAACCAACCACAGTTGCCTATGGGGGCACCTTGCATCTCGGCGGCATCCTGATCCATACAGAATTTCAGCAGGCAGCCAGCCACTCTGTGCCACCGGGCCCTGGACTCGAACGATGGCCTTTCCCCAGAGAAGCAAAAGTCACCAGGCCAGGTTCCTGATGTCAGTTTGCAGGAGGCACTTGGCACTGTCAAACCAGCCACAGTTGCCTGTGGGGGCACCTTGCATCTGGGAGGTATCCTGATCCGTGCGGAATTTCAGCAGGCAGCCGGCCACTCCGGGCCACCGGGCCCTGGCTATGAGCCATGGCCTCTCCCCAGAGAAACAAAACACACCAGGCCAGGGTCCTGACGTCAGTTTGCAGGAGGCACTTGGGACTGTCAAACCAGCCATAGTTGCCTGTGGGGGCACCTTGCATCTCGGCGGCACCCTGATCCATACAGAATTTCAGCAAGCAGCTGGCCGCTCAGGGTCACCGGGCCCTGGACACGAACGATGGCCTTTCCCCTGAGAAACAAAACTCACCAGGCCAGGTTCCTGATGTCAGTTTGCAGGAGGCACTTGGCACTGTCAAACCAGCCACAGTTGCCTGTGGGGGCCCCTTTCATCTGGGAGGCATCCTGATCTGTGCGGAATTTCAGCAGGCAGCCGGCCACTCCGGGCCACTGGGCCCTGGACAAAAATGATGGCCTTTCCCCTGAGAAACAAAACTCACCAGGCCAGGTTCCTGATGTCAGTTTGCAGGAGGCACTTGGCACTGTCAAACCAGCCACAGTTGCCTGTGGGGGCACCTTTCATCTGGGGGGTATCCTGATCCGTGCGGAATTTCAGCAGGCAGCCAGCCGCTCTGTGCCACCGGGCCCTGGACAAGAACGATGGCCTTTCCCCAGAGAAGCAAAACTCACCAGGCCAGGTTCCTGATGTCAGTTTGCAGGAGGCACTTGGCACGGTCAAAGCAGCCACAGTTGCCTGTGGGGGCACCTTGCATCTCGGCGGCACCCTGAACCATGCGGAATTTCAGCCGGCAGCCGGCCACTCCGGGCCACTGGGCCCTGGACACGAACGATGGCCTTTCCCCAGAGAAACAAAACTCACGAGGCCAGGTTCCTGATGCCAGTTTGCAGGAGGCACTTGGCACTGTCAAACCAGCCACAGTTGCCTGTGGGGCCACCTTGCATCTCGGCGGCATCCTGATCCGTGCGGAATTTCAGCTAGCAGTTGGCCTCTCCGGGCCACCGGGCTCTGGACATGAACCATCGCCTTTCCCCAGCGAAACAAAACCCACCAGGCCAGGTTCCTGATGTCAGTTTGCAGGAGGCACTTGGGACTGTCAAACCAGCCACAGTTGCCAGTGGGGGCACCTTTCATCTGGGATTTATCCTGATTCGTACGGAATTTCAGCTAGCAGTTGGCCTCTCCGGGGCACCGGGCCCTGGACACGAACGATGGCCTTTCCCCAGAGAAACAAATCTCACCAGGCCAGGTTCCTGATGTCAGTTTGCAGGAGGCACTTGGTACTGTCAAACCAGCCACAGTTGCCTGTGGGGGCACCTTTCATCTGGGAGGTATCCTGATCGGTACGGAATTTCAGGAGGCAGCCGGCCACTCCGGGCCACCGGGCCCTGGCTATGAGCCATGGCCTTTCCCCGGGGAAACAAAACTCACCAGGCCAGGTTCCTGATGTCAGTTTGCAGGAGGCACTTGGCACTGTCAAACCAACCACAGTTGCCTATGGGGGCACCTTGCATCTCGGCGGCATCCTGATCCATACAGAATTTCAGCAGGCAGCCAGCCACTCTGTGCCACCGGGCCCTGGACTCGAACGATGGCCTTTCCCCAGAGAAGCAAAAGTCACCAGGCCAGGTTCCTGATGTCAGTTTGCAGGAGGCACTTGGCACTGTCAAAGCAGCCACAGTTGCCTGTGGGGGGACCTTGCATCTGGGAGGTATCCTGATCCGTGCGGAATTTCAGCAGGCAGCCGGCCACTCCGGGCCACCGGGCCCTGGATATGAACCATGGCCTCTCCCCAGAGAAACAAAACACACCAGGCCAGGGTCCTGACGTCAGTTTGCAGGAGGCACTTGGCACTGTCAAACCAGCCACAGTTGCCTGTGGGGGCACCTTGCATCTCGGCGGCATCCTGATCCATACAGAATTTCAGCAAGCAGCTGGCCGCTCCGGGTCACCGGGCCCTGGACACGAACGATGGCCTTTCCCCTGAGAAACAAAACTCACCAGGCCAGGTTCCTGATGTCAGTTTGCAGGAGGCACTTGGCACTGTCAAACCAGCCACAGTTGCCTGTGGGGGCCCCTTTCATCTGGGAGGCATCCTGATCTGTGCGGAATTTCAGCAGGCAGCCGGCCACTCCGGGCCACTGGGCCCTGGACACGAACGATGGCCTTTCCCCAGAGAAACAAAACTCACGAGGCCAGGTTGCTGATGTCAGTTTGCAGGAGGCACTTGGCACTGTCTAACCAGCCACAATTGCCTGTGGGGGCACCTTGTATCTCGGCGGCATCCTGATCCATACGGAATTTCAGCAAGCAGCTGGCCTCTCCGGGGCCCCGGGCCCTGGACTAGAACGATGGCCTTTCCCCAGAGAAGCAAAACTCACCAGGCCAGGTTCCTGATGTCACATTGCAGGAGGCACTTGGCACTGTCAAAGCAGCCACAGTTGCCTGTGGGGGCACCTTGCATCTCGGCGGCACCCTGATCCGTGCGGAATTTCAGCAGCAGCCGGCCACTCCGGGCCACCGGGCTCTGGACATGAACCATCGCCTTTCCCCAGCGAAACAAAACCCACCAGGCCAGGTTCCTGATGTCAGTTTGCAGGAGGCACTTGGCAATGTCAAAGCAGCCACAGTTGCCTGTGGGGGCACCTTTCATCTGGGATTTATCCTGATTCGTACGGAATTTCAGCTAGCAGTTGGCCTCTCCGGGGCACCGGGCCCTGGACACGAACGATGGCCTTTCCCCAGAGAAACAAAACTCACCAGGCCAGGTTCCTGATGTCAGTTTGCAGGAGGCACGTGAAACTGTCAAAGCAGCCACAGTTGCCTGTGGGGGCACCTTTCATCTGGGAGGCATCCTGATCGGTACGGAATTTCAGGAGGCAGCCGGCCACTCCGGGCCACCGGGCCCTGGACTCGAACGATGGCCTTTCCCCATGAAACAAAACTCACCAGGCCAGGTTCCTGATGTCAGTTTGCAGGAGGCACTTGGCACTGTCAAACCAGCCACAGTTGCCTGTGGGGGCACCTTGCACCAGGGAGGTATCCTGATCCGTGTGGAATTTCAGCAGGCAGCCGGCCACTCTGGGCCACCGGGCCCTGGACAAGAACGATGGCCTTTCCCCTGAGAAACAAAACTCACCAGGCCAGGTTCCTGATGTCACTTTGCAGGAGGCACTTGGCACTGTCAAAGCAGCCACAGTTGCCTGTGGGGGCACCTTGCATCTCGGCGGCATCCTGATCGGTACGGAATTTCAGCAAGCAGCTGGCCTCTCTGGGCCACCGGGCCCTGGACACGAACGATGGCCTTTCCCCAGAGAAACAAAACTCACCAGGCCAGTTTCCTGATGTCAGTTTGCAGGAGGCACTTGGCACTGTCAAACCAGCCACAGTTGCCTGTGGGGGCACCTTTCATCTGGGGGGTATCCTGATCCGTGCGGAATTTCAGCAGGCAGCCAGCCGATCTGTGCCACCGGGCCCTGGACAAGAACGATGGCCTTTCCACTGAGAAACAAAACTCACCAGGCCAGGTTCCTGATGTCAGTTTGCAGGAGGCACTTGGCACTGTCAAACCAGCCACAGTTGCCTGTGGGGGCCCCTTTCATCTGGGGGGCATCCTGATCTGTGCGGAATTTCAGCAGGCAGCCGGCCACTCCGGGCCACCGGGCCCTGGACAAAAATGATGGCCTTTCCCCAGAGAAACAAAACTCACCAGGCCAGGTTCCTGATGTCAGTTTGCAGGAGGCACTTGGCACTGTCAAACCAGCCACAGTTGCCTGTGGGGGCGCCTTTCATCTGGGATTTAACCTGTTTCGTATGGAATTTCAGCTAGCAGTTGGCCTCTCCGGGGCACCGGGCCCTGGACACGAACGATGGCCTTTCCCCAGAGAAACAAAACTCACCAGGCCAGGTTCCTGATGTCAGTTTGCAGGAGGCACGTGAAACTGTCAAAGCAGCCACAGTTGCCTGTGGGGGGACCTTTCATCTGGGAGGCATCCTGATCGGTACGGAATTTCAGCAGGCAGCCGGCCACTCTGGGCCACCGGGACCCGGACAAGAACGATGGCCTTTCCCCAGAGAAACAAAACTCACCATGCCAGGTTCCTGATGTCACTTTGCAGGAGGCACTTGGCACTGTCAAAGCAGCCACAGTTGCCTGTGGGGGGACCTTTCATCTGGGATTTATCCTGATTCGTTCGGAATTTCAGGAGGCAGCCGGCCACTCCGGGCCACCGGGCCCTGGCTATGAGCCATGGCCTCTCCCCAGAGAAACAAAACACACCAGGCCAGGGTCCTGACGTCAGTTTGCAGGAGGCACTTGGCACTGTCAAACCAGCCACAGTTGCCTGTGGGGGCACCTTGCATCTCGGCGGCATCCTGATCCATACAGAATTTCAGCAAGCAGCTGGCCGCTCCGGGTCACCGGGCCCTGGACACGAACGATGGCCTTTCCCCTGAGAAACAAAACTCACCAGTCCAGGTTCCTGATGTCAGTTTGCAGGAGGCACTTGGCACTGTCAAACCAGCCACAGTTGCCTGTGGGGGCCCCTTTCATCTGGGAGGCATCCTGATCTGTGCGGAATTTCAGCAGGCAGCCGGGCACTACGGGGCACCGGGCCCTGGACAAGAACGATGGCCTTTCCCCAGAGAAACAAAACTCACCAGGCCAGGTTCCTGATGTCTGTTTGCAGGAGGCACTTGGCACGGTCAAAGCAGCCACAGTTGCCTGTGGGGGCACCTTGCATCTCGGCGGCACCCTGAACCATGCGGAATTTCAGCCGGCAGCCGGCCACTCCGGGCCCCCGGGCTCTGGACATGAACCATCGCCTTTCCCCAGCGAAACAAAACCCACCAGGCCAGGTTCCTGATGTCAGTTTGCAGGAGGCACTTGGCAATGTCAAAGCAGCCACAGTTGCCTGTGGGGGCACCTTTCACCAGGGATTTATCCAGATTCGTACGGAATTTCAGCTAGCAGTTGGCCTCTCCGGGGCACCGGGCCCTGGACACGAACGATGGCCTTTCCCCAGAGAAACAAAACTCACCAGGCCAGGTTCCTGATGTCAGTTTGCAGGAGGCACGTGAAACTGTCAAAGCAGCCACAGTTGCCTGTGGGGGCACCTTTCATCTGGGAGGCATCCTGATCGGTACGGAATTTCAGGAGGCAGCCGGCCACTCCGGGCCACCGGGCCCTGGACTCGAACGATGGCCTTTCCCCAGGGAAACAAAACTCACCAGGCCAGGTTCCTGATGTCAGTTTGCAGGAGGCACTTGGCACTGTCAAACCAGCCACAGTTGCCTGTGGGGGCACCTTGCACCAGGGAGGTATCCTGATCCGTGCGGAATTTCAGCAGGCAGCCGGCCACTCTGGGCCACCGGGCCCTGGACAAGAACGATGGCCTTTCCCCTGAGAAACAAAACTCACCCGGCCAGGTTCCTGATGTCACTTTGCAGGAGGCACTTGGCACTGTCAAAGCAGCCACAGTTGCCTGTGGGGGCACCTTGCATCTCGGCGGCATCCTGATCGGTACGGAATTTCAGCAAGCAGCTGGCCTCTCTGGGCCACCGGGCCCTGGACACGAACGATGGCCTTTCCCCAGAGAAACAAAACTCACCAGGCCAGTTTCCTGATGTCAGTTTGCAGGAGGCACTTGGCACTGTCAAACCAGCCACAGTTGCCTGTGGGGGCACCTTTCATCTGGGGGGTATCCTGATCCGTGCGGAATTTCAGCAGGCAGCCAGCCGCTCTGTGCCACCGGGCCCTGGACAAGAACGATGGCCTTTCCCCTGAGAAACAAAACTCACCAGGCCAGGTTCCTGATGTCAGTTTGCAGGAGGCACTTGGCACTGTCAAACCAGCCACAGTTGCCTGTGGGGGCCCCTTTCATCTGGGAGGCATGCTGACCTGTGCGGAATTTCAGCAGGCAGCCGGCCACTCCGGGCCACTGGGCCCTGGACAAAAATGATGGCCTTTCCCCAGAGAAACAAAACTCCCCAGGCCAGGTTCCTGATGTCAGTTTGCAGGAGGCACTTGGCACGGTCAAAGCAGCCACAGTTGCCTGTGGGGGCCCCTTTCATCTGGGATTTATCCTGATTCGTATGGAATTTCAGCTAGCAGTTGGCCTCTCTGGGGCACCGGGCCCTGGACACGAACGATGGCCTTTCCCCAGAGAAACAAAACTCACCAGGCCAGGTTCCTGATGTCACTTTGCAGGAGGCACGTGAAACTGTCAAACCAGCCACAGTTGCCTGTGGGGGCACCTTTCATCTGGGAGGCATCCTGATCGGTACGGAATTTCAGGAGGCAGCCGGCCACTCCGGGCCACCGGGCCCTGGACTCGAATGATGGCCTTTCCCCAGGGAAACAAAACTCACCAGGCCAGGTTCCTGATGCCAGTTTGCAGGAGGCACTTGGCACTGTCAAAGCAGCCACAGTTGCCTGTGGGGGCACCTTGCATCAGGGAGGTATCCTGATCCGTGCGGAATTTCAGCAGGCAGCCGGCCACTCTGGGCCACCGGGCCCTGGACAAGAACGATGGCCTTTCCCCTGAGAAACAAAACTCACCCGGCCAGGTTCCTGATGTCACTTTGCAGGAGGCACTTGGCACTGTCAAAGCAGCCACAGTTGCCTGTGGGGGCACCTTGCATCTCGGCGGCATCCTGATCGGTATGGAATTTCAGCAAGCAGCTGGCCTCTCTGGGCCACCGGGCCCTGGACTCGAACGATGGCCTTTCCCCAGAGAAACAAAACTCACCAGGCCAGTTTCCTGATGTCAGTTTTCAGGAGGCACTTGGCACTGTCAAACCAGCCACAGTTGCCTATGGGGGCACCTTTCATCTGGGGGGTATCCTGATCCGTGCGGAATTTCAGCAGGCAGCCAGCCGCTCTGTGCCACCGGGCCCTGGACAAGAACGATGGCCTTTCCCCTGAGAAACAAAACTCACCAGGCCAGGTTCCTGATGTCAGTTTGCAGGAGGCACTTGGCACTGTCAAACCAGCCACAGTTGCCTGTGGGGGCCCCTTTCATCTGGGAGGCATGCTGACCGGTGCGGAATTTCAGCAGGCAGCTGGCCACTCCGGGCCACTGGGCCCTGGACAAAAATGATTGCCTTTCCCCAGAGAAACAAAACTCACCAGGCCAGGTTCCTGATGTCAGTTTGCAGGAGGCACTTGGCACTGTCTAACGAGCCGCAATTGCCTGTGGGGGCACCTTATATTTCGGCGGCATCCTGATCCATACGGAATTTCAGCAAGCAGCTGGCCTCTCTGGGCCACCGGGCCCTGGACACGAACGATGGCCTTTCCCCAGAGAAACAAAACTCACCAGGCCAGTTTCCTGATGTCAGTTTGCAGGAGGCACTTGGCACTGTCAAACCAGCCACAGTTGCCTGTGGGGGCACCTTTCATCTGGGGGGTATCCTGATCCGTGCGGAATTTCAGCAGGCAGCCAGCCGCTCTGTGCCACCGGGCCCTGGACAAGAACGATGGCCTTTCCCCTGAGAAACAAAACTCACCAGGCCAGGTTCCTGATGTCAGTTTGCAGGAGGCACTTGGCACTGTCAAACCAGCCACAGTTGCCTGTGGGGGCCCCTTTCATCTGGGAGGCATCCTGATCTGTGCGGAATTTCAGCAGGCAGCCGGCCACTCCGGGCCACTGGGCCCTGGACAAAAATGATGGCCTTTCCCCAGAGAAACAAAACTCACCAGGCCAGGTTCCTGATGTCAGTTTGCAGGAGGCACTTGGCACGGTCAAAGCAGCCACAGTTGCCTGTGGGGGCACCTTGCCTCTCGGCGGCACCCTGAACCATGCGGAATTTCAGCCAGCAGCCGGCCACTCCGGGCCACTGGGCCCTGGACACGAACGATGGCCTTTCCCCAGAGAAACAAAACTCACGAGGCCAGGTTCCTGATGCCAGTTTGCAGGAGGCACTTGGCACTGTCAAACCAGCCACAGTTGCCTGTGGGGGCACCTTTCATCTGGGATTTATCCTGATTCGTACGGAATTTCAGCTAGCAGTTGGCCTCTCCGGGGCACCGGGCCCTGGACACGAACGATGGCCTTTCCCCAGAGAAACAAAACTAACCAGGCCAGGTTCCTGATGTCAGTTTGCAGGAGACACGTGAAACTGGCAAAGCAGCCACAGTTGCCTGTGGGGGCACATTTCATCTGGGAGGCATCCTGATCGGTACGGAATTTCAGGAGGCAGCCGGCCACTCCGGGCCACCGGGCCCTGGACTCGAACGATGGCCTTTCCCCAGGGAAACAAAACTCACCAGGCCAGGTTCCTGATGTCACTTTGCAGGAGGCACTTGGCACTGTCAAAGCAGCCACAGTTGCCTGTGGGGGCACCTTGCATCTCGGTGGCATCCTGATCGGTACGGAATTTCAGCAGGCAGCTGGCCTCTCTGGGCCACCGGGCCCTGGTCACGAACGATGGCCTTTCCCCAGAGAAACAAAACTCACCAGGCCAGTTTCCGGATGTCAGTTTGCAGGAGGCACTTGGCACTGTCAAACCAGCCACAGTTGCCTGTGGGGGCACCTTTCATCTGGGGGGTATCCTGATCCGTGCGGAATTTCAGCAGGCAGCCAGCCGCTCTGTGCCACCGGGCCCTGGACAAGAACGATGGCCTTTCCCCTGAGAAACAAAACTCACCAGGCCAGGTTCCTGATGTCAGTTTGCAGGAGGCACTTGGCACTGTCAAACCAGCCACAGTTGCCTGTGGGGGCCCCTTTCATCTGGGAGGCATCCTGATCTGTGCGGAATTTCCGCCGGCAGCCGGCCACTCCGGGCCACTGGGCCCTGGACACGAACGATGGCCTTTCCCCAGAGAAACAAAACTCACCAGGCCAGGTTCCTGATGCCAGTTTGCAGGAGGCACGTGACACTGTCAAAGCAGCCACAGTTGCCTGTGGGGGCACCTTGCATCTGGGAGGTATCCTGATCCATGCGGAATTTCAGCAGGCAGCCAGCCGCTCTCTGCCACCGGGCCCTGGACAAGAACGATGGCCTTTCCCCTGAGAAACAAAACTCACCAGGCCAGGTTCCTGATGTCAGTTTGCAGGAGGCACTTGGCACTGTCAAAGCAGCCACAGTTGCCTGTGGGGGGACCTTGCATCTGGGAGGTATCCTGATCCGTGCGGAATTTCAGCAGGCAGCCGGCCACTCCGGGCCACCGGGCCCTGGCTATGAGCCATGGCCTCTCCCCAGAGAAACAAAACACACCAGGCCAGGGTCCTGACGTCAGTTTGCAGGAGGCACTTGGCACTGTCAAACCAGCCACAGTTGCCTGTGGGGGCACCTTGCATCTCGGCGGCATCCTGACCCATACAGAATTTCAGCAAGCAGCTGGCCGCTCCGGGTCACCGGGCCCTGGACAAGAACGATGGCCTTTCCCCTGAGAAACAAAACTCACCAGGCCAGGTTCCTGATGTCAGTTTGCAGGAGGCACTTGGCACTGTCTAACCAGCCACAATTGCCTGTGGGGGCACCTTGTATCTCGGCGGCATCCTGATCCATACGGAATTTCAGCAAGCAGCTGGCCTCTCCGAGGCACCGGGCCCTGGACTCGAACGATGGCCTTTCCCCAGAGAAGCAAAGCTCACCAGGCCAGGTTCCTGATGTCACATTGCAGGAGGCACTTGGCACTGTCAAACCAGCCACAGTTGCCTGTGGGGGCACCTTGCATCACGGCGGCACCCTGATCCGTGCGGAATTTCAGCCGGCAGCCAGCCACTCCTGGCCACTGGGCCCTGGACACGAACGATGGCCTTTCCCCAGAGAAACAAAACTCACGAGGCCAGGTTGCTGATGCCAGTTTGCAGGAGGCACTTGGCACTGTCAAAGCAGCCACAGTTGCCTGTGGGGGCACCTTGCATCTCGGCGGCATCCTGATCCGTGCGGAATTTCAGCAGCAGCCGGCCACTCCGGGCCCCCGGGCTCTGGACATGAACCATCGCCTTTCCCCAGCGAAACAAAACCCACCAGGCCAGGTTCCTGATGTCAGTTTGGAGGAGGCACTTGGCAATGTCAAAGCAGCCACAGTTGCCTGTGGGGGCACCTTTCACCAGGGATTTATCCTGATTCGTACGGAATTTCAGCTAGCAGTTGGCCTCTCCGGGGCACCGGGCCCTGGACACGAACGATGGCCTTTCCCCAGAGAAACAAAACTCACCAGGCCAGGTTCCTGATGTCAGTTTGCAGGAGGCACGTGAAACTGTCAAAGCTGCCACAGTTGCCTGTGGGGGCACCTTTCATCTGGGAGGCATCCTGATCGGTACGGAATTTCAGGAGGCAGCCGGACACTCCGGGCCACCGGGCCCTGGACTCGAACGATGGCCTTTCCCCAGGGAAACAAAACTCACCAGGCCAGGTTCCTGATGTCAGTTTGCAGGAGGCACTTGGCACTGTCAAACCAGCCACAGTTGCCTGTGGGGGCACCTTGCACCAGGGAGGTATCCTGATCCGTGCGGAATTTCAGCAGGCAGCCGGCCACTCCGGGCCACCGGGCCCTGGACTCGAATGATGGCCTTTCCCCAGGGAAACAAAACTCACCAGGCCAGGTTCCTGATGTCAGTTTGCAGGAGGCACTTGGCACTGTCAAACCAGCCACAGTTGCCTGTGGGGGCACCTTGCATCAGGGAGGTATCCTGATCCGTGCGGAATTTCAGCAGGCAGCCGGCCACTCTGGGCCACCGGGCCCTGGACAAGAACGATGGCCTTTCCCCTGAGAAACAAAACTCACCCGGCCAGGTTCCTGATGTCACTTTGCAGGAGGCACTTGGCACTGTCAAAGCAGCCACAGTTGCCTGTGGGGGCACCTTGCATCTCGGCGGCATCCTGATCGGTATGGAATTTCAGCAAGCAGCTGGCCTCTCTGGGCCACCGGGCCCTGGACACGAACGATGGCGTTTCCCCAGAGAAACAAAACTCACCAGGCCAGTTTCCTGATGTCAGTTTGCAGGAGGCACTTGGCACTGTCAAACCAGCCACAGTTGCCTGTGGGGGCACCTTGCATCTCGGCGGCACCCTGAACCATGCGGAATTTCAGCCGGCAGCCGGCCACTCCGGGCCACTGGGCCCTGGACACGAACGATGGCCTTTCCCCAGAGAAACAAAACTCACGAGGCCAGGTTCCTGATGCCAGTTTGCAGGAGGCACTTGGCACTGTCAAACCAGCCACAGTTGCCTGTGGGGGCACCTTTCATCTGGGATTTATCCTGATTCGTACGGAATTTCAGCTAGCAGTTGGCCTCTCCGGGGCACCGGGCCCTGGACACGAACGATGGCCTTTCCCCAGAGAAACAAAACTAACCAGGCCAGGTTCCTGATGTCAGTTTGCAGGAGGCACGTGAAACTGGCAAAGCAGCCACAGTTACCTGTGGGGGCACATTTCATCTGGGAGGCATCCTGATCGGTACGGAATTTCAGGAGGCAGCCGGCCACTCCGGGCCCCCGGGCTCTGGACATGAACCATCGCCTTTCCCCAGCGAAACAAAACCCACCAGGCCAGGTTCCTGATGTCAGTTTGGAGGAGGCACTTGGCAATGTCAAAGCAGCCACAGTTGCCTGTGGGGGCACCTTTCACCAGGGATTTATCCTGATTCGTACGGAATTTCAGCTAGCAGTTGGCCTCTCCGGGGCACCGGGCCCTGGACACGAACGATGGCCTTTCCCCAGAGAAACAAAACTCACCAGGCCAGGTTCCTGATGTCAGTTTGCAGGAGGCACGTGAAACTGTCAAAGCTGCCACAGTTGCCTGTGGGGGCACCTTTCATCTGGGAGGCATCCTGATCGGTACGGAATTTCAGGAGGCAGCCGGCCACTCCGGGCCACCGGGCCCTGGACTCGAACGATGGCCTTTCCCCAGGGAAACAAAACTCACCAGGCCAGGTTCCTGATGTCAGTTTGCAGGAGGCACTTGGCACTGTCAAACCAGCCACAGTTGCCTGTGGGGGCACCTTGCACCAGGGAGGTATCCTGATCCGTGCGGAATTTCAGCAGGCAGCCGGCCACTCCGGGCCACCGGGCCCTGGACTCGAATGATGGCCTTTCCCCAGGGAAACAAAACTCACCAGGCCAGGTTCCTGATGTCAGTTTGCAGGAGGCACGTGACACTGTCAAAGCAGCCACAGTTGCCTGTGGGGGCGCCTTTCATCTGGGATTTAACCTGTTTCGTAAGGAATTTCAGCTAGCAGCCGGCCACTCTGGGCCACCGGGCCCTGGACACGAACGATGGCCTTTCCCCAGAGAAACAAAACTCACCAGGCCAGGGTCCTGATGTCAGTTTGCAGGAGGCACTTGGCACTGTCAAAGCAGCCACAGTTGCCTGTGGGGGCACCTTGCATCAGGGAGGTATCCTGATCCGTGCGGAATTCCAGCAGGCAGCTGGCCTCTCTGGGCCACCGGGCCCTGGACACGAACGATGGCCTTTCCCCAGAGAAACAAAACTCACCAGGCCAGTTTCCGGATGTCAGATTGCAGGAGGCACTTGGCACTGTCAAACCAGCCACAGTTGCCTGTGGGGGCACCTTTCATCTGGGGGGTATCCTGATCCGTGCGGAATTTCAGCAGGCAGCCAGCCGCTCTGTGCCACCGGGCCCTGGACAAGAACGATGGCCTTTCCCCTGAGAAACAAAACTCACCAGGCCAGGTTCCTGATGTCAGTTTGCAGGAGGCACTTGGCACTGTCAAACCAGCCACAGTTGCCTGTGGGGGCCCCTTTCATCTGGGAGGCATCCTGATCTGTGCGGAATTTCCGCCGGCAGCCGGCCACTCCGGGCCACTGGGCCCTGGACACGAACGATGGCCTTTCCCCAGCGAAACAAAACTCACCAGGCCAGGTTCCTGATGCCAGTTTGCAGGAGGCACGTGACACTGTCAAAGCAGCCACAGTTGCCTGTGGGGGCACCTTGCATCTGGGAGGTATCCTGATCCATGCGGAATTTCAGCAGGCAGCCAGCCGCTCTGTGCCACCGGGCCCTGGACAAGAACGATGGTCTTTCCCCTGAGAAACAAAACTCACCAGGCCAGGTTCCTGATGTCAGTTTGCAGGAGGCACTTGGCACTGTCTAACCAGCCACAATTGCCTGTGGGGGCACCTTGTATCTCGGCGGCATCCTGATCCATACGGAATTTCAGCAAGCAGCTGGGCTCTCTGGGCCACCGGGCCCTGGACACGAACGATGGCCTTTCCCCAGAGAAACAAAACTCACCAGGCCAGTTTCCTGATGTCAGTTTGCAGGAGGCACTTGGCACTGTCAAACCAGCCACAGTTGCCTGTGGGGGCACCTTTCATCTGGGGGGTATCCTGATCCGTGCGGAATTTCAGCAGGCAGCCAGCCGCTCTGTGCCACTGGGCCCTGGACAAGAACGATGGCCTTTCCCCTGAGAAACAAAACTCACCAGGCCAGGTTCCTGATGTCAGTTTGCAGGAGGCACTTGGCACTGTCAAAGCAGCCACAGTTGCCTGTGGGCGCACCTTGCATCTCGGTGGCATCCTGATCGGTACGGAATTTCCGCCGGCAGCCGGCCACTCCGGGCCACTGGGCCCTGGACACGAACGATGGCCTTTCCCCAGAGAAACAAAACTCACCAGGCCAGGTTCCTGATGCCAGTTTGCAGGAGGCACGTGACACTGTCAAAGCAGCCACAGTTGCCTGTGGGGGCACCTTGCATCTGGGAGGTATCCTGATCCATGCGGAATTTCAGCAGGCAGCCATCCGCTCTGTGCCACCGGGCCCTGGACAAGAACGATGGCCTTTCCCCTGAGAAACAAAACTCACCAGGCCAGGTTCCTGATGTCAGTTTGCAGGAGGCACTTGGCACTGTCTAACCAGCCACAATTGCCTGTGGGGGCACCTTGTATCTCGGCGGCATCCTGATCCATACGGAATTTCAGCAAGCAGCTGGCCTCTCTGGGCCACCGGGCCCTGGACACGAACGATGGCCTTTCCCCAGAGAAACAAAACTCACCAGGCCAGGTTCCTGATGCCAGTTTGCAGGAGGCACGTGACACTGTCAAAGCAGCCACAGTTGCCTGTGGGGGCACCTTGCATCTGGGAGGTATCCTGATCCATGCGGAATTTTAGCAGGCAGCCATCCGCTCTGTGCCACCGGGCCCTGGACAAGAACGATGGCCTTTCCCCTGAGAAACAAAACTCACCAGGCCAGGTTCCTGATGTCAGTTTGCAGGAGGCACTTGGCACTGTCTAACCAGCCACAATTGCCTGTGGGGGCACCTTGTATCTCGGCGGCATCCTGATCCATACGGAATTTCAGCAAGCAGCTGGCCTCTCTGGGCCACCGGGCCCTGGACACGAACGATGGCCTTTCCCCAGAGAAACAAAACTCACCAGGCCAGGGTCCTGATGTCAGTTTGCAGGAGGCACTTGGCACTGTCAAAGCAGCCACAGTTGCCTGTGGGGGCACCTTGCATCAGGGAGGTATCCTGATCCGTGCGGAATTCCAGCAGGCAGCTGGCCTCTCTGGGCCACCGGGCCCTGGACACGAACGATGGCCTTTCCCCAGAGAAACAAAACTCACCAGGCCAGTTTCCGGATGTCAGATTGCAGGAGGCACTTGGCACTGTCAAACCAGCCACAGTTGCCTGTGGGGGCACCTTTCATCTGGGAGGCATCCTGATCTGTGCGGAATTTCCGCCGGCAGCCGGCCACTCCGGGCCACTGGGCCCTGGACACGAACGATGGCCTTTCCCCAGAGAAACAAAACTCACCAGGCCAGGTTCCTGATGCCAGTTTGCAGGAGGCACGTGACACTGTCAAAGCAGCCACAGTTGCCTGTGGGGGCACCTTGCATCTGGGAGGTATCCTGATCCATGCGGAATTTCAGCAGGCAGCCAGCCGCTCTGTGCCACCGGGCCCTGGACAAGAACGATGGTCTTTCCCCTGAGAAACAAAACTCACCAGGCCAGGTTCCTGATGTCAGTTTGCAGGAGGCACTTGGCACTGTCTAACCAGCCACAATTGCCTGTGGGGGCACCTTGTATCTCGGCGGCATCCTGATCCATACGGAATTTCAGCAAGCAGCTGGCCTCTCTGGGCCACCGGGCCCTGGACACGAACGATGGCCTTTCCCCAGAGAAACAAAACTCACCAGGCCAGTTTCCTGATGTCAGTTTGCAGGAGGCACTTGGCACTGTCAAACCAGCCACAGTTGCCTGTGGGGGCACCTTTCATCTGGGGGGTATCCTGATCCGTGCGGAATTTCAGCAGGCAGCCAGCC
The DNA here is from genome assembly GCF_036417665.1 of Passer domesticus. Lineage (NCBI taxonomy): Eukaryota > Metazoa > Chordata > Aves > Passeriformes > Passeridae > Passer > Passer domesticus. The sequence continues at coordinate 12,679,455 of NC_087511.1, read as the reverse complement.
GCTCTGTGCCACCGGGCCCTGGACAAGAACGATGGCCTTTCCCCTGAGAAACAAAACTCACCAGGCCAGGTTCCTGATGTCAGTTTGCAGGAGGCACTTGGCACTGTCAAACCAGCCACAGTTGCCTGTGGGGGCCCCTTTCATCTGGGAGGCATCCTGATCTGTGCGGAATTTCAGCAGGCAGCCGGCCACTCCGGGCCACTGGGCCCTGGACAAAAATGATGGCCTTTCCCCAGAGAAACAAAGCTCACCAGGCCAGGTTCCTGATGTCAGTTTGCAGGAGGCACTTGGCACGGTCAAAGCAGCCACAGTTGCCTGTGGGGGCACCTTGCATCTCGGCGGCGCCCTGAACCATGCGGAATTTCAGCCGGCAGCCGGCCACTCCGGGCCACTGGGCCCTGGACACAAACGATGGCCTTTCCCCAGCGAAACAAAACCCACCAGGCCAGGTTCCTGATGTCAGTTTGCAGGAGGCACTTGGCACGGTCAAACCAGCCACAGTTGCCTGTGGGGGCACCTTTCATCTGGGATTTATCCTGATTCGTACGGAATTTCAGCTAGCAGTTGGCCTCTCCGGGGCACCGGGCCCTGGACACGAACGATGGCCTTTCCCCAGAGAAACAAAACTAACCAGGCCAGGTTCCTGATGTCAGTTTGCAGGAGGCACGTGAAACTGTCAAAGCAGCCACAGTTGCCTGTGGGGGCACCTTTCATCTGGGAGGCATCCTGATCGGTACGGAATTTCAGGAGGCAGCCGGCCACTCCGGGCCACCGGGCCCTGGACTCGAACGATGGCCTTTCCCCAGGGAAACAAAACTCACCAGGCCAGGTTCCTGATGTCAGTTTGCAGGAGGCACTTGGCACTGTCAAACCAGCCACAGTTGCCTGTGGGGGCACCTTGCATCTCGGCGGCATCCGGATCTGTGCGGAATTTCAGCAGGCAGCCGGCCACTCCGGGGCACCGGGCCCTGGACTCGAACAATGGCCTTTCCCCAGAGAAGCAAAACTCACCAGGCCAGGTTCCTGATGTCAGTTTGCAGGAGGCACTTGGCACTGTCAAACCAGCCACAGTTGCCTGTGGGGGCACCTTGCATCTCGGCGGCATCCTGATCGGTACGGAATTTCAGCAGGCAGCTGGCTTCTCTGGGCCACCGGGCCCTGGACACGAACGATGGCCTTTCCCCAGAGAAACAAAACTCACCAGGCCAGTTTCCGGATGTCAGTTTGCAGGAGGCACTTGGCACTGTCAAAGCAGCCACAGTTGCCTGTGGGGGCACCTTTCATCTGGGGGGTATCCTGATCCGTGCGGAATTTCAGCAGGCAGCCAGCCGCTCTGTGCCACCGGGCCCTGGACAAGAACGATGGCCTTTCCCCTGAGAAACAAAACTCACCAGGCCAGGTTCCTGATGTCAGTTTGCAGGAGGCACTTGGCACTGTCAAACCAGCCACAGTTGCCTGTGGGGGCCCCTTTCATCTGGGAGGCATCCTGATCTGTGCGGAATTTCAGCAGGCAGCCGGCCACTCCGGGGCACCGGGCCCTGGACTCGAATGATGGCCTTTCCCCAGAGAAGCAAAACTCACCAGGCCAGGTTCCTGATGTCAGTTTGCAGGAGGCACGTGGCACTGTCAAACCAGCCACAGTTGCCTGTGGGGGCACCTTGCATCACGGCGGCACCCTGATCCGTGCGGAATTTCCGCCGGCAGCCGGCCACTCCGGGCCACTGGGCCCTGGACACGAACGATGGCCTTTCCCCTGAGAAACAAAACTCACCAGGCCAGGTTCCTGATGCCAGTTGGCAGGAGGCACGTGACACTGTCAAAGCAGCCACAGTTGCCTGTGGGGGCACCTTGCATCTGGGAGGTATCCTGATCCATGCGGAATTTCAGCAGGCTGCCAGCCGCTCTGTGCCTCCGGTCCCTGGACAAGAACGATGGCCTTTCCCCTGAGAAACAAAACTCACCAGGCCAGGTTCCTGATGTCACTTTGCAGGAGGCACTTGGCACTGTCTAACCAGCCACAATTGCCTGTGGGGGCACCTTGTATCTCGGCGGCATCCTGATCCATACGGAATTTCAGCAAGCAGCTGGCCTCTCTGGGCCACCGGGCCCTGGACACGAACGATGGCCTTTCCCCAGAGAAACAAAACTCACCAGGCCAGTTTCCTGATGTCAGTTTGCAGGAGGCACTTGGCACTGTCAAACCAGCCACAGTTGCCTGTGGGGGCCCCTTTCATCTGGGAGGCATCCTGATCTGTGCGGAATTTCAGCAGGCAGCCGGCCACTCCGGGCCACTGGGCCCTGGACAAAAATGATGGCCGTTCCCCAGAGAAACAAAACTCACCAGGCCAGGTTCCTGATGTCAGTTTGCAGGAGGCACTTGGCACGGTCAAAGCAGCCACAGTTGCCTGTGGGGGCACCTTGCATCTCGGCGGCACCCTGAACCATGCGGAATTTCAGCCGGCAGCCGGCCACTCCGGGCCATTGGGCCCTGGACAAAAATGATGGCCTTTCCCCAGCGAAACAAAACCCACCAGGCCAGGTTCATGATGTCAGTTTGCAGGAGGCACTTGGCACGGTCAAATCAGCCACAGTTGCCTGTGGGGGCACCTTTCATCTGGGATTTATCCTGATTCGTACGGAATTTCAGCTAGCAGTTGGCCTCTCCGGGCCACCGGGCCCTGGACTCGAACGATGGCCTTTCCCCAGGGAAACAAAACTCACCAGGCCAGGTTCCTGATGTCAGTTTGCAGGAGGCACTTGGCACTGTCAAACCAGCCACAGTTGCCTGTGGGGGCACCTTGCATCAGGGAGGTATCCTGATCCGTGCGGAATTTCAGCAGGCAGCCGGCCACTCCGGGCCACTGGGCCCTGGACAAAAATGATGGCCTTTCCCCAGAGAAGCAAAACTCACCAGGCCAGGTTCCTGATGTCAGTTTGCAGGAGGCACTTGGCACTGTCAAACCAGCCACAGTTGCCTGTGGGGGCACCTTGCATCTCGGCGGCATCCTGATCGGTACGGAATTTCAGCAGGCAGCTGGCTTCTCTGGGCCACCGGGCCCTGGACACGAACGATGGCCTTTCCCCAGAGAAACAAAACTCACCAGGCCAGTTTCCGGATGTCAGTTTGCAGGAGGCACTTGGCACTGTCAAACCAGCCACAGTTGCCTGTGGGGGCACCTTGCATCACGGCGGCACCCTGATCCGTGCGGAATTTCCGCCGGCAGCCGGCCACTCCGGGCCACTGGGCCCTGGACACGAACGATGGCCTTTCCCCTGAGAAACAAAACTCACCAGGCCAGGTTCCTGATGCGAGTTTGCAGGAGGCACGTGACACTGTCAAAGCAGCCACAGTTGCCTGTGGGGGCACCTTGCATCTGGGAGGTATCCTGATCCATGCGGAATTTCAGCAGGCAGCCAGCCGCTCTGTGCCACCGGTCCCTGGACAAGAACGATGGCCTTTCCCCTGAGAAAAAAAACTCACCAGGCCAGGTTCCTGATGTCAGTTTGCAGGAGGCACTTGGCACTGTCTAACCAGCCACAGTTGCCTGTGGGGGCACCTTGCATCTCGGCGGCACCCTGATCCGTGCGGAATTTCAGCCGGCAGCCGGCCACTCCGGGCCACTGGGCCCTGGACACGAACGATGGCCTTTCCCCAGAGAAACAAAACTCACCAGGCCAGGTTCCTGATGTCACTTTGCAGGAGGCACTTGGCACTGTCAAAGCAGCCACAGTTGCGTGTGGGGGCACCTTGCACCTCGCCGGCACCCTGATCCGTGCGGAATTTCAGCCGGCAGCCGGCCACTCCGGGCCACTGGGCCCTGGACACGAACGATGGCCTTTCCACAGAGAAACAAAACTCACCAGGCCAGGTTCCTGATGTCAGTTTGCAGGAGGCACTTGGCACTGTCAAACCAGCCACAGTTGCGTGTGGGGGCACCTTGCACCTCGCCGGCACCCTGATCCGTGCGGAATTTCAGCCGGCAGCCGGCCACTCCGGGCCACCGGGCTCTGGACATGAACCATCGCCTTTCCCCAGCGAAACAAAACCCACCAGGCCAGGTTCCTGATGTCAGTTTGCAGGAGGCACGTGACACTGTCAAAGCAGCCACAGTTGCCTGTGGGGGCGCCTTTCATCTGGGATTTAACCTGTTTCGTACGGAATTTCAGCTAAGAGCTGGCCTCTCCGGGGCACCGGGCCCTGGACACGAACGATGGCCTTTCCCCAGAGAAACAAAACTCACCAGGCCAGGTTCCTGATGTCAGTTTGCAGGAGGCACGTGAAACTGTCAAAGCAGCCACAGTTGCCTGTGGGGGGACCTTTCATCTGGGAGGCATCCTGATCGGTACGGAATTTCAGGAGGCAGCCGGCCACTCCGGGCCACCGGGCCCTGGACTCGAACGATGGCCTTTCCCCAGGGAAACAAAACTCACCAGGCCAGGTTCCTGATGTCAGTTTGCAGGAGGCACTTGGCACTGTCAAACCAGCCACAGTTGCCTGTGGGGGCACCTTGCATCAGGGAGGTATCCTGATCCGTGCGGAATTTCAGGAGGCAGCCGGCCACTCCGGACCACCGGGCCCTGGACTCGAACGATGGCCTTTCCCCAGAGAAACAAAACTCACCAGGCCAGGTTCCTGATGTCAGTTTGCAGGAGGCACTTGGCACTGTCTAACCAGCCACAATTGCCTGTGGGGGCACCTTGTATCTCGGCGGCATCCTGATCCATACGGAATTTCAGCAAGCAGCTGGCCTCTCCGGGGCACCGGGCCCTGGACTCGAACGATGGCCTTTCCCCAGAGAAGCAAAACTCACCAGGCCAGGTTCCTGATGTCAGTTTGCAGGAGGCACTTGGCACTGTCAAACCTGCCACAGTTGCCTGTGGGGGCACCTTGCATCTCGGCGGCATCCTGATCGGTACGGAATTTCAGCAGGCAGCTGGCTTCTCTGGGCCACCGGGCCCTGGACACGAACGATGGCCTTTCCCCAGAGAAACAAAACTCACCAGGCCAGTTTCCGGATGTCAGTTTGCAGGAGGCACTTGGCACTGTCAAACCAGCCACAGTTGCCTGTGGGGGCACCTTGCATCACGGCGGCACCCTGATCCGTGCGGAATTTCCGCCGGCAGCCGGCCACTCCGGGCCACTGGGCCCTGGACACGAACGATGGCCTTTCCCCAGAGAAACAAAACTCACCAGGCCAGGTTCCTGATGCGAGTTTGCAGGAGGCACGTGACACTGTCAAAGCAGCCACAGTTGCCTGTGGGGGCACCTTGCATCTGGGAGGTATCCTGATCCATGCGGAATTTCAGCAGGCAGCCAGCCGCTCTGTGCCACCGGTCCCTGGACAAGAACGATGGCCTTTCCCCTGAGAAACAAAACTCACCAGGCCAGGTTCCTGATGTCAGTTTGCAGGAGGCACTTGGCACTGTCTAACCAGCCACAGTTGCCTGTGGGGGCACCTTGCACCTCGGCGGCACCCTGATCCATGCGGAATTTCAGCCGGCAGCCGGCCACTCCGGGCCACTGGGCCCTGGACACGAACGATGGCCTTTCCACAGAGAAACAAAACTCACCAGGCCAGGTTCCTGATGTCAGTTTGCAGGAGGCACTTGGCACTGTCAAACCAGCCACAGTTGCCTGTGGGGCCATCTTGCATCTCGGCGGCATCCTGATCCGTGCGGAATTTCAGCAGCAGCCGGCCACTCCGGGCCACCGGGCTCTGGACATGAACCATCGCCTTTCCCCAGCGAAACAAAACCCACCAGGCCAGGTTCCTGATGTCAGTTTGCAGGAGGCACGTGACACTGTCAAAGCAGCCACAGTTGCCTGTGGGGGCGCCTTTCATCTGGGATTTAACCTGTTTCGTATGGAATTTCAGCTAGCAGTTGGCCTCTCCGGGGCACCGGGCCCTGGACACGAACGATGGCCTTTCCCCAGAGAAACAAAACTCACCAGGCCAGGTTCCTGATGTCAGTTTGCAGGAGGCACGTGAAACTGTCAAAGCAGCCACAGTTGCCTGTGGGGGGACCTTTCATCTGGGAGGCATCCTGATCGGTACGGAATTTCAGGAGGCAGCCGGCCACTCCGGGCCACCGGGCCCTGGCTATGAGCCATGGCCTTTCCCCAGGGAAACAAAATTCACCAGGCCAGGTTCCTGATGTCAGTTTGCAGGAGGCACTTGGCACTGTCAAACCAGCCACAGTTGCCTGTGGGGGCACCTTTCATCTGGGAGGTATCCTGATCGGTACGGAATTTCAGCAAGCAGCTGGCCTCTCTGGGCCACCGGGCCCTGGACACGAACAATGGCCTTTCCCCATAGAAACAAAACCCACCAGGCCAGGTTCCTGATGTCAGTTTGCAGGAGGCACGTGACACTGTCAAAGCAGCCACAGTTGCCTGTGGGGGCGCCTTTCATCTGGGATTTAACCTGTTTCGTAAGGAATTTCAGCTAGCAGTTGGCCTCTCCGGGGCACCGGGCCCTGGGCACGAACGATGGCCTTTCTCCACTGTAAACAAAACTCACCAGGCCAGGTTCCTGATGTCAGTTTGTAGGAGGCACGTGAAACTGTCAAAGCAGCCACAGTTGCCTGTGGGGGGACCTTTCATCTGGGAGGCATCCTGATCGGTACGGAATTTCAGCAGGCAGCCGGCCACTCTGGGCCACCGGGCCCCGGACAAGGACGATGGCCTTTCCCCTGAGAAACAAAACTCACCCGGCCAGGTTCCTGATGTCACTTTGCAGAAGGCACTTGGCACTGTCAAACCAGCCACAGTTGCCTGTGGGGGCACCTTGCATCTCGGCGGCATCCTGATCGGTACGGAATTTCAGCAAGCAGCTGGCCTCTCTGGGCCACCGGGCCCTGGACACGAACAATGGCCGTTCCCCATAGAAACAAAACTCACCAGGCCAGGTTCCTGATGTCAGTTTGCAGGAGGCACTTGGCACTGTCAAACCAGCCACAGTTGCCTGTAGGGGCACCTTGCATCTGGGAGGTATCCTGATCCGTGCGGAATTTCAGCAGGCAGCCGGCCACTCCGGGCCACCGGGCCCTGGCTATGAGCCATGGCCTCTCCCCAGAGAAACAAAACACACCAGGCCAGGGTCCTGACGTCAGTTTGCAGGAGGCACTTGGCACTGTCAAACCAGCCACAGTTGCCTGTGGGGGCCCCTTTCATCTGGGAGGCATCCTGATCTGTGCGGAATTTCAGCCGGCAGCCGGCCACTCCGGGCCACTGGGCCCTGGACACGAACGATGGCCTTTCCACAGAGAAACAAAACTCACCAGGCCAGGTTCCTGATGTCAGTTTGCAGGAGGCACTTGGCACTGTCAAACCAGCCACAGTTGCGTGTGGGGGCACCTTGCACCTCGCCGGCACCCTGATCCGTGCGGAATTTCAGCCGGCAGCCGGCCACTCCGGGCCACCGGGCTCTGGACATGAACCATCGCCTTTCCCCAGCGAAACAAAACCCACCAGGCCAGGTTCCTGATGTCAGTTTGCAGGAGGCACGTGACACTGTCAAAGCAGCCACAGTTGCCTGTGGGGGCGCCTTTCATCTGGGATTTAACCTGTTTCGTACGGAATTTCAGCTAAGAGCTGGCCTCTCCGGGGCACCGGGCCCTGGACACGAACGATGGCCTTTCCCCAGAGAAACAAAACTCACCAGGCCAGGTTCCTGATGTCAGTTTGCAGGAGGCACGTGAAACTGTCAAAGCAGCCACAGTTGCCTGTGGGGGGACCTTTCATCTGGGAGGCATCCTGATCGGTACGGAATTTCAGGAGGCAGCCGGCCACTCCGGGCCACCGGGCCCTGGACTCGAACGATGGCCTTTCCCCAGGGAAACAAAACTCACCAGGCCAGGTTCCTGATGTCAGTTTGCAGGAGGCACTTGGCACTGTCAAACCAGCCACAGTTGCCTGTGGGGGCACCTTGCATCAGGGAGGTATCCTGATCCGTGCGGAATTTCAGGAGGCAGCCGGCCACTCCGGACCACCGGGCCCTGGACTCGAACGATGGCCTTTCCCCAGAGAAACAAAACTCACCAGGCCAGGTTCCTGATGTCAGTTTGCAGGAGGCACTTGGCACTGTCTAACCAGCCACAATTGCCTGTGGGGGCACCTTGTATCTCGGCGGCATCCTGATCCATACGGAATTTCAGCAAGCAGCTGGCCTCTCCGGGGCACCGGGCCCTGGACTCGAACGATGGCCTTTCCCCAGAGAAGCAAAACTCACCAGGCCAGGTTCCTGATGTCAGTTTGCAGGAGGCACTTGGCACTGTCAAACCTGCCACAGTTGCCTGTGGGGGCACCTTGCATCTCGGCGGCATCCTGATCGGTACGGAATTTCAGCAGGCAGCTGGCTTCTCTGGGCCACCGGGCCCTGGACACGAACGATGGCCTTTCCCCAGAGAAACAAAACTCACCAGGCCAGTTTCCGGATGTCAGTTTGCAGGAGGCACTTGGCACTGTCAAACCAGCCACAGTTGCCTGTGGGGGCACCTTGCATCTGGGAGGTATCCTGATCCATGCGGAATTTCAGCAGGCAGCCAGCCGCTCTGTGCCACCGGTCCCTGGACAAGAACGATGGCCTTTCCCCTGAGAAACAAAACTCACCAGGCCAGGTTCCTGATGTCAGTTTGCAGGAGGCACTTGGCACTGTCTAACCAGCCACAGTTGCCTGTGGGGGCACCTTGCACCTCGGCGGCACCCTGATCCATGCGGAATTTCAGCCGGCAGCCGGCCACTCCGGGCCACTGGGCCCTGGACACGAACGATGGCCTTTCCACAGAGAAACAAAACTCACCAGGCCAGGTTCCTGATGTCAGTTTGCAGGAGGCACTTGGCACTGTCAAACCAGCCACAGTTGCCTGTGGGGCCATCTTGCATCTCGGCGGCATCCTGATCCGTGCGGAATTTCAGCAGCAGCCGGCCACTCCGGGCCACCGGGCTCTGGACATGAACCATCGCCTTTCCCCAGCGAAACAAAACCCACCAGGCCAGGTTCCTGATGTCAGTTTGCAGGAGGCACGTGACACTGTCAAAGCAGCCACAGTTGCCTGTGGGGGCGCCTTTCATCTGGGATTTAACCTGTTTCGTATGGAATTTCAGCTAGCAGTTGGCCTCTCTGGGCCACCGGGCCCTGGACACGAACAATGGCCTTTCCCCATAGAAACAAAACCCACCAGGCCAGGTTCCTGATGTCAGTTTGCAGGAGGCACGTGACACTGTCAAAGCAGCCACAGTTGCCTGTGGGGGCGCCTTTCATCTGGGATTTAACCTGTTTCGTAAGGAATTTCAGCTAGCAGTTGGCCTCTCCGGGGCACCGGGCCCTGGGCACGAACGATGGCCTTTCTCCACTGTAAACAAAACTCACCAGGCCAGGTTCCTGATGTCAGTTTGTAGGAGGCACGTGAAACTGTCAAAGCAGCCACAGTTGCCTGTGGGGGGACCTTTCATCTGGGAGGCATCCTGATCGGTACGGAATTTCAGCAGGCAGCCGGCCACTCTGGGCCACCGGGCCCCGGACAAGGACGATGGCCTTTCCCCTGAGAAACAAAACTCACCCGGCCAGGTTCCTGATGTCACTTTGCAGAAGGCACTTGGCACTGTCAAACCAGCCACAGTTGCCTGTGGGGGCACCTTGCATCTCGGCGGCATCCTGATCGGTACGGAATTTCAGCAAGCAGCTGGCCTCTCTGGGCCACCGGGCCCTGGACACGAACAATGGCCGTTCCCCATAGAAACAAAACTCACCAGGCCAGGTTCCTGATGTCAGTTTGCAGGAGGCACTTGGCACTGTCAAACCAGCCACAGTTGCCTGTAGGGGCACCTTGCATCTGGGAGGTATCCTGATCCGTGCGGAATTTCAGCAGGCAGCCGGCCACTCCGGGCCACCGGGCCCTGGCTATGAGCCATGGCCTCTCCCCAGAGAAACAAAACACACCAGGCCAGGGTCCTGACGTCAGTTTGCAGGAGGCACTTGGCACTGTCAAACCAGCCACAGTTGCCTGTGGGGGCCCCTTTCATCTGGGAGGCATCCTGATCTGTGCGGAATTTCAGCAGGCAGCCGGCCACTCCGGGCCACTGGGCCCTGGACTCGAACGATGGCCTTTCCCCAGAGAAGCAAAACTCACCAGGCCAGGTTCCTGATGTCACATTGCAGGAGGCACTTGGCACGGTCAAAGCAGCCACAGTTGCCTGTGGGGGCACCTTGCATCTCGGCGGCACCCTGAACCATGCGGAATTTCAGCCGGCAGCCGGCCACTCCGGGCCACTGGGCCCTGGACACGAAGGATGGCCTTTCCCCAGAGAAACAAAACTCACGAGGCCAGGTTGCTGATGCCAGTTTGCAGGAGGCACTTGGCACTGTCAAACCAGCCACAGTTGCCTGTGGGGCCACCTTGCATCTCGGCGGCATCCTGATCCGTGCGGAATTTCAGCAGCAGCCGGCCACTCCGGGCCCCCGGGCTCTGGACAGGAACCATCGCCTTTCCCCAGCGAAACAAAACCCACCAGGCCAGGTTCCTGATGTCAGTTTGCAGGAGGCACTTGGCAATGTCAAAGCAGCCACAGTTGCCTGTGGGGGCACCTTTCATCTGGGAGGCATCCTGATCTGTGCGGAATTTCAGCAGGCAGCCGGCCACTCCGGGCCACTGGGCCCTGGACAGAAATGATGGCCGTTCCCCAGAGAAACAAAACTCACCAGGCCAGGTTCCTGATGTCAGTTTGCAGGAGGCACTTGGCACGGTCAAAGCAGCCACAGTTGCCTGTGGGGGCACCTTGCATCTCGGCGGCACCCTGAACCATGCGGAATTTCAGCCGGCAGCCGGCCACTCCGGGCCATTGGGCCCTGGACAAAAATGATGGCCTTTCCCCAGCGAAACAAAACCCACCAGGCCAGGTTCCTGATGTCAGTTTGCAGGAGGCACTTGGCACGGTCAAATCAGCCACAGTTGCCTGTGGGGGCACCTTTCATCTGGGATTTATCCTGATTCGTACGGAATTTCAGCTAGCAGTTGGCCTCTCCGGGCCACCGGGCCCTGGACTCGAACGATGGCCTTTCCCCAGGGAAACAAAACTCACCAGGCCAGGTTCCTGATGTCAGTTTGCAGGAGGCACTTGGCACTGTCAAACCAGCCACAGTTGCCTGTGGGGGCACCTTGCATCAGGGAGGTATCCTGATCCGTGCGGAATTTCAGCAGGCAGCCGGCCACTCCGGGCCACTGGGCCCTGGACAAAAATGATGGCCTTTCCCCAGAGAAGCAAAACTCACCAGGCCAGGTTCCTGATGTCAGTTTGCAGGAGGCACTTGGCACTGTCAAACCAGCCACAGTTGCCTGTGGGGGCACCTTGCATCTCGGCAGCATCCTGATCGGTACGGAATTTCAGCAGGCAGCTGGCTTCTCTGGGCCACCGGGCCCTGGACACGAACGATGGCCTTTCCCCAGAGAAACAAAACTCACCAGGCCAGTTTCCGGATGTCAGTTTGCAGGAGGCACTTGGCACTGTCAAACCAGCCACAGTTGCCTGTGGGGGCACCTTGCATCACGGCGGCACCCTGATCCGTGCGGAATTTCCGCCGGCAGCCGGCCACTCCGGGCCACTGGGCCCTGGACACGAACGATGGCCTTTCCCCTGAGAAACAAAACTCACCAGGCCAGGTTCCTGATGCGAGTTTGCAGGAGGCACGTGACACTGTCAAAGCAGCCACAGTTGCCTGTGGGGGCACCTTGCATCTGGGAGGTATCCTGATCCATGCGGAATTTCAGCAGGCAGCCAGCCGCTCTGTGCCACCGGTCCCTGGACAAGAACGATGGCCTTTCCCCTGAGAAAAAAAACTCACCAGGCCAGGTTCCTGATGTCAGTTTGCAGGAGGCACTTGGCACTGTCTAACCAGCCACAGTTGCCTGTGGGGGCACCTTGCACCTCGGCGGCACCCTGATCCGTGCGGAATTTCAGCCGGCAGCCGGCCACTCCGGGCCACTGGGCCCTGGACACGAACGATGGCCTTTCCCCAGAGAAACAAAACTCACCAGGCCAGGTTCCTGATGTCACTTTGCAGGAGGCACTTGGCACTGTCAAAGCAGCCACAGTTGCGTGTGGGGGCACCTTGCACCTCGCCGGCACCCTGATCCGTGCGGAATTTCAGCCGGCAGCCGGCCACTCCGGGCCACTGGGCCCTGGACACGAACGATGGCCTTTCCCCAGAGAAACAAAACTCACCAGGCCAGGTTCCTGATGTCACTTTGCAGGAGGCACTTGGCACTGTCAAAGCAGCCACAGTTGCGTGTGGGGGCACCTTGCACCTCGCCGGCACCCTGATCCATGCGGAATTTCAGCCGGCAGCCGGCCACTCCGGGCCACTGGGCCCTGGACACGAACGATGGCCTTTCCACAGAGAAACAAAACTCACCAGGCCAGGTTCCTGATGTCAGTTTGCAGGAGGCACTTGGCACTGTCAAACCAGCCACAGTTGCCTGTGGGGCCATCTTGCATCTCGGCGGCATCCTGATCCGTGCGGAATTTCAGCAGCAGCCGGCCACTCCGGGCCACCGGGCTCTGGACATGAACCATCGCCTTTCCCCAGCGAAACAAAACCCACCAGGCCAGGTTCCTGATGTCAGTTTGCAGGAGGCACGTGACACTGTCAAAGCAGCCACAGTTGCCTGTGGGGGCGCCTTTCATCTGGGATTTAACCTGTTTCGTACGGAATTTCAGCTAAGAGTTGGCCTCTCCGGGGCACCGGGTCCTGGACACGAACGATGGCCTTTCCCCAGAGAAACAAAACTCACCAGGCCAGGTTCCTGATGTCAGTTTGCAGGAGGCACGTGAAACTGTCAAAGCAGCCACAGTTGCCTGTGGGGGGACCTTTCATCTGGGAGGCATCCTGATCGGTACGGAATTTCAGGAGGCAGCCGGCCACTCCGGGCCACCGGGCCCTGGACTCGAACGATGGCCTTTCCCCAGGGAAACAAAACTCACCAGGCCAGGTTCCTGATGTCAGTTTGCAGGAGGCACTTGGCACTGTCAAACCAGCCACAGTTGCCTGTGGGGGCACCTTGCATCAGGGAGGTATCCTGATCCGTGCGGAATTTCAGGAGGCAGCCGGCCACTCCGGACCACCGGGCCCTGGACTCGAACGATGGCCTTTCCCCAGAGAAACAAAACTCACCAGGCCAGGTTCCTGATGTCAGTTTGCAGGAGGCACTTGGCACTGTCTAACCAGCCACAATTGCCTGTGGGGGCACCTTGTATCTCGGCGGCATCCTGATCCATACGGAATTTCAGCAAGCAGCTGGCCTCTCCGGGGCACCGGGCCCTGGACTCGAACGATGGCCTTTCCCCAGAGAAGCAAAACTCACCAGGCCAGGTTCCTGATGTCAGTTTGCAGGAGGCACTTGGCACTGTCAAACCTGCCACAGTTGCCTGTGGGGGCACCTTGCATCTCGGCGGCATCCTGATCGGTACGGAATTTCAGCAGGCAGCTGGCTTCTCTGGGCCACCGGGCCCTGGACACGAACGATGGCCTTTCCCCAGAGAAACAAAACTCACCAGGCCAGTTTCCGGATGTCAGTTTGCAGGAGGCACTTGGCACTGTCAAACCAGCCACAGTTGCCTGTGGGGGCACCTTGCATCACGGCGGCACCCTGATCCGTGCGGAATTTCCGCCGGCAGCCGGCCACTCCGGGCCACTGGGCCCTGGACACGAACGATGGCCTTTCCCCTGAGAAACAAAACTCACCAGGCCAGGTTCCTGATGCGAGTTTGCAGGAGGCACGTGACACTGTCAAAGCAGCCACAGTTGCCTGTGGGGGCACCTTGCATCTGGGAGGTATCCTGATCCATGCGGAATTTCAGCAGGCAGCCAGCCGCTCTGTGCCACCGGTCCCTGGACAAGAACGATGGCCTTTCCCCTGAGAAACAAAACTCACCAGGCCAGGTTCCTGATGTCAGTTTGCAGGAGGCACTTGGCACTGTCTAACCAACCACAGTTGCCTGTGGGGGCACCTTGCACCTCGGCGGCACCCTGATCCATGCGGAATTTCAGCCGGCAGCCGGCCACTCCGGGCCACTGGGCCCTGGACACGAACGATGGCCTTTCCACAGAGAAACAAAACTCACCAGGCCAGGTTCCTGATGTCAGTTTGCAGGAGGCACTTGGCACTGTCAAACCAGCCACAGTTGCCTGTGGGGCCATCTTGCATCTCGGCGGCATCCTGATCCGTGCGGAATTTCAGCAGCAGCCGGCCACTCCGGGCCACCGGGCTCTGGACATGAACCATCGCCTTTCCCCAGCGAAACAAAACCCACCAGGCCAGGTTCCTGATGTCAGTTTGCAGGAGGCACGTGACACTGTCAAAGCAGCCACAGTTGCCTGTGGGGGCGCCTTTCATCTGGGATTTAACCTGTTTCGTATGGAATTTCAGCTAGCAGTTGGCCTCTCCGGGGCACCGGGCCCTGGACACGAACGATGGCCTTTCCCCAGAGAAACAAAACTCACCAGGCCAGGTTCCTGATGTCAGTTTGCAGGAGGCACGTGAAACTGTCAAAGCAGCCACAGTTGCCTGTGGGGGGACCTTTCATCTGGGAGGCATCCTGATCGGTACGGAATTTCAGGAGGCAGCCGGCCACTCCGGGCCACCGGGCCCTGGCTATGAGCCATGGCCTTTCCCCAGGGAAACAAAATTCACCAGGCCAGGTTCCTGATGTCAGTTTGCAGGAGGCACTTGGCACTGTCAAACCAGCCACAGTTGCCTGTGGGGGCACCTTTCATCTGGGAGGTATCCTGATCGGTACGGAATTTCAGCAAGCAGCTGGCCTCTCTGGGCCACCGGGCCCTGGACACGAACAATGGCCTTTCCCCATAGAAACAAAACCCACCAGGCCAGGTTCCTGATGTCAGTTTGCAGGAGGCACGTGACACTGTCAAAGCAGCCACAGTTGCCTGTGGGGGCGCCTTTCATCTGGGATTTAACCTGTTTCGTAAGGAATTTCAGCTAGCAGTTGGCCTCTCCGGGGCACCGGGCCCTGGGCACGAACGATGGCCTTTCTCCACTGTAAACAAAACTCACCAGGCCAGGTTCCTGATGTCAGTTTGCAGGAGGCACGTGAAACTGTCAAAGCAGCCACAGTTGCCTGTGGGGGGACTTTTCATCTGGGAGGCATCCTGATCGGTACGGAATTTCAGCAGGCAGCCGGCCACTCTGGGCCACCGGGCCCCGGACAAGGACGATGGCCTTTCCCCTGAGAAACAAAACTCACCCGGCCAGGTTCCTGATGTCACTTTGCAGAAGGCACTTGGCACTGTCAAACCAGCCACAGTTGCCTGTGGGGGCACCTTGCATCTCGGCGGCATCCTGATCGGTACGGAATTTCAGCAAGCAGCTGGCCTCTCTGGGCCACCGGGCCCTGGACACGAACAATGGCCGTTCCCCATAGAAACAAAACTCACCAGGCCAGGTTCCTGATGTCAGTTTGCAGGAGGCACTTGGCACTGTCAAACCAGCCACAGTTGCCTGTAGGGGCACCTTGCATCTGGGAGGTATCCTGATCCGTGCGGAATTTCAGCAGGCAGCCGGCCACTCCGGGCCACCGGGCCCTGGCTATGAGCCATGGCCTCTCCCCAGAGAAACAAAACACACCAGGCCAGGGTCCTGACGTCAGTTTGCAGGAGGCACTTGGCACGGTCAAAGCAGCCACAGTTGCCTGTGGGGGCACCTTGCATCTCGGCGGCACCCTGAACCATGCGGAATTTCAGCCGGCAGCCGGCCACTCCGGGCCACTGGGCCCTGGACACGAAGGATGGCCTTTCCCCAGAGAAACAAAACTCACGAGGCCAGGTTGCTGATGCCAGTTTGCAGGAGGCACTTGGCACTGTCAAACCAGCCACAGTTGCCTGTGGGGCCACCTTGCATCTCGGCGGCATCCTGATCCGTGCGGAATTTCAGCAGCAGCCGGCCACTCCGGGCCCCCGGGCTCTGGACAGGAACCATCGCCTTTCCCCAGCGAAACAAAACCCACCAGGCCAGGTTCCTGATGTCAGTTTGCAGGAGGCACTTGGCAATGTCAAAGCAGCCACAGTTGCCTGTGGGGGCACCTTTCATCAGGGATTTATCCTGATTCGTACGGAATTTCAGCTAGCAGTTGGCCTCTCCGGGGCACCGGGCCCTGGACAAGAACGATGGCCTTTCCCCAGAGAAACAAAACTCACCAGGCCAGGTTCCTGATGTCAGTTTGCAGGAGGCACGTGAAACTGTCAAAGCAGCCACAGTTGCCTGTGGGGGCACCTTTCATCTGGGAGGCATCCTGATCGGTACGGAATTTCAGGAGGCAGCCGGCCACTCCGGGCCACCGGGCCCTGGACTCGAACGATGGCCTTTCCCCAGAGAAACAAAACTCACGAGGCCAGGTTGCTGATGCCAGTTTGCAGGAGGCACTTGGCACTGTCAAACCAGCCACAGTTGCCTGTGGGGCCACCTTGCATCTCGGCGGCATCCTGATCCGTGCGGAATTTCAGCAGCAGCCGGCCACTCCGGGCCCCCGGGCTCTGGACAGGAACCATCGCCTTTCCCCAGCGAAACAAAACCCACCAGGCCAGGTTCCTGATGTCAGTTTGCAGGAGGCACTTGGCAATGTCAAAGCAGCCACAGTTGCCTGTGGGGGCACCTTTCATCAGGGATTTATCCTGATTCGTACGGAATTTCAGCTAGCAGTTGGCCTCTCCGGGGCACCGGGCCCTGGGCAAAAATGATGGCCTTTCCCCAGAGAAACAAAACTCACCAGGCCAGGTTCCTGATGTCAGTTTGCAGGAGGCACGTGAAACTGTCAAAGCAGCCACAGTTGCCTGTGGGGGCACCTTTCATCTGGGAGGCATCCTGATCGGTACGGAATTTCAGGAGGCAGCCGGCCACTCCGGGCCACCGGGCCCTGGACTCGAACGATGGCCTTTCCCCAGGGAAACAAAACTCACCAGGCCAGGGTCCGGATGTCAGTTTGCAGGAGGCACTTGGCACTGTCAAACCAGCTACAGTTGCCTGTGGGGGCACCTTGCACCAGGGAGGTGTCCTGATCCGTGCGGAATTTCAGCAGGCAGCCGGCCACTCTGTGCCACCGGGCCCTGGACAAGAACGATGGCCTTTCCCCTGAGAAACAAAACTCACCCGGCCAGGTTCCTGATGTCACTTTGCAGGAGGCACTTGGCACTGTCAAAGCAGCCACAGTTGCCTGTGGGGGCACCTTGCATCTCGGCGGCATCCTGATCGGTACGGAATTTCAGAAGCAGCTGGCCTCTCTGGGCCACCGGGCCCTGGACACGAACGATGGCCTTTCCCCAGCGAAACAAAACCCACCAGGCCAGGTTCCTGATGTCAGTTTGCAGGAGGCACGTGACACTGTCAAAGCAGCCACAGTTGCCTGTGGGGGCGCCTTTCATCTGGGATTTAACCTGTTTCGTATGGAATTTCAGCTAGCAGTTGGCCTCTCCGGGGCACCGGGCCCTGGACACGAACGATGGCCTTTCCCCTGAGAAACAAAACTCACCAGGCCAGGTTCCTGATGTCAGTTTGCAGGAGGCACGTGAAACTGTCAAAGCAGCCACAGTTGCCTGTGGGGGGACCTTTCATCTGGGAGGCATCCTGATCGGTACGGAATTTCAGGAGGCAGCCGGCCACTCCGGGCCACCGGGCCCTGGCTATGAGCCATGGCCTTTCCCCAGGGAAACAAAATTCACCAGGCCAGGTTCCTGATGTCAGTTTGCAGGAGGCACTTGGCACTGTCAAACCAGCCACAGTTGCCTGTGGGGGCACCTTTCATCTGGGAGGTATCCTGATCGGTACGGAATTTCAGCAAGCAGCTGGCCTCTCTGGGCCACCGGGCCCTGGACACGAACAATGGCCTTTCCCCATAGAAACAAAACCCACCAGGCCAGGTTCCTGATGTCAGTTTGCAGGAGGCACGTGACACTGTCAAAGCAGCCACAGTTGCCTGTGGGGGCGCCTTTCATCTGGGATTTAACCTGTTTCGTAAGGAATTTCAGCTAGCAGTTGGCCTCTCCGGGGCACCGGGCCCTGGGCACGAACGATGGCCTTTCCCCAGAGAAACAAAACTCACCAGGCCAGGTTCCTGATGTCAGTTTGCAGGAGGCACGTGAAACTGTCAAAGCAGCCACAGTTGCCTGTGGGGGGACCTTTCATCTGGGAGGCATCCTGATCGGTACGGAATTTCAGCAGGCAGCCGGCCACTCTGGGCCACCGGGCCCCGGACAAGGACGATGGCCTTTCCCCTGAGAAACAAAACTCACCCGGCCAGGTTCCTGATGTCAGTTTGCAGGAGGCACTTGGCACTGTCAAACCAGCCACAGTTGCCTGTAGGGGCACCTTGCATCTGGGAGGTATCCTGATCCGTGCGGAATTTCAGCAGGCAGCCGGCCACTCCGGGCCACCGGGCCCTGGCTATGAGCCATGGCCTCTCCCCAGAGAAACAAAACACACCAGGCCAGGGTCCTGACGTCAGTTTGCAGGAGGCACTTGGCACTGTCAAACCAGCCACAGTTGCCTGTGGGGGCCCCTTTCATCTGGGAGGCATCCTGATCTGTGCGGAATTTCAGCAGGCAGCCGGCCACTCCGGGCCACTGGGCCCTGGACTCGAACGATGGCCTTTCCCCAGAGAAGCAAAACTCACCAGGCCAGGTTCCTGATGTCACATTGCAGGAGGCACTTGGCACGGTCAAAGCAGCCACAGTTGCCTGTGGGGGCACCTTGCATCTCGGCGGCACCCTGAACCATGCGGAATTTCAGCCGGCAGCCGGCCACTCCGGGCCACTGGGCCCTGGACACGAACGATGGCCTTTCCCCAGAGAAACAAAACTCACGAGGCCAGGTTGCTGATGCCAGTTTGCAGGAGGCACTTGGCACTGTCAAACCAGCCACAGTTGCCTGTGGGGCCACCTTGCATCTCGGCGGCATCCTGATCCGTGCGGAATTTCAGCAGCAGCCGGCCACTCCGGGCCCCCGGGCTCTGGACAGGAACCATCGCCTTTCCCCAGCGAAACAAAACCCACCAGGCCAGGTTCCTGATGTCAGTTTGCAGGAGGCACTTGGCAATGTCAAAGCAGCCACAGTTGCCTGTGGGGGCACCTTTCATCAGGGATTTATCCTGATTCGTACGGAATTTCAGCTAGCAGTTGGCCTCTCCGGGGCACCGGGCCCTGGACACGAACGATGGCCTTTCCCCAGAGAAACAAAACTCACCAGGCCAGGTTCCTGATGTCAGTTTGCAGGAGGCACGTGAAACTGTCAAAGCAGCCACAGTTGCCTGTGGGGGCACCTTTCATCTGGGAGGCATCCTGATCGGTACGGAATTTCAGGAGGCAGCCGGCCACTCCGGGCCACCGGGCCCTGGACTCGAACGATGGCCTTTCCCCAGAGAAACAAAACTCACGAGGCCAGGTTGCTGATGCCAGTTTGCAGGAGGCACTTGGCACTGTCAAACCAGCCACAGTTGCCTGTGGGGCCACCTTGCATCTCGGCGGCATCCTGATCCGTGCGGAATTTCAGCAGCAGCCGGCCACTCCGGGCCCCCGGGCTCTGGACAGGAACCATCGCCTTTCCCCAGCGAAACAAAACCCACCAGGCCAGGTTCCTGATGTCAGTTTGCAGGAGGCACTTGGCACTGTCAAAGCAGCCACAGTTGCCTGTGGGGGCACCTTTCATCAGGGATTTATCCTGATTCGTACGGAATTTCAGCTAGCAGTTGGCCTCTCCGGGGCACCGGGCCCTGGACACGAACGATGGCCTTTCCCCAGAGAAACAAAACTCACCAGGCCAGGTTCCTGATGTCAGTTTGCAGGAGGCACGTGAAACTGTCAAAGCAGCCACAGTTGCCTGTGGGGGCACCTTTCATCTGGGAGGCATCCTGATCGGTACGGAATTTCAGGAGGCAGCCGGCCACTCCGGGCCACCGGGCCCTGGACTCGAACGATGGCCTTTCCCCAGGGAAACAAAACTCACCAGGCCAGGTTCCGGATGTCAGTTTGCAGGAGGCACTTGGCACTGTCAAACCAGCCACAGTTGCCTGTGGGGGCACCTTGCACCAGGGAGGTATCCTGATCCGTGCGGAATTTCAGCAGGCAGCCGGCCACTCTGGGCCACCGGGCCCTGGACAAGAACGATGGCCTTTCCCCTGAGAAACAAAACTCACCCGGCCAGGTTCCTGATGTCACTTTGCAGGAGGCACTTGGCACTGTCAAAGCAGCCACAGTTGCCTGTGGGGGCACCTTGCATCTCGGCGGCATCCTGATCGGTACGGAATTTCAGCAAGCAGCTGGCCTCTCTGGGCCACCGGGCCCTGGACACGAACGATGGCCTTTCCCCAGAGAAACAAAACTCACCAGGCCAGTTTCCTGATGTCAGTTTGCAGGAGGCACTTGGCACTGTCAAACCAGCCACAGTTGCCTGTGGGGGCACCTTTCATCTGGGGGGTATCCTGATCCGTGCGGAATTTCAGCAGGCAGCCAGCCGCTCTGTGCCACCGGGCCCTGGACAAAAACGATGGCCTTTCCCCTGAGAAACAAAACTCACCAGGCCAGGTTCCTGATGTCAGTTTGCAGGAGGCGCTTGGCACTGTCAAACCAGCCACAGTTGCCTGTGGGGGCCCCTTTCATCTGGGAGGCATCCTGATCTGTGCGGAATTTCAGCAGGCAGCCGGCCACTCCGGGCCACTGGGCCCTTGCCAAAATGATGGCCTTTCCCCATAGAAACAAAACTCACCAGGCCAGGTTCCTGATGTCTGTTTGCAGGAGGCACTTGGCACGGTCAAAGCAGCCACAGTTGCCTGTGGGGGCACTTTGCATCTCGGCGGCACCCTGAACCATGCGGAATTTCAGCCGGCAGCCGGCCACTCCGGGCCACTGGGCCCTGGACACGAACGATGGCCTTTCCCCAGAGAAGCAAAACTCACCAGGCCAGGTTCCTTATGTCAGTTTGCAGGAGGCACTTGGCACTGTCAAACCAGCCACAGTTGCCTGTGGGGGCACCTTTCATCTGGGGGGTATCCTGATCCGTGCGGAATTTCAGCAGGCAGCCAGCCGCTCTGTGCCACCGGGCCCTGGACAAAAACGATGGCCTTTCCCCTGAGAAACAAAACTCACCAGGCCAGGTTCCTGATGTCAGTTTGCAGGAGGCACGTGACACTGTCAAAGCAGCCACAGTTGCCTGTGGGGGCACCTTGCATCTGGGAGGTATCCTGATCCATGCGGAATTTCAGCAGGCAGCCAGCCGCTCTGTGCCACCGGGCCCTGGACACGAACGATGGCCTTTCCCCAGAGAAACAAAACTCACCAGGCCAGGTTCCTGATGTCAGTTTGCAGGAGGCACGTGAAACTGTCAAAGCAGCCACAGTTGCCTGTGGGGGCACCTTTCATCTGGGAGGCATCCTGATCGGTACGGAATTTCAGGAGGCAGCCGGCCACTCCGGGCCACCGGGCCCTGGACTCGAACGATGGCCTTTCCCCAGAGAAACAAAACTCACGAGGCCAGGTTGCTGATGCCAGTTTGCAGGAGGCACTTGGCACTGTCAAACCAGCCACAGTTGCCTGTGGGGCCACCTTGCATCTCGGCGGCATCCTGATCCGTGCGGAATTTCAGCAGCAGCCGGCCACTCCGGGCCCCCGGGCTCTGGACAGGAACCATCGCCTTTCCCCAGCGAAACAAAACCCACCAGGCCAGGTTCCTGATGTCAGTTTGCAGGAGGCACTTGGCACTGTCAAAGCAGCCACAGTTGCCTGTGGGGGCACCTTTCATCAGGGATTTATCCTGATTCGTACGGAATTTCAGCTAGCAGTTGGCCTCTCCGGGGCACCGGGCCCTGGACACGAACGATGGCCTTTCCCCAGAGAAACAAAACTCACCAGGCCAGGTTCCTGATGTCAGTTTGCAGGAGGCACGTGAAACTGTCAAAGCAGCCACAGTTGCCTGTGGGGGCACCTTTCATCTGGGAGGCATCCTGATCGGTACGGAATTTCAGGAGGCAGCCGGCCACTCCGGGCCACCGGGCCCTGGACTCGAACGATGGCCTTTCCCCAGGGAAACAAAACTCACCAGGCCAGGTTCCGGATGTCAGTTTGCAGGAGGCACTTGGCACTGTCAAACCAGCCACAGTTGCCTGTGGGGGCACCTTGCACCAGGGAGGTATCCTGATCCGTGCGGAATTTCAGCAGGCAGCCGGCCACTCTGGGCCACCGGGCCCTGGACAAGAACGATGGCCTTTCCCCTGAGAAACAAAACTCACCCGGCCAGGTTCCTGATGTCACTTTGCAGGAGGCACTTGGCACTGTCAAAGCAGCCACAGTTGCCTGTGGGGGCACCTTGCATCTCGGCGGCATCCTGATCGGTACGGAATTTCAGCAAGCAGCTGGCCTCTCTGGGCCACCGGGCCCTGGACACGAACGATGGCCTTTCCCCAGAGAAACAAAACTCACCAGGCCAGTTTCCTGATGTCAGTTTGCAGGAGGCACTTGGCACTGTCAAACCAGCCACAGTTGCCTGTGGGGGCACCTTTCATCTGGGGGGTATCCTGATCCGTGCGGAATTTCAGCAGGCAGCCAGCCGCTCTGTGCCACCGGGCCCTGGACAAAAACGATGGCCTTTCCCCTGAGAAACAAAACTCACCAGGCCAGGTTCCTGATGTCAGTTTGCAGGAGGCGCTTGGCACTGTCAAACCAGCCACAGTTGCCTGTGGGGGCCCCTTTCATCTGGGAGGCATCCTGATCTGTGCGGAATTTCAGCAGGCAGCCGGCCACTCCGGGCCACTGGGCCCTTGCCAAAATGATGGCCTTTCCCCATAGAAACAAAACTCACCAGGCCAGGTTCCTGATGTCTGTTTGCAGGAGGCACTTGGCACGGTCAAAGCAGCCACAGTTGCCTGTGGGGGCACTTTGCATCTCGGCGGCACCCTGAACCATGCGGAATTTCAGCCGGCAGCCGGCCACTCCGGGCCACTGGGCCCTGGACACGAACGATGGCCTTTCCCCAGAGAAGCAAAACTCACCAGGCCAGGTTCCTTATGTCAGTTTGCAGGAGGCACTTGGCACTGTCAAACCAGCCACAGTTGCCTGTGGGGGCACCTTTCATCTGGGGGGTATCCTGATCCGTGCGGAATTTCAGCAGGCAGCCAGCCGCTCTGTGCCACCGGGCCCTGGACAAAAACGATGGCCTTTCCCCTGAGAAACAAAACTCACCAGGCCAGGTTCCTGATGTCAGTTTGCAGGAGGCACGTGACACTGTCAAAGCAGCCACAGTTGCCTGTGGGGGCACCTTGCATCTGGGAGGTATCCTGATCCATGCGGAATTTCAGCAGGCAGCCAGCCGCTCTGTGCCACCGGGCCCTGGACACGAACGATGGCCTTTCCCCAGAGAAACAAAACTCACCAGGCCAGGTTCCTGATGTCAGTTTGCAGGAGGCACTTGGCACTGTCTAACCAGCCACAATTGCCTGTGGGGGCACCTTGTATCTCGGCGGCATCCTGATCCATACGGAATTTCAGCAAGCAGCTGGCCTCTCCGGGGCACCGGGCCCTGGACAAGAACGATGGCCTTTCCCCAGAGAAACAAAACACACCAGGCCAGGTTCCTGATGTCAGTTTGCAGGAGGCACTTGGCACTGTCAAACCAGCCACAGTTGCCTGTGGGGGCCCCTTTCATCTGGGAGGCATCCTGATCTGTGCGGAATTTCAGCAGGCAGCCGGCCACTCCGGGCCACTGGGCCCTGGGCAAAAATGATGGCCTTTCCCCAGAGAAACAAAACTCACCAGGCCAGGTTCCTGATGTCAGTGTGCAGGAGGCACTTGGCACGGTCAAAGCAGCCACAGTTGCCTGTGGGGGCACCTTGCATCTCGGCGGCACCCTGAACCATGCGGAATTTCAGCCGGCAGCCGGCCACTCCGGGCTACTGGGCCCTGGACACAAACGATGGCCTTTCCCCAGAGAAACAAAACTCACGAGGCCAGGTTCCTGATGCCAGTTTGCGGGAGGCACTTGGCACTGTCAAACCAGCCACAGTTGCCTGTGGGGCCACCTTGCATCTCGGCGGCATCCTGATCCGTGCGGAATTTCAGCAGCAGCCGGCCTCTCTGGGCCACCGGGCCCTGGACACGAACGATGGCCTTTCCCCAGAGAAACAAAACCCACCAGGCCAGGTTCCTGATGTCAGTTTGCAGGAGGCACTTGGCACGGTCAAACCAGCCACAGTTGCCTGTGGGGGCACCTTTCATCTGGGATTTATCCTGATTCGTACGGAATTTCAGCTAGCAGTTGGCCTCTCCGGGGCACCGGGCCCTGGACACGAACGATGGCCTTTCCCCAGAGAAACAAAACCCACCAGGCCAGGTTCCTGATGTCAGTTTGCAGGAGGCACGTGAAACTGTCAAAGCAGCCACAGTTGCCTGTGGGGGCACCTTTCATCTGGGAGGCATCCTGATCGGTACGGAATTTCAGGAGGCAGCCGGCCACTCCGGGCCACCGGGCCCTGGACTCGAACGATGGCCTTTCCCCAGGGAAACAAAACTCACAAGGCCAGGTTCCTGATGTCAGTTTGCAGGAGGCACTTGGCACTGTCAAACCAGCCACAGTTGCCTGTGGGGGCACCTTTCATCTGGGGGGTATCCTGATCCGTGCGGAATTTCAGCAAGCAGCTGGCCTCTCTGTGCCACCGGGCCCTGGACAAGAACGATGGCCTTTCCCCTGGGAAACAAAACTCACCAGGCCAGGTTCCTGATGTCAGTTTGCAGGAGGCACTTGGCACTGTCAAACCAGCCACAGTTGCCTGTGGGGGCCCCTTTCATCTGGGAGGCATCCTGATCTGTGCGGAATTTCAGCAGGCAGCCGGCCACTCCGGGCCACTGGGCCCTGGACAAAAATGATGGCCGTTCCCCAGAGAAACAAAACTCACCAGGCCAGGTTCCTGATGTCAGTTTGCAGGAGGCACTTGGCACTCTCAAACCAGCCACAGTTGCCTGTGGGGGCACCTTGCATCTCGGCGGCACCCTGAACCATGCGGAATTTCAGCCGGCAGCCGGCCACTCCGGGCCATTGGGCCCTGGACACGAACGATGGCCTTTCCCCAGAGAAACAAAACTCACCAGGCCAGGTTCCTGATGCCAGTTTGCGGGAGGCACTTGGCACTGTCAAACCAGCCACAGTTGCCTGTGGGGCCACCTTGCATCTCGGCGGCATCCTGATCCGTGCGGAATTTCAGCAGCAGCCGGCCACTCCGGGCCACCGGGCTCTGGACATGAACCATCGCCTTTCCCCAGCGAAACAAAACCCACCAGGCCAGGTTCCTTATGTCAGTTTGCAGGAGGCACTTGGCACTGTCAAACCAGCCACAGTTGCCTGTGGGGGCACCTTGCATCACGGCGGCACCCTGATCCGTGCGGAATTTCCGCCGGCAGCCGGCCACTCTGGGCCACCGGGCCCTGGACACGAACAATGGCCGTTCCCCATAGAAACAAAACTCACCAGGCCAGGTTCCTGATGTCAGTTTGCAGGAGGCACTTGGCACTGTCAAACCAGCCACAGTTGCCTGTAGGGGCACCTTGCATCTGGGAGGTATCCTGATCCGTGCGGAATTTCAGCAGGCAGCCGGCCACTCCGGGCCACCGGGCCCTGGCTATGAGCCATGGCCTCTCCCCAGAGAAACAAAACACACCAGGCCAGGTTCCTGATGTCAGTTTGCAGGAGGCACTTGGCACTGTCAAACCAGCCACAGTTGCCTGTGGGGGCCCCTTTCATCTGGGAGGCATCCTGATCTGTGCGGAATTTCAGCAGGCAGCCGGCCACTCCGGGCCACTGGGCCCTGGACTCGAACGATGGCCTTTCCCCAGAGAAGCAAAACTCACCAGGCCAGGTTCCTGATGTCACATTGCAGGAGGCACGTGACACTGTCAAAGCAGCCACAGTTGCCTGTGGGGGCACCTTGCATCTGGGAGGTATCCTGATCCATGCGGAATTTCAGCAGGCAGCCAGCCGCTCTGTGCCACCGGGCCCTGGACAAGAACGATGGTCTTTCCCCTGAGAAACAAAACTCACCAGGCCAGGTTCCTGATGTCAGTTTGCAGGAGGCACTTGGCACTGTCTAACCAGCCACAATTGCCTGTGAGGGCACCTTGTATCTCGGCGGCATCCTGATCCATACGGAATTTCAGCAAGCAGCTGGGCTCTCTGGGCCACCGGGCCCTGGACACGAACGATGGCCTTTCCCCAGAGAAACAAAACTCACCAGGCCAGTTTCCTGATGTCAGTTTGCAGGAGGCACTTGGCACTGTCAAACCAGCCACAGTTGCCTGTGGGGGCACCTTTCATCTGGGGGGTATCCTGATCCGTGCGGAATTTCAGCAGGCAGCCAGCCGCTCTGTGCCACTGGGCCCTGGACAAGAACGATGGCCTTTCCCCTGAGAAACAAAACTCACCAGGCCAGGTTCCTGATGTCAGTTTGCAGGAGGCACTTGGCACTGTCAAAGCAGCCACAGTTGCCTGTGGGCGCACCTTGCATCTCGGTGGCATCCTGATCGGTACGGAATTTCCGCCGGCAGCCGGCCACTCCGGGCCACTGGGCCCTGGACACGAACGATGGCCTTTCCCCAGAGAAACAAAACTCACCAGGCCAGGTTCCTGATGCCAGTTTGCAGGAGGCACGTGACACTGTCAAAGCAGCCACAGTTGCCTGTGGGGGCACCTTGCATCTGGGAGGTATCCTGATCCATGCGGAATTTCAGCAGGCAGCCATCCGCTCTGTGCCACCGGGCCCTGGACAAGAACGATGGCCTTTCCCCTGAGAAACAAAACTCACCAGGCCAGGTTCCTGATGTCAGTTTGCAGGAGGCACTTGGCACTGTCTAACCAGCCACAATTGCCTGTGGGGGCACCTTGTATCTCGGCGGCATCCTGATCCATACGGAATTTCAGCAAGCAGCTGGCCTCTCTGGGCCACCGGGCCCTGGACACGAACGATGGCCTTTCCCCAGAGAAACAAAACTCACCAGGCCAGGTTCCTGATGCCAGTTTGCAGGAGGCACGTGACACTGTCAAAGCAGCCACAGTTGCCTGTGGGGGCACCTTGCATCTGGGAGGTATCCTGATCCATGCGGAATTTTAGCAGGCAGCCATCCGCTCTGTGCCACCGGGCCCTGGACAAGAACGATGGCCTTTCCCCTGAGAAACAAAACTCACCAGGCCAGGTTCCTGATGTCAGTTTGCAGGAGGCACTTGGCACTGTCTAACCAGCCACAATTGCCTGTGGGGGCACCTTGTATCTCGGCGGCATCCTGATCCATACGGAATTTCAGCAAGCAGCTGGCCTCTCTGGGCCACCGGGCCCTGGACACGAACGATGGCCTTTCCCCAGAGAAACAAAACTCACCAGGCCAGGGTCCTGA
The DNA here is from genome assembly GCF_036417665.1 of Passer domesticus. Taxonomy (NCBI): domain Eukaryota; kingdom Metazoa; phylum Chordata; class Aves; order Passeriformes; family Passeridae; genus Passer; species Passer domesticus. The sequence goes on along the minus strand of NC_087511.1, from coordinate 12,652,030 downwards.
TGTCAGTTTGCAGGAGGCACTTGGCACTGTCAAAGCAGCCACAGTTGCCTGTGGGGGCACCTTGCATCAGGGAGGTATCCTGATCCGTGCGGAATTCCAGCAGGCAGCTGGCCTCTCTGGGCCACCGGGCCCTGGACACGAACGATGGCCTTTCCCCAGAGAAACAAAACTCACCAGGCCAGTTTCCGGATGTCAGATTGCAGGAGGCACTTGGCACTGTCAAACCAGCCACAGTTGCCTGTGGGGGCACCTTTCATCTGGGAGGCATCCTGATCTGTGCGGAATTTCCGCCGGCAGCCGGCCACTCCGGGCCACTGGGCCCTGGACACGAACGATGGCCTTTCCCCAGAGAAACAAAACTCACCAGGCCAGGTTCCTGATGCCAGTTTGCAGGAGGCACGTGACACTGTCAAAGCAGCCACAGTTGCCTGTGGGGGCACCTTGCATCTGGGAGGTATCCTGATCCATGCGGAATTTCAGCAGGCAGCCAGCCGCTCTGTGCCACCGGGCCCTGGACAAGAACGATGGTCTTTCCCCTGAGAAACAAAACTCACCAGGCCAGGTTCCTGATGTCAGTTTGCAGGAGGCACTTGGCACTGTCTAACCAGCCACAATTGCCTGTGGGGGCACCTTGTATCTCGGCGGCATCCTGATCCATACGGAATTTCAGCAAGCAGCTGGCCTCTCTGGGCCACCGGGCCCTGGACACGAACGATGGCCTTTCCCCAGAGAAACAAAACTCACCAGGCCAGTTTCCTGATGTCAGTTTGCAGGAGGCACTTGGCACTGTCAAACCAGCCACAGTTGCCTGTGGGGGCACCTTTCATCTGGGGGGTATCCTGATCCGTGCGGAATTTCAGCAGGCAGCCAGCCGCTCTGTGCCACCGGGCCCTGGACAAGAACGATGGCCTTTCCCCTGAGAAACAAAACTCACCAGGCCAGGTTCCTGATGTCAGTTTGCAGGAGGCACTTGGCACTGTCAAACCAGCCACAGTTGCCTGTGGGGGCCCCTTTCATCTGGGAGGCATCCTGATCTGTGCGGAATTTCAGCAGGCAGCCGGCCACTCCGGGCCACTGGGCCCTGGACAAAAATGATGGCCTTTCCCCAGAGAAACAAAGCTCACCAGGCCAGGTTCCTGATGTCAGTTTGCAGGAGGCACTTGGCACGGTCAAAGCAGCCACAGTTGCCTGTGGGGGCACCTTGCATCTCGGCGGCGCCCTGAACCATGCGGAATTTCAGCCGGCAGCCGGCCACTCCGGGCCACTGGGCCCTGGACACAAACGATGGCCTTTCCCCAGCGAAACAAAACCCACCAGGCCAGGTTCCTGATGTCAGTTTGCAGGAGGCACTTGGCACGGTCAAACCAGCCACAGTTGCCTGTGGGGGCACCTTTCATCTGGGATTTATCCTGATTCGTACGGAATTTCAGCTAGCAGTTGGCCTCTCCGGGGCACCGGGCCCTGGACACGAACGATGGCCTTTCCCCAGAGAAACAAAACTAACCAGGCCAGGTTCCTGATGTCAGTTTGCAGGAGGCACGTGAAACTGTCAAAGCAGCCACAGTTGCCTGTGGGGGCACCTTTCATCTGGGAGGCATCCTGATCGGTACGGAATTTCAGGAGGCAGCCGGCCACTCCGGGCCACCGGGCCCTGGACTCGAACGATGGCCTTTCCCCAGGGAAACAAAACTCACCAGGCCAGGTTCCTGATGTCAGTTTGCAGGAGGCACTTGGCACTGTCAAACCAGCCACAGTTGCCTGTGGGGGCACCTTGCATCTCGGCGGCATCCGGATCTGTGCGGAATTTCAGCAGGCAGCCGGCCACTCCGGGGCACCGGGCCCTGGACTCGAACAATGGCCTTTCCCCAGAGAAGCAAAACTCACCAGGCCAGGTTCCTGATGTCAGTTTGCAGGAGGCACTTGGCACTGTCAAACCAGCCACAGTTGCCTGTGGGGGCACCTTGCATCTCGGCGGCATCCTGATCGGTACGGAATTTCAGCAGGCAGCTGGCTTCTCTGGGCCACCGGGCCCTGGACACGAACGATGGCCTTTCCCCAGAGAAACAAAACTCACCAGGCCAGTTTCCGGATGTCAGTTTGCAGGAGGCACTTGGCACTGTCAAAGCAGCCACAGTTGCCTGTGGGGGCACCTTTCATCTGGGGGGTATCCTGATCCGTGCGGAATTTCAGCAGGCAGCCAGCCGCTCTGTGCCACCGGGCCCTGGACAAGAACGATGGCCTTTCCCCTGAGAAACAAAACTCACCAGGCCAGGTTCCTGATGTCAGTTTGCAGGAGGCACTTGGCACTGTCAAACCAGCCACAGTTGCCTGTGGGGGCCCCTTTCATCTGGGAGGCATCCTGATCTGTGCGGAATTTCAGCAGGCAGCCGGCCACTCCGGGGCACCGGGCCCTGGACTCGAATGATGGCCTTTCCCCAGAGAAGCAAAACTCACCAGGCCAGGTTCCTGATGTCAGTTTGCAGGAGGCACGTGGCACTGTCAAACCAGCCACAGTTGCCTGTGGGGGCACCTTGCATCACGGCGGCACCCTGATCCGTGCGGAATTTCCGCCGGCAGCCGGCCACTCCGGGCCACTGGGCCCTGGACACGAACGATGGCCTTTCCCCTGAGAAACAAAACTCACCAGGCCAGGTTCCTGATGCCAGTTGGCAGGAGGCACGTGACACTGTCAAAGCAGCCACAGTTGCCTGTGGGGGCACCTTGCATCTGGGAGGTATCCTGATCCATGCAGAATTTCAGCAGGCTGCCAGCCGCTCTGTGCCTCCGGTCCCTGGACAAGAACGATGGCCTTTCCCCTGAGAAACAAAACTCACCAGGCCAGGTTCCTGATGTCACTTTGCAGGAGGCACTTGGCACTGTCTAACCAGCCACAATTGCCTGTGGGGGCACCTTGTATCTCGGCGGCATCCTGATCCATACGGAATTTCAGCAAGCAGCTGGCCTCTCTGGGCCACCGGGCCCTGGACACGAACGATGGCCTTTCCCCAGAGAAACAAAACTCACCAGGCCAGTTTCCTGATGTCAGTTTGCAGGAGGCACTTGGCACTGTCAAACCAGCCACAGTTGCCTGTGGGGGCCCCTTTCATCTGGGAGGCATCCTGATCTGTGCGGAATTTCAGCAGGCAGCCGGCCACTCCGGGCCACTGGGCCCTGGACAAAAATGATGGCCGTTCCCCAGAGAAACAAAACTCACCAGGCCAGGTTCCTGATGTCAGTTTGCAGGAGGCACTTGGCACGGTCAAAGCAGCCACAGTTGCCTGTGGGGGCACCTTGCATCTCGGCGGCACCCTGAACCATGCGGAATTTCAGCCGGCAGCCGGCCACTCCGGGCCATTGGGCCCTGGACAAAAATGATGGCCTTTCCCCAGCGAAACAAAACCCACCAGGCCAGGTTCCTGATGTCAGTTTGCAGGAGGCACTTGGCACGGTCAAATCAGCCACAGTTGCCTGTGGGGGCACCTTTCATCTGGGATTTATCCTGATTCGTACGGAATTTCAGCTAGCAGTTGGCCTCTCCGGGCCACCGGGCCCTGGACTCGAACGATGGCCTTTCCCCAGGGAAACAAAACTCACCAGGCCAGGTTCCTGATGTCAGTTTGCAGGAGGCACTTGGCACTGTCAAACCAGCCACAGTTGCCTGTGGGGGCACCTTGCATCAGGGAGGTATCCTGATCCGTGCGGAATTTCAGCAGGCAGCCGGCCACTCCGGGCCACTGGGCCCTGGACAAAAATGATGGCCTTTCCCCAGAGAAGCAAAACTCACCAGGCCAGGTTCCTGATGTCAGTTTGCAGGAGGCACTTGGCACTGTCAAACCAGCCACAGTTGCCTGTGGGGGCACCTTGCATCTCGGCGGCATCCTGATCGGTACGGAATTTCAGCAGGCAGCTGGCTTCTCTGGGCCACCGGGCCCTGGACACGAACGATGGCCTTTCCCCAGAGAAACAAAACTCACCAGGCCAGTTTCCGGATGTCAGTTTGCAGGAGGCACTTGGCACTGTCAAACCAGCCACAGTTGCCTGTGGGGGCACCTTGCATCACGGCGGCACCCTGATCCGTGCGGAATTTCCGCCGGCAGCCGGCCACTCCGGGCCACTGGGCCCTGGACACGAACGATGGCCTTTCCCCTGAGAAACAAAACTCACCAGGCCAGGTTCCTGATGCGAGTTTGCAGGAGGCACGTGACACTGTCAAAGCAGCCACAGTTGCCTGTGGGGGCACCTTGCATCTGGGAGGTATCCTGATCCATGCGGAATTTCAGCAGGCAGCCAGCCGCTCTGTGCCACCGGTCCCTGGACAAGAACGATGGCCTTTCCCCTGAGAAAAAAAACTCACCAGGCCAGGTTCCTGATGTCAGTTTGCAGGAGGCACTTGGCACTGTCTAACCAGCCACAGTTGCCTGTGGGGGCACCTTGCATCTCGGCGGCACCCTGATCCGTGCGGAATTTCAGCCGGCAGCCGGCCACTCCGGGCCACTGGGCCCTGGACACGAACGATGGCCTTTCCCCAGAGAAACAAAACTCACCAGGCCAGGTTCCTGATGTCACTTTGCAGGAGGCACTTGGCACTGTCAAAGCAGCCACAGTTGCGTGTGGGGGCACCTTGCACCTCGCCGGCACCCTGATCCGTGCGGAATTTCAGCCGGCAGCCGGCCACTCCGGGCCACTGGGCCCTGGACACGAACGATGGCCTTTCCACAGAGAAACAAAACTCACCAGGCCAGGTTCCTGATGTCAGTTTGCAGGAGGCACTTGGCACTGTCAAACCAGCCACAGTTGCGTGTGGGGGCACCTTGCACCTCGCCGGCACCCTGATCCGTGCGGAATTTCAGCCGGCAGCCGGCCACTCCGGGCCACCGGGCTCTGGACATGAACCATCGCCTTTCCCCAGCGAAACAAAACCCACCAGGCCAGGTTCCTGATGTCAGTTTGCAGGAGGCACGTGACACTGTCAAAGCAGCCACAGTTGCCTGTGGGGGCGCCTTTCATCTGGGATTTAACCTGTTTCGTACGGAATTTCAGCTAAGAGCTGGCCTCTCCGGGGCACCGGGCCCTGGACACGAACGATGGCCTTTCCCCAGAGAAACAAAACTCACCAGGCCAGGTTCCTGATGTCAGTTTGCAGGAGGCACGTGAAACTGTCAAAGCAGCCACAGTTGCCTGTGGGGGGACCTTTCATCTGGGAGGCATCCTGATCGGTACGGAATTTCAGGAGGCAGCCGGCCACTCCGGGCCACCGGGCCCTGGACTCGAACGATGGCCTTTCCCCAGGGAAACAAAACTCACCAGGCCAGGTTCCTGATGTCAGTTTGCAGGAGGCACTTGGCACGGTCAAAGCAGCCACAGTTGCCTGTGGGGGCACCTTGCATCAGGGAGGTATCCTGATCCGTGCGGAATTTCAGGAGGCAGCCGGCCACTCCGGACCACCGGGCCCTGGACTCGAACGATGGCCTTTCCCCAGAGAAACAAAACTCACCAGGCCAGGTTCCTGATGTCAGTTTGCAGGAGGCACTTGGCACTGTCTAACCAGCCACAATTGCCTGTGGGGGCACCTTGTATCTCGGCGGCATCCTGATCCATACGGAATTTCAGCAAGCAGCTGGCCTCTCCGGGGCACCGGGCCCTGGACTCGAACGATGGCCTTTCCCCAGAGAAGCAAAACTCACCAGGCCAGGTTCCTGATGTCAGTTTGCAGGAGGCACTTGGCACTGTCAAACCTGCCACAGTTGCCTGTGGGGGCACCTTGCATCTCGGCGGCATCCTGATCGGTACGGAATTTCAGCAGGCAGCTGGCTTCTCTGGGCCACCGGGCCCTGGACACGAACGATGGCCTTTCCCCAGAGAAACAAAACTCACCAGGCCAGTTTCCGGATGTCAGTTTGCAGGAGGCACTTGGCACTGTCAAACCAGCCACAGTTGCCTGTGGGGGCACCTTGCATCACGGCGGCACCCTGATCCGTGCGGAATTTCCGCCGGCAGCCGGCCACTCCGGGCCACTGGGCCCTGGACACGAACGATGGCCTTTCCCCAGAGAAACAAAACTCACCAGGCCAGGTTCCTGATGCGAGTTTGCAGGAGGCACGTGACACTGTCAAAGCAGCCACAGTTGCCTGTGGGGGCACCTTGCATCTGGGAGGTATCCTGATCCATGCGGAATTTCAGCAGGCAGCCAGCCGCTCTGTGCCACCGGTCCCTGGACAAGAACGATGGCCTTTCCCCTGAGAAACAAAACTCACCAGGCCAGGTTCCTGATGTCAGTTTGCAGGAGGCACTTGGCACTGTCTAACCAGCCACAGTTGCCTGTGGGGGCACCTTGCACCTCGGCGGCACCCTGATCCATGCGGAATTTCAGCCGGCAGCCGGCCACTCCGGGCCACTGGGCCCTGGACACGAACGATGGCCTTTCCACAGAGAAACAAAACTCACCAGGCCAGGTTCCTGATGTCAGTTTGCAGGAGGCACTTGGCACTGTCAAACCAGCCACAGTTGCCTGTGGGGCCATCTTGCATCTCGGCGGCATCCTGATCCGTGCGGAATTTCAGCAGCAGCCGGCCACTCCGGGCCACCGGGCTCTGGACATGAACCATCGCCTTTCCCCAGCGAAACAAAACCCACCAGGCCAGGTTCCTGATGTCAGTTTGCAGGAGGCACGTGACACTGTCAAAGCAGCCACAGTTGCCTGTGGGGGCGCCTTTCATCTGGGATTTAACCTGTTTCGTATGGAATTTCAGCTAGCAGTTGGCCTCTCCGGGGCACCGGGCCCTGGACACGAACGATGGCCTTTCCCCAGAGAAACAAAACTCACCAGGCCAGGTTCCTGATGTCAGTTTGCAGGAGGCACGTGAAACTGTCAAAGCAGCCACAGTTGCCTGTGGGGGGACCTTTCATCTGGGAGGCATCCTGATCGGTACGGAATTTCAGGAGGCAGCCGGCCACTCCGGGCCACCGGGCCCTGGCTATGAGCCATGGCCTTTCCCCAGGGAAACAAAATTCACCAGGCCAGGTTCCTGATGTCAGTTTGCAGGAGGCACTTGGCACTGTCAAACCAGCCACAGTTGCCTGTGGGGGCACCTTTCATCTGGGAGGTATCCTGATCGGTACGGAATTTCAGCAAGCAGCTGGCCTCTCTGGGCCACCGGGCCCTGGACACGAACAATGGCCTTTCCCCATAGAAACAAAACCCACCAGGCCAGGTTCCTGATGTCAGTTTGCAGGAGGCACGTGACACTGTCAAAGCAGCCACAGTTGCCTGTGGGGGCGCCTTTCATCTGGGATTTAACCTGTTTCGTAAGGAATTTCAGCTAGCAGTTGGCCTCTCCGGGGCACCGGGCCCTGGGCACGAACGATGGCCTTTCTCCACTGTAAACAAAACTCACCAGGCCAGGTTCCTGATGTCAGTTTGTAGGAGGCACGTGAAACTGTCAAAGCAGCCACAGTTGCCTGTGGGGGGACCTTTCATCTGGGAGGCATCCTGATCGGTACGGAATTTCAGCAGGCAGCCGGCCACTCTGGGCCACCGGGCCCCGGACAAGGACGATGGCCTTTCCCCTGAGAAACAAAACTCACCCGGCCAGGTTCCTGATGTCACTTTGCAGAAGGCACTTGGCACTGTCAAACCAGCCACAGTTGCCTGTGGGGGCACCTTGCATCTCGGCGGCATCCTGATCGGTACGGAATTTCAGCAAGCAGCTGGCCTCTCTGGGCCACCGGGCCCTGGACACGAACAATGGCCGTTCCCCATAGAAACAAAACTCACCAGGCCAGGTTCCTGATGTCAGTTTGCAGGAGGCACTTGGCACTGTCAAACCAGCCACAGTTGCCTGTAGGGGCACCTTGCATCTGGGAGGTATCCTGATCCGTGCGGAATTTCAGCAGGCAGCCGGCCACTCCGGGCCACCGGGCCCTGGCTATGAGCCATGGCCTCTCCCCAGAGAAACAAAACACACCAGGCCAGGGTCCTGACGTCAGTTTGCAGGAGGCACTTGGCACTGTCAAACCAGCCACAGTTGCCTGTGGGGGCCCCTTTCATCTGGGAGGCATCCTGATCTGTGCGGAATTTCAGCCGGCAGCCGGCCACTCCGGGCCACTGGGCCCTGGACACGAACGATGGCCTTTCCACAGAGAAACAAAACTCACCAGGCCAGGTTCCTGATGTCAGTTTGCAGGAGGCACTTGGCACTGTCAAACCAGCCACAGTTGCGTGTGGGGGCACCTTGCACCTCGCCGGCACCCTGATCCGTGCGGAATTTCAGCCGGCAGCCGGCCACTCCGGGCCACCGGGCTCTGGACATGAACCATCGCCTTTCCCCAGCGAAACAAAACCCACCAGGCCAGGTTCCTGATGTCAGTTTGCAGGAGGCACGTGACACTGTCAAAGCAGCCACAGTTGCCTGTGGGGGCGCCTTTCATCTGGGATTTAACCTGTTTCGTACGGAATTTCAGCTAAGAGCTGGCCTCTCCGGGGCACCGGGCCCTGGACACGAACGATGGCCTTTCCCCAGAGAAACAAAACTCACCAGGCCAGGTTCCTGATGTCAGTTTGCAGGAGGCACGTGAAACTGTCAAAGCAGCCACAGTTGCCTGTGGGGGGACCTTTCATCTGGGAGGCATCCTGATCGGTACGGAATTTCAGGAGGCAGCCGGCCACTCCGGGCCACCGGGCCCTGGACTCGAACGATGGCCTTTCCCCAGGGAAACAAAACTCACCAGGCCAGGTTCCTGATGTCAGTTTGCAGGAGGCACTTGGCACTGTCAAACCAGCCACAGTTGCCTGTGGGGGCACCTTGCATCAGGGAGGTATCCTGATCCGTGCGGAATTTCAGGAGGCAGCCGGCCACTCCGGACCACCGGGCCCTGGACTCGAACGATGGCCTTTCCCCAGAGAAACAAAACTCACCAGGCCAGGTTCCTGATGTCAGTTTGCAGGAGGCACTTGGCACTGTCTAACCAGCCACAATTGCCTGTGGGGGCACCTTGTATCTCGGCGGCATCCTGATCCATACGGAATTTCAGCAAGCAGCTGGCCTCTCCGGGGCACCGGGCCCTGGACTCGAACGATGGCCTTTCCCCAGAGAAGCAAAACTCACCAGGCCAGGTTCCTGATGTCAGTTTGCAGGAGGCACTTGGCACTGTCAAACCTGCCACAGTTGCCTGTGGGGGCACCTTGCATCTCGGCGGCATCCTGATCGGTACGGAATTTCAGCAGGCAGCTGGCTTCTCTGGGCCACCGGGCCCTGGACACGAACGATGGCCTTTCCCCAGAGAAACAAAACTCACCAGGCCAGTTTCCGGATGTCAGTTTGCAGGAGGCACTTGGCACTGTCAAACCAGCCACAGTTGCCTGTGGGGGCACCTTGCATCACGGCGGCACCCTGATCCGTGCGGAATTTCCGCCGGCAGCCGGCCACTCCGGGCCACTGGGCCCTGGACACGAACGATGGCCTTTCCCCAGAGAAACAAAACTCACCAGGCCAGGTTCCTGATGCGAGTTTGCAGGAGGCACGTGACACTGTCAAAGCAGCCACAGTTGCCTGTGGGGGCACCTTGCATCTGGGAGGTATCCTGATCCATGCGGAATTTCAGCAGGCAGCCAGCCGCTCTGTGCCACCGGTCCCTGGACAAGAACGATGGCCTTTCCCCTGAGAAACAAAACTCACCAGGCCAGGTTCCTGATGTCAGTTTGCAGGAGGCACTTGGCACTGTCTAACCAGCCACAGTTGCCTGTGGGGGCACCTTGCACCTCGGCGGCACCCTGATCCATGCGGAATTTCAGCCGGCAGCCGGCCACTCCGGGCCACTGGGCCCTGGACACGAACGATGGCCTTTCCACAGAGAAACAAAACTCACCAGGCCAGGTTCCTGATGTCAGTTTGCAGGAGGCACTTGGCACTGTCAAACCAGCCACAGTTGCCTGTGGGGCCATCTTGCATCTCGGCGGCATCCTGATCCGTGCGGAATTTCAGCAGCAGCCGGCCACTCCGGGCCACCGGGCTCTGGACATGAACCATCGCCTTTCCCCAGCGAAACAAAACCCACCAGGCCAGGTTCCTGATGTCAGTTTGCAGGAGGCACGTGACACTGTCAAAGCAGCCACAGTTGCCTGTGGGGGCGCCTTTCATCTGGGATTTAACCTGTTTCGTATGGAATTTCAGCTAGCAGTTGGCCTCTCTGGGCCACCGGGCCCTGGACACGAACAATGGCCTTTCCCCATAGAAACAAAACCCACCAGGCCAGGTTCCTGATGTCAGTTTGCAGGAGGCACGTGACACTGTCAAAGCAGCCACAGTTGCCTGTGGGGGCGCCTTTCATCTGGGATTTAACCTGTTTCGTAAGGAATTTCAGCTAGCAGTTGGCCTCTCCGGGGCACCGGGCCCTGGGCACGAACGATGGCCTTTCTCCACTGTAAACAAAACTCACCAGGCCAGGTTCCTGATGTCAGTTTGTAGGAGGCACGTGAAACTGTCAAAGCAGCCACAGTTGCCTGTGGGGGGACCTTTCATCTGGGAGGCATCCTGATCGGTACGGAATTTCAGCAGGCAGCCGGCCACTCTGGGCCACCGGGCCCCGGACAAGGACGATGGCCTTTCCCCTGAGAAACAAAACTCACCCGGCCAGGTTCCTGATGTCACTTTGCAGAAGGCACTTGGCACTGTCAAACCAGCCACAGTTGCCTGTGGGGGCACCTTGCATCTCGGCGGCATCCTGATCGGTACGGAATTTCAGCAAGCAGCTGGCCTCTCTGGGCCACCGGGCCCTGGACACGAACAATGGCCGTTCCCCATAGAAACAAAACTCACCAGGCCAGGTTCCTGATGTCAGTTTGCAGGAGGCACTTGGCACTGTCAAACCAGCCACAGTTGCCTGTAGGGGCACCTTGCATCTGGGAGGTATCCTGATCCGTGCGGAATTTCAGCAGGCAGCCGGCCACTCCGGGCCACCGGGCCCTGGCTATGAGCCATGGCCTCTCCCCAGAGAAACAAAACACACCAGGCCAGGGTCCTGACGTCAGTTTGCAGGAGGCACTTGGCACTGTCAAACCAGCCACAGTTGCCTGTGGGGGCCCCTTTCATCTGGGAGGCATCCTGATCTGTGCGGAATTTCAGCAGGCAGCCGGCCACTCCGGGCCACTGGGCCCTGGACTCGAACGATGGCCTTTCCCCAGAGAAGCAAAACTCACCAGGCCAGGTTCCTGATGTCACATTGCAGGAGGCACTTGGCACGGTCAAAGCAGCCACAGTTGCCTGTGGGGGCACCTTGCATCTCGGCGGCACCCTGAACCATGCGGAATTTCAGCCGGCAGCCGGCCACTCCGGGCCACTGGGCCCTGGACACGAAGGATGGCCTTTCCCCAGAGAAACAAAACTCACGAGGCCAGGTTGCTGATGCCAGTTTGCAGGAGGCACTTGGCACTGTCAAACCAGCCACAGTTGCCTGTGGGGCCACCTTGCATCTCGGCGGCATCCTGATCCGTGCGGAATTTCAGCAGCAGCCGGCCACTCCGGGCCCCCGGGCTCTGGACAGGAACCATCGCCTTTCCCCAGCGAAACAAAACCCACCAGGCCAGGTTCCTGATGTCAGTTTGCAGGAGGCACTTGGCAATGTCAAAGCAGCCACAGTTGCCTGTGGGGGCACCTTTCATCTGGGAGGCATCCTGATCTGTGCGGAATTTCAGCAGGCAGCCGGCCACTCCGGGCCACTGGGCCCTGGACAGAAATGATGGCCGTTCCCCAGAGAAACAAAACTCACCAGGCCAGGTTCCTGATGTCAGTTTGCAGGAGGCACTTGGCACGGTCAAAGCAGCCACAGTTGCCTGTGGGGGCACCTTGCATCTCGGCGGCACCCTGAACCATGCGGAATTTCAGCCGGCAGCCGGCCACTCCGGGCCATTGGGCCCTGGACAAAAATGATGGCCTTTCCCCAGCGAAACAAAACCCACCAGGCCAGGTTCCTGATGTCAGTTTGCAGGAGGCACTTGGCACGGTCAAATCAGCCACAGTTGCCTGTGGGGGCACCTTTCATCTGGGATTTATCCTGATTCGTACGGAATTTCAGCTAGCAGTTGGCCTCTCCGGGCCACCGGGCCCTGGACTCGAACGATGGCCTTTCCCCAGGGAAACAAAACTCACCAGGCCAGGTTCCTGATGTCAGTTTGCAGGAGGCACTTGGCACTGTCAAACCAGCCACAGTTGCCTGTGGGGGCACCTTGCATCAGGGAGGTATCCTGATCCGTGCGGAATTTCAGCAGGCAGCCGGCCACTCCGGGCCACTGGGCCCTGGACAAAAATGATGGCCTTTCCCCAGAGAAGCAAAACTCACCAGGCCAGGTTCCTGATGTCAGTTTGCAGGAGGCACTTGGCACTGTCAAACCAGCCACAGTTGACTGTGGGGGCACCTTGCATCTCGGCAGCATCCTGATCGGTACGGAATTTCAGCAGGCAGCTGGCTTCTCTGGGCCACCGGGCCCTGGACACGAACGATGGCCTTTCCCCAGAGAAACAAAACTCACCAGGCCAGTTTCCGGATGTCAGTTTGCAGGAGGCACTTGGCACTGTCAAACCAGCCACAGTTGCCTGTGGGGGCACCTTGCATCACGGCGGCACCCTGATCCGTGCGGAATTTCCGCCGGCAGCCGGCCACTCCGGGCCACTGGGCCCTGGACACGAACGATGGCCTTTCCCCTGAGAAACAAAACTCACCAGGCCAGGTTCCTGATGCGAGTTTGCAGGAGGCACGTGACACTGTCAAAGCAGCCACAGTTGCCTGTGGGGGCACCTTGCATCTGGGAGGTATCCTGATCCATGCGGAATTTCAGCAGGCAGCCAGCCGCTCTGTGCCACCGGTCCCTGGACAAGAACGATGGCCTTTCCCCTGAGAAAAAAAACTCACCAGGCCAGGTTCCTGATGTCAGTTTGCAGGAGGCACTTGGCACTGTCTAACCAGCCACAGTTGCCTGTGGGGGCACCTTGCATCTCGGCGGCACCCTGATCCGTGCGGAATTTCAGCCGGCAGCCGGCCACTCCGGGCCACTGGGCCCTGGACACGAACGATGGCCTTTCCCCAGAGAAACAAAACTCACCAGGCCAGGTTCCTGATGTCACTTTGCAGGAGGCACTTGGCACTGTCAAAGCAGCCACAGTTGCGTGTGGGGGCACCTTGCACCTCGCCGGCACCCTGATCCGTGCGGAATTTCAGCCGGCAGCCGGCCACTCCGGGCCACTGGGCCCTGGACACGAACGATGGCCTTTCCCCAGAGAAACAAAACTCACCAGGCCAGGTTCCTGATGTCACTTTGCAGGAGGCACTTGGCACTGTCAAAGCAGCCACAGTTGCGTGTGGGGGCACCTTGCACCTCGCCGGCACCCTGATCCATGCGGAATTTCAGCCGGCAGCCGGCCACTCCGGGCCACTGGGCCCTGGACACGAACGATGGCCTTTCCACAGAGAAACAAAACTCACCAGGCCAGGTTCCTGATGTCAGTTTGCAGGAGGCACTTGGCACTGTCAAACCAGCCACAGTTGCCTGTGGGGCCATCTTGCATCTCGGCGGCATCCTGATCCGTGCGGAATTTCAGCAGCAGCCGGCCACTCCGGGCCACCGGGCTCTGGACATGAACCATCGCCTTTCCCCAGCGAAACAAAACCCACCAGGCCAGGTTCCTGATGTCAGTTTGCAGGAGGCACGTGACACTGTCAAAGCAGCCACAGTTGCCTGTGGGGGCGCCTTTCATCTGGGATTTAACCTGTTTCGTACGGAATTTCAGCTAAGAGTTGGCCTCTCCGGGGCACCGGGTCCTGGACACGAACGATGGCCTTTCCCCAGAGAAACAAAACTCACCAGGCCAGGTTCCTGATGTCAGTTTGCAGGAGGCACGTGAAACTGTCAAAGCAGCCACAGTTGCCTGTGGGGGGACCTTTCATCTGGGAGGCATCCTGATCGGTACGGAATTTCAGGAGGCAGCCGGCCACTCCGGGCCACCGGGCCCTGGACTCGAACGATGGCCTTTCCCCAGGGAAACAAAACTCACCAGGCCAGGTTCCTGATGTCAGTTTGCAGGAGGCACTTGGCACTGTCAAACCAGCCACAGTTGCCTGTGGGGGCACCTTGCATCAGGGAGGTATCCTGATCCGTGCGGAATTTCAGGAGGCAGCCGGCCACTCCGGACCACCGGGCCCTGGACTCGAACGATGGCCTTTCCCCAGAGAAACAAAACTCACCAGGCCAGGTTCCTGATGTCAGTTTGCAGGAGGCACTTGGCACTGTCTAACCAGCCACAATTGCCTGTGGGGGCACCTTGTATCTCGGCGGCATCCTGATCCATACGGAATTTCAGCAAGCAGCTGGCCTCTCCGGGGCACCGGGCCCTGGACTCGAACGATGGCCTTTCCCCAGAGAAGCAAAACTCACCAGGCCAGGTTCCTGATGTCAGTTTGCAGGAGGCACTTGGCACTGTCAAACCTGCCACAGTTGCCTGTGGGGGCACCTTGCATCTCGGCGGCATCCTGATCGGTACGGAATTTCAGCAGGCAGCTGGCTTCTCTGGGCCACCGGGCCCTGGACACGAACGATGGCCTTTCCCCAGAGAAACAAAACTCACCAGGCCAGTTTCCGGATGTCAGTTTGCAGGAGGCACTTGGCACTGTCAAACCAGCCACAGTTGCCTGTGGGGGCACCTTGCATCACGGCGGCACCCTGATCCGTGCGGAATTTCCGCCGGCAGCCGGCCACTCCGGGCCACTGGGCCCTGGACACGAACGATGGCCTTTCCCCTGAGAAACAAAACTCACCAGGCCAGGTTCCTGATGCGAGTTTGCAGGAGGCACGTGACACTGTCAAAGCAGCCACAGTTGCCTGTGGGGGCACCTTGCATCTGGGAGGTATCCTGATCCATGCGGAATTTCAGCAGGCAGCCAGCCGCTCTGTGCCACCGGTCCCTGGACAAGAACGATGGCCTTTCCCCTGAGAAACAAAACTCACCAGGCCAGGTTCCTGATGTCAGTTTGCAGGAGGCACTTGGCACTGTCTAACCAACCACAGTTGCCTGTGGGGGCACCTTGCACCTCGGCGGCACCCTGATCCATGCGGAATTTCAGCCGGCAGCCGGCCACTCCGGGCCACTGGGCCCTGGACACGAACGATGGCCTTTCCACAGAGAAACAAAACTCACCAGGCCAGGTTCCTGATGTCAGTTTGCAGGAGGCACTTGGCACTGTCAAACCAGCCACAGTTGCCTGTGGGGCCATCTTGCATCTCGGCGGCATCCTGATCCGTGCGGAATTTCAGCAGCAGCCGGCCACTCCGGGCCACCGGGCTCTGGACATGAACCATCGCCTTTCCCCAGCGAAACAAAACCCACCAGGCCAGGTTCCTGATGTCAGTTTGCAGGAGGCACGTGACACTGTCAAAGCAGCCACAGTTGCCTGTGGGGGCGCCTTTCATCTGGGATTTAACCTGTTTCGTATGGAATTTCAGCTAGCAGTTGGCCTCTCCGGGGCACCGGGCCCTGGACACGAACGATGGCCTTTCCCCAGAGAAACAAAACTCACCAGGCCAGGTTCCTGATGTCAGTTTGCAGGAGGCACGTGAAACTGTCAAAGCAGCCACAGTTGCCTGTGGGGGGACCTTTCATCTGGGAGGCATCCTGATCGGTACGGAATTTCAGGAGGCAGCCGGCCACTCCGGGCCACCGGGCCCTGGCTATGAGCCATGGCCTTTCCCCAGGGAAACAAAATTCACCAGGCCAGGTTCCTGATGTCAGTTTGCAGGAGGCACTTGGCACTGTCAAACCAGCCACAGTTGCCTGTGGGGGCACCTTTCATCTGGGAGGTATCCTGATCGGTACGGAATTTCAGCAAGCAGCTGGCCTCTCTGGGCCACCGGGCCCTGGACACGAACAATGGCCTTTCCCCATAGAAACAAAACCCACCAGGCCAGGTTCCTGATGTCAGTTTGCAGGAGGCACGTGACACTGTCAAAGCAGCCACAGTTGCCTGTGGGGGCGCCTTTCATCTGGGATTTAACCTGTTTCGTAAGGAATTTCAGCTAGCAGTTGGCCTCTCCGGGGCACCGGGCCCTGGGCACGAACGATGGCCTTTCTCCACTGTAAACAAAACTCACCAGGCCAGGTTCCTGATGTCAGTTTGCAGGAGGCACGTGAAACTGTCAAAGCAGCCACAGTTGCCTGTGGGGGGACTTTTCATCTGGGAGGCATCCTGATCGGTACGGAATTTCAGCAGGCAGCCGGCCACTCTGGGCCACCGGGCCCCGGACAAGGACGATGGCCTTTCCCCTGAGAAACAAAACTCACCCGGCCAGGTTCCTGATGTCACTTTGCAGAAGGCACTTGGCACTGTCAAACCAGCCACAGTTGCCTGTGGGGGCACCTTGCATCTCGGCGGCATCCTGATCGGTACGGAATTTCAGCAAGCAGCTGGCCTCTCTGGGCCACCGGGCCCTGGACACGAACAATGGCCGTTCCCCATAGAAACAAAACTCACCAGGCCAGGTTCCTGATGTCAGTTTGCAGGAGGCACTTGGCACTGTCAAACCAGCCACAGTTGCCTGTAGGGGCACCTTGCATCTGGGAGGTATCCTGATCCGTGCGGAATTTCAGCAGGCAGCCGGCCACTCCGGGCCACCGGGCCCTGGCTATGAGCCATGGCCTCTCCCCAGAGAAACAAAACACACCAGGCCAGGGTCCTGACGTCAGTTTGCAGGAGGCACTTGGCACGGTCAAAGCAGCCACAGTTGCCTGTGGGGGCACCTTGCATCTCGGCGGCACCCTGAACCATGCGGAATTTCAGCCGGCAGCCGGCCACTCCGGGCCACTGGGCCCTGGACACGAAGGATGGCCTTTCCCCAGAGAAACAAAACTCACGAGGCCAGGTTGCTGATGCCAGTTTGCAGGAGGCACTTGGCACTGTCAAACCAGCCACAGTTGCCTGTGGGGCCACCTTGCATCTCGGCGGCATCCTGATCCGTGCGGAATTTCAGCAGCAGCAGGCCACTCCGGGCCCCCGGGCTCTGGACAGGAACCATCGCCTTTCCCCAGCGAAACAAAACCCACCAGGCCAGGTTCCTGATGTCAGTTTGCAGGAGGCACTTGGCAATGTCAAAGCAGCCACAGTTGCCTGTGGGGGCACCTTTCATCAGGGATTTATCCTGATTCGTACGGAATTTCAGCTAGCAGTTGGCCTCTCCGGGGCACCGGGCCCTGGACACGAACGATGGCCTTTCCCCAGAGAAACAAAACTCACCAGGCCAGGTTCCTGATGTCAGTTTGCAGGAGGCACGTGAAACTGTCAAAGCAGCCACAGTTGCCTGTGGGGGCACCTTTCATCTGGGAGGCATCCTGATCGGTACGGAATTTCAGGAGGCAGCCGGCCACTCCGGGCCACCGGGCCCTGGACTCGAACGATGGCCTTTCCCCAGAGAAACAAAACTCACGAGGCCAGGTTGCTGATGCCAGTTTGCAGGAGGCACTTGGCACTGTCAAACCAGCCACAGTTGCCTGTGGGGCCACCTTGCATCTCGGCGGCATCCTGATCCGTGCGGAATTTCAGCAGCAGCCGGCCACTCCGGGCCCCCGGGCTCTGGACAGGAACCATCGCCTTTCCCCAGCGAAACAAAACCCACCAGGCCAGGTTCCTGATGTCAGTTTGCAGGAGGCACTTGGCAATGTCAAAGCAGCCACAGTTGCCTGTGGGGGCACCTTTCATCAGGGATTTATCCTGATTCGTACGGAATTTCAGCTAGCAGTTGGCCTCTCCGGGGCACCGGGCCCTGGACACGAACGATGGCCTTTCCCCAGCGAAACAAAACCCACCAGGCCAGGTTCCTGATGTCAGTTTGCAGGAGGCACGTGACACTGTCAAAGCAGCCACAGTTGCCTGTGGGGGCGCCTTTCATCTGGGATTTAACCTGTTTCGTATGGAATTTCAGCTAGCAGTTGGCCTCTCCGGGGCACCGGGCCCTGGACACGAACGATGGCCTTTCCCCTGAGAAACAAAACTCACCAGGCCAGGTTCCTGATGTCAGTTTGCAGGAGGCACGTGAAACTGTCAAAGCAGCCACAGTTGCCTGTGGGGGGACCTTTCATCTGGGAGGCATCCTGATCGGTACGGAATTTCAGGAGGCAGCCGGCCACTCCGGGCCACCGGGCCCTGGCTATGAGCCATGGCCTTTCCCCAGGGAAACAAAATTCACCAGGCCAGGTTCCTGATGTCAGTTTGCAGGAGGCACTTGGCACTGTCAAACCAGCCACAGTTGCCTGTGGGGGCACCTTTCATCTGGGAGGTATCCTGATCGGTACGGAATTTCAGCAAGCAGCTGGCCTCTCTGGGCCACCGGGCCCTGGACACGAACAATGGCCTTTCCCCATAGAAACAAAACCCACCAGGCCAGGTTCCTGATGTCAGTTTGCAGGAGGCACGTGACACTGTCAAAGCAGCCACAGTTGCCTGTGGGGGCGCCTTTCATCTGGGATTTAACCTGTTTCGTAAGGAATTTCAGCTAGCAGTTGGCCTCTCCGGGGCACCGGGCCCTGGGCACGAACGATGGCCTTTCCCCAGAGAAACAAAACTCACCAGGCCAGGTTCCTGATGTCAGTTTGCAGGAGGCACGTGAAACTGTCAAAGCAGCCACAGTTGCCTGTGGGGGGACCTTTCATCTGGGAGGCATCCTGATCGGTACGGAATTTCAGCAGGCAGCCGGCCACTCTGGGCCACCGGGCCCCGGACAAGGACGATGGCCTTTCCCCTGAGAAACAAAACTCACCCGGCCAGGTTCCTGATGTCAGTTTGCAGGAGGCACTTGGCACTGTCAAACCAGCCACAGTTGCCTGTAGGGGCACCTTGCATCTGGGAGGTATCCTGATCCGTGCGGAATTTCAGCAGGCAGCCGGCCACTCCGGGCCACCGGGCCCTGGCTATGAGCCATGGCCTCTCCCCAGAGAAACAAAACACACCAGGCCAGGGTCCTGACGTCAGTTTGCAGGAGGCACTTGGCACTGTCAAACCAGCCACAGTTGCCTGTGGGGGCCCCTTTCATCTGGGAGGCATCCTGATCTGTGCGGAATTTCAGCAGGCAGCCGGCCACTCCGGGCCACTGGGCCCTGGACTCGAACGATGGCCTTTCCCCAGAGAAGCAAAACTCACCAGGCCAGGTTCCTGATGTCACATTGCAGGAGGCACTTGGCACGGTCAAAGCAGCCACAGTTGCCTGTGGGGGCACCTTGCATCTCGGCGGCACCCTGAACCATGCGGAATTTCAGCCGGCAGCCGGCCACTCCGGGCCACTGGGCCCTGGACACGAACGATGGCCTTTCCCCAGAGAAACAAAACTCACGAGGCCAGGTTGCTGATGCCAGTTTGCAGGAGGCACTTGGCACTGTCAAACCAGCCACAGTTGCCTGTGGGGCCACCTTGCATCTCGGCGGCATCCTGATCCGTGCGGAATTTCAGCAGCAGCCGGCCACTCCGGGCCCCCGGGCTCTGGACAGGAACCATCGCCTTTCCCCAGCGAAACAAAACCCACCAGGCCAGGTTCCTGATGTCAGTTTGCAGGAGGCACTTGGCAATGTCAAAGCAGCCACAGTTGCCTGTGGGGGCACCTTTCATCAGGGATTTATCCTGATTCGTACGGAATTTCAGCTAGCAGTTGGCCTCTCCGGGGCACCGGGCCCTGGACACGAACGATGGCCTTTCCCCAGAGAAACAAAACTCACCAGGCCAGGTTCCTGATGTCAGTTTGCAGGAGGCACGTGAAACTGTCAAAGCAGCCACAGTTGCCTGTGGGGGCACCTTTCATCTGGGAGGCATCCTGATCGGTACGGAATTTCAGGAGGCAGCCGGCCACTCCGGGCCACCGGGCCCTGGACTCGAACGATGGCCTTTCCCCAGAGAAACAAAACTCACGAGGCCAGGTTGCTGATGCCAGTTTGCAGGAGGCACTTGGCACTGTCAAACCAGCCACAGTTGCCTGTGGGGCCACCTTGCATCTCGGCGGCATCCTGATCCGTGCGGAATTTCAGCAGCAGCCGGCCACTCCGGGCCCCCGGGCTCTGGACAGGAACCATCGCCTTTCCCCAGCGAAACAAAACCCACCAGGCCAGGTTCCTGATGTCAGTTTGCAGGAGGCACTTGGCACTGTCAAAGCAGCCACAGTTGCCTGTGGGGGCACCTTTCATCAGGGATTTATCCTGATTCGTACGGAATTTCAGCTAGCAGTTGGCCTCTCCGGGGCACCGGGCCCTGGACACGAACGATGGCCTTTCCCCAGAGAAACAAAACTCACCAGGCCAGGTTCCTGATGTCAGTTTGCAGGAGGCACGTGAAACTGTCAAAGCAGCCACAGTTGCCTGTGGGGGCACCTTTCATCTGGGAGGCATCCTGATCGGTACGGAATTTCAGGAGGCAGCCGGCCACTCCGGGCCACCGGGCCCTGGACTCGAACGATGGCCTTTCCCCAGGGAAACAAAACTCACCAGGCCAGGTTCCGGATGTCAGTTTGCAGGAGGCACTTGGCACTGTCAAACCAGCCACAGTTGCCTGTGGGGGCACCTTGCACCAGGGAGGTATCCTGATCCGTGCGGAATTTCAGCAGGCAGCCGGCCACTCTGGGCCACCGGGCCCTGGACAAGAACGATGGCCTTTCCCCTGAGAAACAAAACTCACCCGGCCAGGTTCCTGATGTCACTTTGCAGGAGGCACTTGGCACTGTCAAAGCAGCCACAGTTGCCTGTGGGGGCACCTTGCATCTCGGCGGCATCCTGATCGGTACGGAATTTCAGCAAGCAGCTGGCCTCTCTGGGCCACCGGGCCCTGGACACGAACGATGGCCTTTCCCCAGAGAAACAAAACTCACCAGGCCAGTTTCCTGATGTCAGTTTGCAGGAGGCACTTGGCACTGTCAAACCAGCCACAGTTGCCTGTGGGGGCACCTTTCATCTGGGGGGTATCCTGATCCGTGCGGAATTTCAGCAGGCAGCCAGCCGCTCTGTGCCACCGGGCCCTGGACAAAAACGATGGCCTTTCCCCTGAGAAACAAAACTCACCAGGCCAGGTTCCTGATGTCAGTTTGCAGGAGGCGCTTGGCACTGTCAAACCAGCCACAGTTGCCTGTGGGGGCCCCTTTCATCTGGGAGGCATCCTGATCTGTGCGGAATTTCAGCAGGCAGCCGGCCACTCCGGGCCACTGGGCCCTTGCCAAAATGATGGCCTTTCCCCATAGAAACAAAACTCACCAGGCCAGGTTCCTGATGTCTGTTTGCAGGAGGCACTTGGCACGGTCAAAGCAGCCACAGTTGCCTGTGGGGGCACTTTGCATCTCGGCGGCACCCTGAACCATGCGGAATTTCAGCCGGCAGCCGGCCACTCCGGGCCACTGGGCCCTGGACACGAACGATGGCCTTTCCCCAGAGAAGCAAAACTCACCAGGCCAGGTTCCTTATGTCAGTTTGCAGGAGGCACTTGGCACTGTCAAACCAGCCACAGTTGCCTGTGGGGGCACCTTTCATCTGGGGGGTATCCTGATCCGTGCGGAATTTCAGCAGGCAGCCAGCCGCTCTGTGCCACCGGGCCCTGGACAAAAACGATGGCCTTTCCCCTGAGAAACAAAACTCACCAGGCCAGGTTCCTGATGTCAGTTTGCAGGAGGCACGTGACACTGTCAAAGCAGCCACAGTTGCCTGTGGGGGCACCTTGCATCTGGGAGGTATCCTGATCCATGCGGAATTTCAGCAGGCAGCCAGCCGCTCTGTGCCACCGGGCCCTGGACACGAACGATGGCCTTTCCCCAGAGAAACAAAACTCACCAGGCCAGGTTCCTGATGTCAGTTTGCAGGAGGCACGTGAAACTGTCAAAGCAGCCACAGTTGCCTGTGGGGGCACCTTTCATCTGGGAGGCATCCTGATCGGTACGGAATTTCAGGAGGCAGCCGGCCACTCCGGGCCACCGGGCCCTGGACTCGAACGATGGCCTTTCCCCAGAGAAACAAAACTCACGAGGCCAGGTTGCTGATGCCAGTTTGCAGGAGGCACTTGGCACTGTCAAACCAGCCACAGTTGCCTGTGGGGCCACCTTGCATCTCGGCGGCATCCTGATCCGTGCGGAATTTCAGCAGCAGCCGGCCACTCCGGGCCCCCGGGCTCTGGACAGGAACCATCGCCTTTCCCCAGCGAAACAAAACCCACCAGGCCAGGTTCCTGATGTCAGTTTGCAGGAGGCACTTGGCACTGTCAAAGCAGCCACAGTTGCCTGTGGGGGCACCTTTCATCAGGGATTTATCCTGATTCGTACGGAATTTCAGCTAGCAGTTGGCCTCTCCGGGGCACCGGGCCCTGGACACGAACGATGGCCTTTCCCCAGAGAAACAAAACTCACCAGGCCAGGTTCCTGATGTCAGTTTGCAGGAGGCACGTGAAACTGTCAAAGCAGCCACAGTTGCCTGTGGGGGCACCTTTCATCTGGGAGGCATCCTGATCGGTACGGAATTTCAGGAGGCAGCCGGCCACTCCGGGCCACCGGGCCCTGGACTCGAACGATGGCCTTTCCCCAGGGAAACAAAACTCACCAGGCCAGGTTCCGGATGTCAGTTTGCAGGAGGCACTTGGCACTGTCAAACCAGCCACAGTTGCCTGTGGGGGCACCTTGCACCAGGGAGGTATCCTGATCCGTGCGGAATTTCAGCAGGCAGCCGGCCACTCTGGGCCACCGGGCCCTGGACAAGAACGATGGCCTTTCCCCTGAGAAACAAAACTCACCCGGCCAGGTTCCTGATGTCACTTTGCAGGAGGCACTTGGCACTGTCAAAGCAGCCACAGTTGCCTGTGGGGGCACCTTGCATCTCGGCGGCATCCTGATCGGTACGGAATTTCAGCAAGCAGCTGGCCTCTCTGGGCCACCGGGCCCTGGACACGAACGATGGCCTTTCCCCAGAGAAACAAAACTCACCAGGCCAGTTTCCTGATGTCAGTTTGCAGGAGGCACTTGGCACTGTCAAACCAGCCACAGTTGCCTGTGGGGGCACCTTTCATCTGGGGGGTATCCTGATCCGTGCGGAATTTCAGCAGGCAGCCAGCCGCTCTGTGCCACCGGGCCCTGGACAAAAACGATGGCCTTTCCCCTGAGAAACAAAACTCACCAGGCCAGGTTCCTGATGTCAGTTTGCAGGAGGCGCTTGGCACTGTCAAACCAGCCACAGTTGCCTGTGGGGGCCCCTTTCATCTGGGAGGCATCCTGATCTGTGCGGAATTTCAGCAGGCAGCCGGCCACTCCGGGCCACTGGGCCCTTGCCAAAATGATGGCCTTTCCCCATAGAAACAAAACTCACCAGGCCAGGTTCCTGATGTCTGTTTGCAGGAGGCACTTGGCACGGTCAAAGCAGCCACAGTTGCCTGTGGGGGCACTTTGCATCTCGGCGGCACCCTGAACCATGCGGAATTTCAGCCGGCAGCCGGCCACTCCGGGCCACTGGGCCCTGGACACGAACGATGGCCTTTCCCCAGAGAAGCAAAACTCACCAGGCCAGGTTCCTTATGTCAGTTTGCAGGAGGCACTTGGCACTGTCAAACCAGCCACAGTTGCCTGTGGGGGCACCTTTCATCTGGGGGGTATCCTGATCCGTGCGGAATTTCAGCAGGCAGCCAGCCGCTCTGTGCCACCGGGCCCTGGACAAAAACGATGGCCTTTCCCCTGAGAAACAAAACTCACCAGGCCAGGTTCCTGATGTCAGTTTGCAGGAGGCACGTGACACTGTCAAAGCAGCCACAGTTGCCTGTGGGGGCACCTTGCATCTGGGAGGTATCCTGATCCATGCGGAATTTCAGCAGGCAGCCAGCCGCTCTGTGCCACCGGGCCCTGGACACGAACGATGGCCTTTCCCCAGAGAAACAAAACTCACCAGGCCAGGTTCCTGATGTCAGTTTGCAGGAGGCACTTGGCACTGTCTAACCAGCCACAATTGCCTGTGGGGGCACCTTGTATCTCGGCGGCATCCTGATCCATACGGAATTTCAGCAAGCAGCTGGCCTCTCCGGGGCACCGGGCCCTGGACAAGAACGATGGCCTTTCCCCAGAGAAACAAAACACACCAGGCCAGGTTCCTGATGTCAGTTTGCAGGAGGCACTTGGCACTGTCAAACCAGCCACAGTTGCCTGTGGGGGCCCCTTTCATCTGGGAGGCATCCTGATCTGTGCGGAATTTCAGCAGGCAGCCGGCCACTCCGGGCCACTGGGCCCTGGGCAAAAATGATGGCCTTTCCCCAGAGAAACAAAACTCACCAGGCCAGGTTCCTGATGTCAGTGTGCAGGAGGCACTTGGCACGGTCAAAGCAGCCACAGTTGCCTGTGGGGGCACCTTGCATCTCGGCGGCACCCTGAACCATGCGGAATTTCAGCCGGCAGCCGGCCACTCCGGGCTACTGGGCCCTGGACACAAACGATGGCCTTTCCCCAGAGAAACAAAACTCACGAGGCCAGGTTCCTGATGCCAGTTTGCGGGAGGCACTTGGCACTGTCAAACCAGCCACAGTTGCCTGTGGGGCCACCTTGCATCTCGGCGGCATCCTGATCCGTGCGGAATTTCAGCAGCAGCCGGCCTCTCTGGGCCACCGGGCCCTGGACACGAACGATGGCCTTTCCCCAGAGAAACAAAACCCACCAGGCCAGGTTCCTGATGTCAGTTTGCAGGAGGCACTTGGCACGGTCAAACCAGCCACAGTTGCCTGTGGGGGCACCTTTCATCTGGGATTTATCCTGATTCGTACGGAATTTCAGCTAGCAGTTGGCCTCTCCGGGGCACCGGGCCCTGGACACGAACGATGGCCTTTCCCCAGAGAAACAAAACCCACCAGGCCAGGTTCCTGATGTCAGTTTGCAGGAGGCACGTGAAACTGTCAAAGCAGCCACAGTTGCCTGTGGGGGCACCTTTCATCTGGGAGGCATCCTGATCGGTACGGAATTTCAGGAGGCAGCCGGCCACTCCGGGCCACCGGGCCCTGGACTCGAACGATGGCCTTTCCCCAGGGAAACAAAACTCACAAGGCCAGGTTCCTGATGTCAGTTTGCAGGAGGCACTTGGCACTGTCAAACCAGCCACAGTTGCCTGTGGGGGCACCTTTCATCTGGGGGGTATCCTGATCCGTGCGGAATTTCAGCAAGCAGCTGGCCTCTCTGTGCCACCGGGCCCTGGACAAGAACGATGGCCTTTCCCCTGGGAAACAAAACTCACCAGGCCAGGTTCCTGATGTCAGTTTGCAGGAGGCACTTGGCACTGTCAAACCAGCCACAGTTGCCTGTGGGGGCCCCTTTCATCTGGGAGGCATCCTGATCTGTGCGGAATTTCAGCAGGCAGCCGGCCACTCCGGGCCACTGGGCCCTGGACAAAAATGATGGCCGTTCCCCAGAGAAACAAAACTCACCAGGCCAGGTTCCTGATGTCAGTTTGCAGGAGGCACTTGGCACTCTCAAACCAGCCACAGTTGCCTGTGGGGGCACCTTGCATCTCGGCGGCACCCTGAACCATGCGGAATTTCAGCCGGCAGCCGGCCACTCCGGGCCATTGGGCCCTGGACACGAACGATGGCCTTTCCCCAGAGAAACAAAACTCACCAGGCCAGGTTCCTGATGCCAGTTTGCGGGAGGCACTTGGCACTGTCAAACCAGCCACAGTTGCCTGTGGGGCCACCTTGCATCTCGGCGGCATCCTGATCCGTGCGGAATTTCAGCAGCAGCCGGCCACTCCGGGCCACCGGGCTCTGGACATGAACCATCGCCTTTCCCCAGCGAAACAAAACCCACCAGGCCAGGTTCCTTATGTCAGTTTGCAGGAGGCACTTGGCACTGTCAAACCAGCCACAGTTGCCTGTGGGGGCACCTTGCATCACGGCGGCACCCTGATCCGTGCGGAATTTCCGCCGGCAGCCGGCCACTCTGGGCCACCGGGCCCTGGACACGAACAATGGCCGTTCCCCATAGAAACAAAACTCACCAGGCCAGGTTCCTGATGTCAGTTTGCAGGAGGCACTTGGCACTGTCAAACCAGCCACAGTTGCCTGTAGGGGCACCTTGCATCTGGGAGGTATCCTGATCCGTGCGGAATTTCAGCAGGCAGCCGGCCACTCCGGGCCACCGGGCCCTGGCTATGAGCCATGGCCTCTCCCCAGAGAAACAAAACACACCAGGCCAGGTTCCTGATGTCAGTTTGCAGGAGGCACTTGGCACTGTCAAACCAGCCACAGTTGCCTGTGGGGGCCCCTTTCATCGGGGAGGCATCCTGATCTGTGCGGAATTTCAGCAGGCAGCCGGCCACTCCGGGCCACTGGGCCCTGGACTCGAACGATGGCCTTTCCCCAGAGAAGCAAAACTCACCAGGCCAGGTTCCTGATGTCACATTGCAGGAGGCACTTGGCACGGTCAAAGCAGCCACAGTTGCCTGTGGGGGCACCTTGCATCTCGGCGGCACCCTGAACCATGCGGAATTTCAGCCGGCAGCCGGCCACTCCGGGCCACTGGGCCCTGGACACGAACGATGGCCTTTCCCCAGAGAAACAAAACTCACGAGGCCAGGTTGCTGATGCCAGTTTGCAGGAGGCACTTGGCACTGTCAAACCAGCCACAGTTGCCTGTGCGGCCACCTTGCATCTCGGCGGCATCCTGATCCGTGCGGAATTTCAGCAGCAGCCGGCCACTCCGGGCCCCCGGGCTCTGGACAGGAACCATCGCCTTTCCCCAGCGAAACAAAACCCACCAGGCCAGGTTCCTGATGTCAGTTTGCAGGAGGCACTTGGCAATGTCAAAGCAGCCACAGTTGCCTGTGGGGGCACCTTTCATCAGGGATTTATCCTGATTCGTACGGAATTTCAGCTAGCAGTTGGCCTCTCCGGGGCACCGGGCCCTGGACACGAACGATGGCCTTTCCCCAGAGAAACAAAACTCACCAGGCCAGGTTCCTGATGTCAGTTTGCAGGAGGCACGTGAAACTGTCAAAGCAGCCACAGTTGCCTGTGGGGGCACCTTTCATCTGGGAGGCATCCTGATCGGTACGGAATTTCAGGAGGCAGCCGGCCACTCCGGGCCACCGGGCCCTGGACTCGAACGATGGCCTTTCCCCAGAGAAACAAAACTCACGAGGCCAGGTTGCTGATGCCAGTTTGCAGGAGGCACTTGGCACTGTCAAACCAGCCACAGTTGCCTGTGGGGCCACCTTGCATCTCGGCGGCATCCTGATCCGTGCGGAATTTCAGCAGCAGCCGGCCACTCCGGGCCCCCGGGCTCTGGACAGGAACCATCGCCTTTCCCCAGCGAAACAAAACCCACCAGGCCAGGTTCCTGATGTCAGTTTGCAGGAGGCACTTGGCAATGTCAAAGCAGCCACAGTTGCCTGTGGGGGCACCTTTCATCAGGGATTTATCCTGATTCGTACGGAATTTCAGCTAGCAGTTGGCCTCTCCGGGGCACCGGGCCCTGGACACGAACGATGGCCTTTCCCCAGAGAAACAAAACTCACCAGGCCAGGTTCCTGATGTCAGTTTGCAGGAGGCACGTGAAACTGTCAAAGCAGCCACAGTTGCCTGTGGGGGCACCTTTCATCTGGGAGGCATCCTGATCGGTACGGAATTTCAGGAGGCAGCCGGCCACTCCGGGCCACCGGGCCCTGGACTCGAACGATGGCCTTTCCCCAGGGAAACAAAACTCACCAGGCCAGGTTCCTGATGTCAGTTTGCAGGAGGCACTTGGCACTGTCAAACCAGCCACAGTTGCCTGTGGGGGCACCTTGCACCAGGGAGGTATCCTGATCCGTGCGGAATTTCAGCAGGCAGCCGGCCACTCTGGGCCACCGGGCCCTGGACAAGAACGATGGCCTTTCCCCTGAGAAACAAAACTCACCCGGCCAGGTTCCTGATGTCACTTTGCAGGAGGCACTTGGCACTGTCAAACCAGCCACAGTTGCCTGTGGGGGCACCTTGCATCTCGGCGGCATCCTGATCGGTACGGAATTTCAGCAAGCAGCTGGCCTCTCTGGGCCACCGGGCCCTGGACACGAACGATGGCCTTTCCCCAGAGAAACAAAACTCACCAGGCCAGTTTCCTGATGTCAGTTTGCAGGAGGCACTTGGCACTGTCAAACCAGCCACAGTTGCCTGTGGGGGCACCTTTCATCTGGGGGGTATCCTGATCCGTGCGGAATTTCAGCAGGCAGCCAGCCGCTCTGTGCCACCGGGCCCTGGACAAAAACGATGGCCTTTCCCCTGAGAAACAAAACTCACCAGGCCAGGTTCCTGATGTCAGTTTGCAGGAGGCACTTGGCACTGTCAAACCAGCCACAGTTGCCTGTGGGGGCCCCTTTCATCTGGGAGGCATCCTGATCTGTGCGGAATTTCAGCAGGCAGCCGGCCACTCCGGGCCACTGGGCCCTTGCCAAAATGATGGCCTTTCCCCATAGAAACAAAACTCACCAGGCCAGGTTCCTGATGTCTGTTTGCAGGAGGCACTTGGCACGGTCAAAGCAGCCACAGTTGCCTGTGGGGGCACTTTGCATCTCGGCGGCACCCTGAACCATGCGGAATTTCAGCCGGCAGCCGGCCACTCCGGGCCACTGGGCCCTGGACACGAACGATGGCCTTTCCCCAGAGAAGCAAAACTCACCAGGCCAGGTTCCTTATGTCAGTTTGCAGGAGGCACTTGGCACTGTCAAACCAGCCACAGTTGCCTGTGGGGGCACCTTGCATCACGGCGGCACCCTGATCCGTGCGGAATTTCCGCCGGCAGCCGGCCACTCCGGGCCACTGGGCCCTGGACACGAACGATGGCCTTTCCCCAGAGAAACAAAACTCACCAGGCCAGGTTCCTGATGCCAGTTTGCAGGAGGCACGTGACACTGTCAAAGCAGCCACAGTTGCCTGTGGGGGCACCTTGCATCTGGGAGGTATCCTGATCCATGCGGAATTTCAGCAGGCAGCCAGCCGCTCTGTGCCACCGGGCCCTGGACACGAACGATGGCCTTTCCCCAGAGAAACAAAACTCACCAGGCCAGGTTCCTGATGTCAGTTTGCAGGAGGCACTTGGCACTGTCTAACCAGCCACAATTGCCTGTGGGGGCACCTTGTATCTCGGCGGCATCCTGATCCATACGGAATTTCAGCAAGCAGCTGGCCTCTCCGGGGCACCGGGCCCTGGACAAGAACGATGGCCTTTCCCCAGAGAAACAAAACACACCAGGCCAGGTTCCTGATGTCAGTTTGCAGGAGGCACTTGGCACTGTCAAACCAGCCACAGTTGCCTGTGGGGGCCCCTTTCATCTGGGAGGCATCCTGATCTGTGCGGAATTTCAGCAGGCAGCCGGCCACTCCGGGCCACTGGGCCCTGGGCAAAAATGATGGCCTTTCCCCAGAGAAACAAAACTCACCAGGCCAGGTTCCTGATGTCAGTGTGCAGGAGGCACTTGGCACGGTCAAAGCAGCCACAGTTGCCTGTGGGGGCACCTTGCATCTCGGCGGCACCCTGAACCATGCGGAATTTCAGCCGGCAGCCGGCCACTCCGGGCTACTGGGCCCTGGACACAAACGATGGCCTTTCCCCAGAGAAACAAAACTCACGAGGCCAGGTTCCTGATGCCAGTTTGCGGGAGGCACTTGGCACTGTCAAACCAGCCACAGTTGCCTGTGGGGCCACCTTGCATCTCAGCGGCATCCTGATCCGTGCGGAATTTCAGCAGCAGCCGGCCTCTCTGGGCCACCGGGCCCTGGACACGAACGATGGCCTTTCCCCAGAGAAACAAAACCCACCAGGCCAGGTTCCTGATGTCAGTTTGCAGGAGGCACTTGGCACGGTCAAACCAGCCACAGTTGCCTGTGGGGGCACCTTTCATCTGGGATTTATCCTGATTCGTACGGAATTTCAGCTAGCAGTTGGCCTCTCCGGGGCACGGGGCCCTGGACACGAACGATGGACTTTCCCCAGAGAAACAAAACTCACCAGGCCAGGTTCCTGATGTCAGTTTGCAGGAGGCACGTGAAACTGTCAAAGCAGCCACAGTTGCCTGTGGGGGCACCTTTCATCTGGGAGGCATCCTGATCGGTACGGAATTTCAGGAGGCAGCCGGCCACTCCGGGCCACCGGGCCCTGGACTCGAACGATGGCCTTTCCCCAGGGAAACAAAACTCACAAGGCCAGGTTCCTGATGTCAGTTTGCAGGAGGCACTTGGCACTGTCAAACCAGCCACAGTTGCCTGTGGGGGCACCTTTCATCTGGGGGGTATCCTGATCCGTGCGGAATTTCAGCAGGCAGCCAGCCGCTCTGTGCCACCGGGCCCTGGACAAGAACGATGGCCTTTCCCCTGGGAAACAAAACTCACCAGGCCAGGTTCCTGATGTCAGTTTGCAGGAGGCACTTGGCACTGTCAAACCAGCCACAGTTGCCTGTGGGGGCACCTTGCATCAGGGAGGTATCCTGATCCATTCGGAATTTCAGCAGGCAGCCGGCCACTCCGGGCCACTGGGCCCTGGACAAAAATGATGGCCTTTCCCCAGAGAAACAAAACTCACCAGGCCAGGTTCCTGATGTCAGTTTGCAGGAGGCACTTGGCACTGTCTAACCAGCCACAATTGTCTGTGGGGGCACCTTGTATCTCGGCGGCATCCTGATCCATACGGAATTTCAGCAAGCAGCTGGCCTCTCCGGCGCACCGGGCCCTGGACTCGAACGATGGCCTTTCCCCAGAGAAGCAAAACTCACCAGGCCAGGTTCGTGATGTCAGTTTGCAGGAGGCACGTGACACTGTTAAAGCAGCCACAGTTGCCTGTGGGGGCACCTTTCATCTGGGGGGTATCCTGATCCGTGCGGAATTTCAGCAGGCAGCCAGCCGCTCTGTGCCACCGGGCCCTGGACAAGAACGATGGCCTTTCCCCAGAGAAACAAAACACACCAGGCCAGGTTCCTGATGTCAGTTTGCAGGAGGCACTTGGCACTGTCAAACCAGCCACAGTTGCCTGTGGGGGCCCCTTTCATCTGGGAGGCATCCTGATCTGTGCGGAATTTCAGCAGGCAGCCGGCCACTCCGGGCCACTGGGCCCTGGACAAAAATGATGGCCTTGCCCCAGAGAAACAAAACTCACCAGGCCAGGTTCCTGATGTCAGTTTGCAGGAGGCACTTGGCACGGTCAAAGCAGCCACGGTTGCCTGTGGGGGCACCTTGCATCTCGGCGGCACCCTGAACCATGCGGAATTTCAGCCGGCAGCCGGCCACTCCGGGCCATTGGGCCCTGGACACGAACGATGGCCTTTCCCCAGAGAAACAAAACTCACCAGGCCAGGTTCCTGATGCCAGTTTGCGGGAGGCACTTGGCACTGTCAAACCAGCCACAGTTGCCTGTGGGGCCACCTTGCATCTCGGCGGCATCCTGATCCGTGCGGAATTTCAGCAGCAGCCGGCCACTCCGGGCCACCGGGCTCTGGACATGAACCATCGCCTTTCCCCAGCCAAACAAAACCCACCAGGCCAGGTTCCTGATGTCAGTTTGCAGGAGGCACTTGGCACGGTCAAACCAGCCACAGTTGCCTGTGGGGGCACCTTCATCGGGGATTTATCCTGATTCGTACGGAATTTCAGCTAGCAGTTGGCCTCTCCGGGGCACCGGGCCCTGGACTCGAACGATGGCCTTTCCCCAGGGAAACAAAACACACCAGGCCAGGTTCCTGATGTCAGTTTGCAGGAGGCACTTGGCACTGTCAAACCAGCCACAGTTGCCTGTGGGGGCACCTTGCATCAGGGAGGTATCCTGATCCGTGCGGAATTTCAGCAGGCAGCCGGCCACTCTGGGCCACCGGGCCCTGGACAAGAACGATGGCCTTTCCCCTGAGAAACAAAACTCAGCCGGCCAGGTTCCTGATGTCACTTTGCAGGAGGCACTTGGCACTGTCCAACCAGCCACAGTTGCCTGTGGGGGCACCTTGCATCACGGCGGCACCCTGATCCGTGCGGAATTTCCGCCGGCAGCCGGCCACTCCGGGCCACTGGGCCCTGGACACGAACAATGTCCTTTCCCCAGAGAAACAAAACTCAGCAGGCCAGGTTCCTGATGCCAGTTTGCAGGAGGCACGTGACACTGTCAAAGCAGCCACAGTTGCCTGTGGGGGCACCTTGCATCTGGGAGGTATCCTGATCCATGCGGAATTTCAGCAGGCAGCTGGCCACTCCGGGCCACTGGGCTCTGGACACGAACGATGGCCTTTCCCCAGAGAAACAAAACTCACCAGGCCAGGGTCCTGATGTCAGTTTGCAGGAGGCACGTGGCACTGTCAAACCAGCCACAGTTGCCTGTGGGGCCACCTCGCATCTCAGCGGCATCCTGATCCGTGCGGAATTTCAGCAGGCAGCCAGCCACTCCGGGCCACCGGGCTCAGGACATGAACCATGGCCTTTCCCCAGCGAAACAAAACACACCAGGCCAGGGTCCTGACGTCAGTTTGCAGGAGGCACTTGGCACTGTCAAACGAACCACAGTTGCCTATGGGGGCACCTTGCATCTGGGGGGTATCCTGATCCGTGCGGAATTTCAGTAGGCAGCCAGCCACTCTGTACCACCGGGCCCTGGACAAGAACGATGGCCTTTCCCCTGAGAAACAAAACTCACCAGGCCAGGTTCCTGATGTCAGTTTGCAGGAGGCACGTGAAACTGTCAAAGCAGCCACAGTTGCCTGTGGGGGCACCTTTCATCTGGGAGGCATCCTGATCGGTACGGAATTTCAGGAGGCAGCCGGCCACTCCGGGCCACCGGGCCCTGGACTCGAACGATGGCCTTTCCCCAGGGAAACAAAACTCACAAGGCCAGGTTCCTGATGTCAGTTTGCAGGAGGCACTTGGCACTGTCAAACCAGCCACAGTTGCCTGTGGGGGCACCTTTCATCTGGGGGGTATCCTGATCCGTGCGGAATTTCAGCAGGCAGCCAGCCGCTCTGTGCCACCGGGCCCTGGACAAGAACGATGGCCTTTCCCCTGGGAAACAAAACTCACCAGGCCAGGTTCCTGATGTCAGTTTGCAGGAGGCACTTGGCACTGTCAAACCAGCCACAGTTGCCTGTGGGGGCACCTTGCATCAGGGAGGTATCCTGATCCATTCGGAATTTCAGCAGGCAGCCGGCCACTCCGGGCCACTGGGCCCTGGACAAAAATGATGGCCTTTCCCCAGAGAAACAAAACTCACCAGGCCAGGTTCCTGATGTCAGTTTGCAGGAGGCACTTGGCACTGTCTAACCAGCCACAATTGTCTGTGGGGGCACCTTGTATCTCGGCGGCATCCTGATCCATACGGAATTTCAGCAAGCAGCTGGCCTCTCCGGCGCACCGGGCCCTGGACTCGAACGATGGCCTTTCCCCAGAGAAGCAAAACTCACCAGGCCAGGTTCGTGATGTCAGTTTGCAGGAGGCACGTGACACTGTTAAAGCAGCCACAGTTGCCTGTGGGGGCACCTTTCATCTGGGGGGTATCCTGATCCGTGCGGAATTTCAGCAGGTAGCCAGCCGCTCTGTGCCACCGGGCCCTGGACAAGAACGATGGCCTTTCCCCAGAGAAACAAAACTCAGCAGGCCAGGTTCCTGATGTCAGTTTGCAGGAGGCACTTGGCACTGTCAAACCAGCCACAGTTGCCTGTGGGGGCCCCTTTCATCTGGGAGGCATCCTGATCTGTGCGGAATTTCAGCAGGCAGCCGGCCACTCCGGGCCACTGGGCCCTGGACAAAAATGATGGCCTTGCCCCAGAGAAACAAAACTCACCAGGCCAGGTTCCTGATGTCAGTTTGCAGGAGGCACTTGGCACGGTCAAAGCAGCCACGGTTGCCTGTGGGGGCACCTTGCATCTCGGCGGCACCCTGAACCATGCGGAATTTCAGCCGGCAGCCGGCCACTCCGGGCCATTGGGCCCTGGACACGAACGATGGCCTTTCCCCAGAGAAACAAAACTCACCAGGCCAGGTTCCTGATGCCAGTTTGCGGGAGGCACTTGGCACTGTCAAACCAGCCACAGTTGCCTGTGGGGCCACCTTGCATCTCGGCGGCATCCTGATCCGTGCGGAATTTCAGCAGCAGCCGGCCACTCCGGGCCACCGGGCTCTGGACATGAACCATCGCCTTTCCCCAGCCAAACAAAACCCACCAGGCCAGGTTCCTGATGTCAGTTTGCAGGAGGCACTTGGCACGGTCAAACCAGCCACAGTTGCCTGTGGGGGCACCTTCATCGGGGATTTATCCTGATTCGTACGGAATTTCAGCTAGCAGTTGGCCTCTCCGGGGCACCGGGCCCTGGACTCGAACGATGGCCTTTCCCCAGGGAAACAAAACACACCAGGCCAGGTTCCTGATGTCAGTTTGCAGGAGGCACTTGGCACTGTCAAACCAGCCACAGTTGCCTGTGGGGGCACCTTGCATCAGGGAGGTATCCTGATCCGTGCGGAATTTCAGCAGGCAGCCGGCCACTCTGGGCCACCGGGCCCTGGACAAGAACGATGGCCTTTCCCCTGAGAAACAAAACTCAGCCGGCCAGGTTCCTGATGTCACTTTGCAGGAGGCACTTGGCACTGTCCAACCAGCCACAGTTGCCTGTGGGGGCACCTTGCATCACGGCGGCACCCTGATCCGTGCGGAATTTCCGCCGGCAGCCGGCCACTCCGGGCCACTGGGCCCTGGACACGAACAATGTCCTTTCCCCAGAGAAACAAAACTCAGCAGGCCAGGTTCCTGATGCCAGTTTGCAGGAGGCACGTGACACTGTCAAAGCAGCCACAGTTGCCTGTGGGGGCACCTTGCATCTGGGAGGTATCCTGATCCATGCGGAATTTCAGCAGGCAGCTGGCCACTCCGGGCCACTGGGCTCTGGACACGAACGATGGCCTTTCCCCAGAGAAACAAAACTCACCAGGCCAGGGTCCTGATGTCAGTTTGCAGGAGGCACGTGGCACTGTCAAACCAGCCACAGTTGCCTGTGGGGCCACCTCGCATCTCAGCGGCATCCTGATCCGTGCGGAATTTCAGCAGGCAGCCAGCCACTCCGGGCCACCGGGCTCAGGACATGAACCATGGCCTTTCCCCAGCGAAACAAAACACACCAGGCCAGGGTCCTGACGTCAGTTTGCAGGAGGCACTTGGCACTGTCAAACGAACCACAGTTGCCTATGGGGGCACCTTGCATCTGGGGGGTATCCTGATCCGTGCGGAATTTCAGTAGGCAGCCAGCCACTCTGTACCACCGGGCCCTGGACAAGAACGATGGCCTTTCCCCTGAGAAACAAAACTCACCAGGCCAGGTTCCTGATGTCAGTTTGCAGGAGGCACTTGGCACTGTCAAACCAGCCACAGTTGCCTGTGGGGGCCCCTTTCATCTGGGAGGCATCCTGATCTGTACGGAATTTCAGCAGGCAGCCGGCCATTCCGGGCCACTGGGCCCTGGACAAAAATGATGGCCTTTCCCCAGAGAAACAAAACTCACCAGGCCAGGTTCCTGATGTCAGTTTGCAGGAGGCACTTGGCACTGTCAAACCAGCCACAATTACCTGTGGGGGCACCTTGCATCACGGCGGCACCCTGATCCGTGCGGAATTTCAGCCGGCAGCCGGCCACTCCTGGCCACTGGGCCCTGGACACGAACGATGGCCTTTCCCCAGAGAAACAAAACTCACCAGGCCAGGTTCCTGATGCCAGTTTGCAGGAGGCACGTGACACTGTCAAAGCAGCCACAGTTGCCTGTGGGGGCACCTTGCATCTGGGAGGTATCCTGATCCATGCGGAATTTCAGCAGGCAGCCGGCCACTGCGGGCCACTGGGCCCTGGACAAAAACGATGGCCTTTCCCCAGAGAAACAAAACTCACCAGGCCAGGTTCCTGATGTCAGTTTGCAGGAGGCACTTGGTAATGTCAAACCAGCCACAGTTGCCTGTGGGGGCACCTTTCATCTGGGAGGTATCCTGATCGGTACGGAATTTCAGCAGGCAGCCGCCCACTCCGGGCCACCGGGCCCTGGCTATGAACCATGGCCTTTCCCCAGGGAAACAAAACTCACCAGGCCAGGTTCCTGATGTCAGTTTGCAGGAGGCACTTGGCACTGTCAAACCAACCGCAGTTGCCTATGGGGGCCCCTAGCATCTCGGTGGCATCCTGATCCATACAGAATTTCAGCAAGCAGCTGGCCTCTCCGGGTCGCCATCCCTGGACACGAACGATGGCCTTTCCCCAGAGAAACAAAACTCACCAGGCCAGGTTCCTGATGTCAGTTTGCAGGAGGCACATGGCACTGTCAAACCAGCCACAGTTGCCTGTGGGGGCACCTTTCATCTGGGGGGTATCCGGATCCGTGCGGAATTCCAGCAGGCAGCCAGCCACTCTGTGCCACCGGGCCCTGGACACGAACGATGGCCTTTCCCCTGAGAAACAAAACCCACCAGGCCAGGTTCCTGATGTCAGTTTGCAGGAGGCACGTGACACTGTCAAAGCAGCCACAGTTGCCTGTGGGGGCACCTTTCATGTGGGATTTATCCTGATTCGTTCGGAATTTCAGCAGCAGCCGGCCACTCCGGGCCACTGGGCCCTGGACACGAACGATGGCCTTTCCACAGAGAAACAAAACTCACGAGGCCAGGTTCCTGATGCCCGTTTGCAGGAGGCACTTGGCCCTGTCAAACCAGCCACAGTTGCCTGTGGGGGCACCTTGCATCTCGGCAGCATCCTGGTCCGTACGGAATTTCAGCAAGCAGCTGTCCTCTCCGGGGCACCGGGCCCTGGACTCGAAAGATTGCCTTTCCCCAGAGAAACAAAACTCACCAGGCCAGGGTCCTGATGTCAGTTTGCAGGAGGCACTTGGCACTGTCAAACCAGCCACAGTTGCCTGTGGGGCCACCTTGCATCACGGCGGCATCCTGATCCGTGTGGAATTTCAGCAGCAGCCGGCCACTCCGGGCCGCCGGGCTCTGGACATGAACGATCGCCTTTCCCCAGCGAAAGAAAACCCACCAGGCCAGGTTCCTGATGTCAGTTTGCAGGAGGCACGTGACACTGTCAAACGAACCACAGTTGCCTATGGGGGCACCTTGCATCTGGGGGGTATCCTGATCCGTGCGGAATTTCAGTAGGCAGCCAGCCACTCTGTACCACTGGGCCCTGGACAAGAACGATGGCCTTTCCCCTGAGAAACAAAACTCACCAGGCCAGGTTCCTGATGTCACTTTGCAGGAGGCACTTGGCACTGTCAAACCAGCCACAGTTGCCTGTGGGGGCACCTTGCATCTCGGCAGCATCCTGGTCCGTACGGAATTTCAGCAAGCAGCTGTCCTCTCCGGGGCACCGGGCCCTGGACTCGAACGATTGCCTTTCCCCAGAGAAACAAAACTCACCAGGCCAGGGTCCTGATGTCAGTTTGCAGGAGGCACTTGGCACTGTCAAACCAGCCACAGTTGCCTGTGGGGCCACCTTGCATCTCGGCGGCATCCTGATCCGTGTGGAATTTCAGCAGCAGCCGGCCACTCCGGGCCACCGGGCTCTGGACATGAACCATCGCCTTTCCCCAGCGAAAGAAAACCCACCAGGCCAGGTTCCTGATGTCAGTTTGCAGGAGGCACGTGACACTGTCAAACGAACCACAGTTGCCTGTGGGGGGACCTTGCATCTGGGAGGCATCCTGATCGGTACGGAATTTCAGGAGGCAGCCGTCCACTCCGGGCCACCGGGCCCTGGCTATGAGCCATGGCCTTTCCCCAGGGAAACAAAACTCACCAGGCCAGGTTCCTGATGTCAGTTTGCAGGAGGCACTTGGCACTGTCAAACCAGCCACAGTTGCCTGTGGGGGCACCTTGCATCAGGGAGGTATCCTGATCCGTGCGGAATTTCAGCAGGCAGCCGGCCACTCCGGGCCACCAGGCCCTGGACAAGAACGGTGGCCTTTCCCCTGAGAAACAAAACTCACCCGGCCAGGTTCCTGATGTCACTTTGCAGGAGGCACTTGGCACTGTCTAACCAGCCACAGTTGCCTGTGGGGGCACCTTGTATGTCGGCGGCATCCTGATCCATACGGAATTTCAGCAAGCAGCTGGCCTCTCCGGGGCACCGGGCCCTGGACTCAAACGATGGCATTTACCCAGAGAAGCAAAAGTCACCAGGCCAGGTTCCTGATGTCACTTTGCAGGAGGCACTTGGCACTGTCAAAGCAGCCACAGTTGCCTGTGGGGGCACCTTGCATCTCGGCGGCACCCTGATCCATGCGAAATTTCAGCCGGCAGCCGGCCACTCCGGGCCACTGGGCCCTGGACACGAACGGTGGCCTTTCCCCAGAGAAACAAAACTCACCAGGCCAGGTTCCTGATGTCAGTTTGCAGGAGGCACTTGGCACTGTCAAACCAGCCACAATTACCTATGGGGGCACCTTGTATCTCGGCGGCATCCTGATCCACACGGAATTTCAGCAAGCAGCCGGCCACTCCTGGCCACTGGGCCCTGGACACGAACGATGGCCTTTCCCCAGAGAAACAAAACTCACCAGGCCAGGTTCCTGATGCCAGTTTGCAGGAGGCACGTGACACTGTCAAAGCAGCCACAGTTGCCTGTGGGGGCACCTTGCATCTGGGAGGTATCCTGATCCATGCGGAATTTCAGCAGGCAGCTGGCCACTCCGGGCTACCGGGCCCTGGACATGAACCATCACCTTTCCCCAGGGAAACAAAACTCAACAGGCCAGGTTCCTGATGTCAGTTTGCAGGAGGCACTTGGCACAGTCAAACCAGCCACAGTTGCCTGGGGGGGCACTTTTCGTCTGGGAGGCATCCTGATCTGTGCGGAATTTCAGCAGGCAGCCGGCCACTGCGGGCCACTGGGCCCTGGACAAAAACGATGGCCTTTCCCCAGGGAAACAAAACTCACCAGGCCAGGTTCCTGATGTCAGTTTGCAGGAGGCACTTGGTAATGTCAAACCAGCCACAGTTGCCTGTGGGGGCACCTTTCATCTGGGAGGTATCCTGATCGGTACGGAATTTCAGCAGGCAGCCGCCCACTCCGGGCCACCGGGCCCTGGCTATGAACCATGGCCTTTCCCCAGGGAAACAAAACTCACCAGGCCAGGTTCCTGATGTCAGTTTGCAGGAGGCACTTGGCACTGTCAAACCAACCACAGTTGCCTATGGGGGCACCTAGCATCTCGGCGGCATCCTGATCCATACAGAATTTCAGCAAGCAGCTGGCCTCTCCGGGTCACCATCCCTGGACACGAACGATGGCCTTTCCCCAGAGAAACAAAACTCACCAGGCCAGGTTCCTGATGTCACTTTGCAGGAGGCACTTGGCACTGTCAAACCAGCCACAGTTGCCTGTGGGGGCACCTTTCATCTGGGGGGTATCCGGATCCGTGCGGAATTCCAGCAGGCAGCCAGCCACTCTGTGCCACCGGGCCCTGGACACGAACGATGTCCTTTCCTCTGAGAAACAAAACTCACCCAGCCAGGTTCCTGATGTCACTTTGCAGGAGGCACTTGGCACTGTCAAAGCAGCCACAGTTGCCTGTGGGGGCACCTTGCATCTCGGCCGCACCCTGATCCATGCGTAACTTCAGCTGGCAGCCGGCCACTCCGGGCCACTGGGCCCTGGACACGAACAATGGCCTTTCCCCTGAGAAACAAAACCCACCAGGCCAGGTTCCTGATGTCAGTTTGCAGGAGGCACTTGGCACTGTCAAACCAGCCACAGTTGCCTGTGGGGGCACCTTGCATCAGGGAGGTATCCTGATCCGTGCGGAATTTCAGCAGCAGCCGGCCACTCCGGGCCACTGGGCCCTGGACACGAACGATGGCCTTTCCACAGAGAAACAAAACTCACGAGGCCAGGTTCCTGATGCCCGTTTGCAGGAGGCACGTGGCCCTGTCAAACCAGCCACAGTTGCCTGTGGGGGCACCTTGCATCTCGGCAGCATCCTGGTCCGTACGGAATTTCAGCAAGCAGCTGTCCTCTCCGGGGCACCGGGCCCTGGACTCGAAAGATTGCCTTTCCCCAGAGAAACAAAACTCACCAGGCCAGGGTCCTGATGTCAGTTTGCAGGAGGCACTTGGCACTGTCAAACCAGCCACAGTTGCCTGTGGGGCCACCTTGCATCACGGCGGCATCCTGATCCGTGTGGAATTTCAGCAGCAGCCGGCCACTCCGGGCCGCCGGGCTCTGGACATGAACCATCGCCTTTCCCCAGCGAAAGAAAACCCACCAGGCCAGGTTCCTGATGTCAGTTTGCAGGAGGCACGTGACACTGTCAAACGAACCACAGTTGCCTATGGGGGCACCTTGCATCTGGGGGGTATCCTGATCCGTGCGGAATTTCAGTAGGCAGCCAGCCACTCTGTACCACCGGGCCCTGGACAAGAACGATGGCCTTTCCCCTGAGAAACAAAATTCACCAGGCCAGGTTCCTGATGTCAGTTTGCAGGAGGCACTTGGCACTGTCAAACCAGCCACAGTTGCCTGTGGGGGCCCCTTTCATCTGGGAGGCATCCTGATCTGTACGGAATTTCAGCAGGCAGCCGGCCATTCCGGGCCACTGGGCCC
Organism: Passer domesticus; assembly: GCF_036417665.1. NCBI lineage: Eukaryota > Metazoa > Chordata > Aves > Passeriformes > Passeridae > Passer > Passer domesticus. Next base: position 12,611,454 of record NC_087511.1, on the reverse strand, counting down.
TGGACAAAAATGATGGCCTTTCCCCAGAGAAACAAAACTCACCCGACCAGGTTCCTGATGTCACTTTGCAGGAGGCACTTGGCACTGTCTAACCAGCCACAGTTGCCTGTGGGGGCACCTTGTATGTCAGCGGCATCCTGATCCATACGGAATTTCAGCAAGCAGCTGGCCTCTCCGGGGCACCGGGCCCTGGACTCGAAGGATGGCATTTCCCCAGAGAAGCAAAAGTCACCAGGCCAGGTTCCTGATGTCACTTTGCAGGAGGCACTTGGCACTGTCAAAGCAGCCACAGTTGCCTGTGGGGGCACCTTGCATCTCGGCGGCACCCTGATCCGTGCGGAATTTCAGCCGGCAGCCGGCCACTCCGGGCCACTGGGCCCTGGACACGAACGATGGCCTTTCCCCAGAGAAACAAAACTCACCAGGCCAGGTTCCTGATGTCACTTTGCAGGAGGCACTTGGCACTGTCAAACCAGCCACAGTTGCCTGTGGGGGCACCTTGCACCTCGGCGGCACCCTGATCCATGCGGAATTTCAGCCGGCAGCCGGCCACTCCGGGCCACTGGGCCCTGGACACGAACGATGGCCTTTCCACAGAGAAACCAAACTCACCAGGCCAGGTTCCTGATGCCCGTTTGCAGGAGGCACGTGGCCCTGTCAAACCAGCCACAGTTGCCTGTGGGGGCACCTTGCATCTCGGCAGCATCCTGGTCCGTACGGAATTTCAGCAAGCAGCCGGCCACTCCGTGCCACCGGGCCCTGGACTCGAACGATTGCCTTTCCCCAGAGAAACAAAACTCACCAGGCCAGGGTCCTGATGTCAGTTTGCAGGAGGCACTTGGCACTGTCAAACCAGCCACAGTTGCCTGTGGGGCCACCTTGCATCTCGGCGGCATCCTGATCCGTGTGGAATTTCAGCAGCAGCCGGCCACTCCGGGCCACCGGGCTCTGGACATGAACCATCGCCTTTCCCCAGCGAAAGAAAACCCACCAGGCCAGGTTCCTGATGTCAGTTTGCAGGAGGCACGTGACACTGTCAAACGAACCACAGTTGCCTGTGGGGGGACCTTGCATCTGGGAGGCATCCTGATCGGTACGGAATTTCAGGAGGCAGCCGTCCACTCCGGGCCACCGGGCCCTGGCTATGAGCCATGGCCTTTCCCCAGGGAAACAAAACTCACCAGGCCAGGTTCCTGATGTCAGTTTGCAGGAGGCACTTGGCACTGTCAAACCAGCCACAGTTGCCTGTGGGGGCACCTTGCATCAGGGAGGTATCCTGATCCGTGCGGAATTTCAGCAGGCAGCCGGCCACTCCGGGCCACCAGGCCCTGGACAAGAACGGTGGCCTTTCCCCTGAGAAACAAAACTCACCCGGCCAGGTTCCTGATGTCACTTTGCAGGAGGCACTTGGCACTGTCTAACCAGCCACAGTTGCCTGTGGGGGCACCTTGTATGTCGGCGGCATCCTGATCCATACGGAATTTCAGCAAGCAGCTGGCCTCTCCGGGGCACCGGGCCCTGGACTCAAACGATGGCATTTCCCCAGAGAAGCAAAAGTCACCAGGCCAGGTTCCTGATGTCACTTTGCAGGAGGCACTTGGCACTGTCTAACCAGCCACAGTTGCCTGTGGGGGCACCTTGTATGTCGGCGGCATCCTGATCCATACGGAATTTCAGCAAGCAGCTGGCCTCTCCGGGGCACTGGGCCCTGGACACGAACGATGGCCTTTCCCCTGAGAAACAAAACTCACCAGGCCAGGTTCCTGATGTCACTTTGCAGGAGGCACTTGGCACTGTCAAAGCAGCCACAGTTGCCTGTGGGGGCACCTTGCACCTCGGCGGCACCCTGATCCATGCGGAATTTCAGCCGGCAGCCGGCCACTCCGGGCCACTGGGCCCTGGACACGAACGATGGCCTTTCCACAGAGAAACCAAACTCACCAGGCCAGGTTCCTGATGCCCGTTTGCAGGAGGCACGTGGCCCTGTCAAAGCAGCCACAGTTGCCTGTGGGGGCACCTTGCATCTCGGCAGCATCCTGATCCGTACGGAATTTCAGCAAGCAGCTGTCCTCTCCGGGGCACCGGGCCCTGGACTCGAACGATTGCCTTTCCCCAGAGAAACAAAACTCACCAGGCCAGGGTCCTGATGTCAGTTTGCAGGAGGCACTTGGCACTGTCAAACCAGCCACAGTTGCCTGTGGGGCCACCTTGCATCTCGGCGGCATCCTGATCCGTGTGGAATTTCAGCAGCAGCCGGCCACTCCGGGCCACCGGGCTCTGGACATGAACCATCGCCTTTCCCCAGCGAAACAAAACCCACCAGGCCAGGTTCCTGATGTCAGTTTGCAGGAGGCACGTGACACTGTCAAAGCAGCCACAGTTGCCTGTGGGGGCACCTTTCATCTGGGATTTATCCTGATTCGTACCGAATTTCAGCTAGCAGTTGGCCTCTCCGGGGCACCGGGCCCTGGACACGAACGATGGCCTTTCCCCAGAGAAACAAAACTCACCAGGCCAGGTTCCTGATGTCAGTTTGCAGGAGGCACGTGAAACTGTCAAAGCAGCCACAGTTGCCTGTGGGGGGACCTTGCATCTGGGAGGCATCCTGATCGGTACGGAATTTCAGGAGGCAGCCGTCCACTCCGGGCCACCGGGCCCTGGCTATGAGCCATGGCCTTTCCCCAGGGAAACAAAACTCACCAGGCCAGGTTCCTGATGTCAGTTTGCAGGAGGCACTTGGCACTGTCAAACCAGCCACTGTTGCCTGTGGGGGCACATTGCATCAGGGAGGTATCCTGATCCGTGGGGAATTTCAGCAGGCAGCCGGACACTCTGGGCCACCGGGCCCTGGACAAGAACGATGGCCTTTCCCCTGAGAAACAAAACTCACCAGGCCAGGTTCCTGATGTCAGTTTGCAGGAGGCACTTGGCACTGTCAAACCAGCCACAGTTGCCTGTGGGGGCACCTTGCATCTCGGCGGCATCCTGATCCGTACGGAATTTCAGCAAGCAGCTGGCCTCTCTGGGCCACCGGGCCCTGGACACGAACAATGGCCTTTCCCCAGGGAAACAAAACTCACCAGGCCAGGTTCCTGATGTCAGTTTGCAGGAGGCACTTGGCACTGTCAAACCAGCCACAGTTGCCTGTGGGGGCACCTTGCATCTGGGAGGTATCCTGATCCGTGCGGAATTCCAGCAGGCAGCAGGCCACTCCGGGCCACCGGGCCCTGGCTATGAGCCATGGCCTCTCCCCAGAGAAACAAAACACACCAGGCCAGGGTCCTGACGTCAGTTTGCAGGAGGCACTTGGCACTGTCAAACCAGCCACAGTTGCCTGTGGGGGCACCTTGCATCTCGGCGGCATCCTGATCCATACAGAATTTCAGCAAGCAGCCGGCCACTCTGGGCCACCGGGCCCTGGACACGAACGATGGCCTTTCCCCAGAGAAACAAAACTCACCAGGCCAGGTTCCTGATGTCAGTTTGCAGGAGGCACGTGACACTGTCAAACCAGCCACAGTTGCCTGTGGGGGCACCTTTCATCTGGGGGGTATCCTGATCCGTGCGGAATTTCAGCAGGCAGCCAGCCACTCTGTGCCACCGGGCCCTGGACAAGAACGATGGCCTTTCCCCTGAGAAACAAAACTCACCAGGCCAGGTTCCTGATGTCAGTTTGCAGGAGGCACTTGGCACTGTCAAACCAGCCACAGTTGCCTGTGGGGGCACCTTGCATCTCGGCGGCACCCTGAACCATGCGGAATTTCAGCCGGCAGCCGGCCACTCCGGGCCACTGGGCCCTGGACACGAACGATGGCCTTTCCCCAGAGAAACAAAACTCACGAGGCCAGGTTCCTGAATCAGTTTGCAGGAGGCACTTGGCACGGTCAAACCAGCCACAGTTGCCTGTGGGGGCACCTTTCATCTGGGATTTATCCTGATTCGTACGGAATTTCAGCTAGCAGTTGGCCTCTCCGGGGCACCGGGCCCTGGACACGAACGATGGCCTTTCCCCAGAGAAACAAAACTCACCAGGCCAGGTTCCTGATGTCAGTTTTCAGGAGGCACGTGAAATTGTCAAAGCAGCCACAGTTGCCTGTGGGGGCACCTTTCATCTGGGAGGCATCCTGATCGGTACGGAATTTCAGCAGGCAGCCGGCCACTCCGGGCCACCGGGCCCTGGCTATGAGCCATGGCCTTTCTCCAGGGAAACAAAACTCACCCGGCCAGGTTCCTGATGTCAGTTTGTAGGAGGCACTTGGCACTGTCAAACCAGCCACAGTTGCCTGTGGGGGCACCTTTCATCAGGGAGGTATCCTGATCCGTGCGGAATTTCAGCAGGCAGCCGGCCACTCTGGGCCACCGGGCCCTGGACAAGAACGATGGCCTTTCACCTGAGAAACAAAACTCACCAGGCCAGGTTCCTGATGTCACTTTGCAGGAGGCACTTGGCACTGTCAAACCAGCCACAGTTGTCTGTGGGGGCACCTTGCATCTCGGCGGCATCCTGATCGGTACGGAATTTCAGCAAGTAGCTGGCCTCTCTGGGCCACCGGGCCCTGGACAAGAACGATGGCCTTTCCCCTGAGAAACAAAACTCACCAGGCCAGGTTCCTGATGTCAGTTTGCAGGAGGCACTTGGCACTGTCAAACCAGCCACAGTTGCCTGTGGGGGCCCCTTTCATCTGGGAGGCATCCTGATCTGTGCGGAATTTCAGCAGGCAGCCGGCCACTCCGGGCCACTGGGCCCTGGACAAAAATGATGGCCTTTCCCCAGAGAAACAAAACTCACCAGGCCAGGTTCCTGATGTCAGTTTGCAGGAGGCACTTGGCACTGTCTAACCAGCCACAATTGCCTGTGGGGGCACCTTGTATCTCGGCGGCATCCTGATCCTTGCGGAATTGCAGCAAGCAGCTGGCCTCTCCGGGGCACCGGGCCCTGGACTCGAACGATGGCCTTTCCCCAGAGAAGCAAAACTCACCAGGCCAGGTTCCTGATGTCAGTTTGCAGGAGGCACTTGGCACTGTCAAACCAGCCACAGTTGCCTGTGGGGGCACCTTGCATCACGGCGGCACCCTGATCCGTGCGGAATTTCAGCCGGCAGCCAGCCACTCCTGGCCACTGGGCCCTGGACACGAACGATGGCCTTTCCCCAGAGAAACAAAACTCACCAGGCCAGGGTCCTGATGTCAGTTTGCAGGAGGCACTTGGCACTGTCAAACCAGCCACAGTTGCCTGTGGGGCCACCTCGCATCTCAGCGGCATCCTGATCTGTGCGGAATTTCAGCAGGCAGCTGGACACTCCGGGCTACCGGGCCCTGGACATGAACCATCACCTTTCCCCAGGGAAACAAAACTCAACAGGCCAGGTTCCTGATGTCAGTTTGCAGGAGGCACTTGGCACAGTCAAACCAGCCACAGTTGCCTGTGGGGGCACCTTTCATCTGGGAGGCATCCTGATCTGTGCGGAATTTCAGCAGGCAGCCGGCCACTGCGGGCCACTGGGCCCTGGACAAAAACGATGGCCTTTCCCCAGAGAAACAAAACTCTACAGGCCAGGTTCCTGATGTCAGTTTGCAGGAGGCACTTGGTACTGTCAAACCAGCCACAGTTGCCTGTGGGGGCACCTTTCATCTGGGAGGTATCCTGATCGGTACGGAATTTCAGCAGGCAGCCGGCCACTCCGGGCCACCGGGCCCTGGCTATGAGCCATGGCCTTTCCCCAGGGAAACAAAACTCACCAGGCCAGGTTCCTGATGTCAGTTTGCAGGAGGCACTTGGCACTGTCAAACCAACCACAGTTGCCAATGGGGGCACCTAGCATCTCGGCGGCATCCTGATCCATACAGAATTTCAGCAAGCAGCTGGCCTCTCCGGGTCACCATCCCTGGACACGAACGATGGCCTTTCCCCAGAGAAACAAAACTCACCTGGCCAGGTTCCTGATGTCAGTTTGCAGGAGGCCCTTGGCACTGTCAAACCAGCCACAGTTGCCTGTGGGGGCACCTTTCATCTGGGGGGTATCGTGATCCGTGCGGAATTTCAGCAGGCAGCTGGCCACTCCGGGCCACCGGGCTCTGGACATGAACCATCGCCTTTCCCCAGCGAAACAAAACTCACCAGGCCAGGTTCCTGATGTCAGTTTGCAGGAGGCACTTGGCACTGTCAAACCAGCCACAGTTGCTTGTGGGGGCACCTTTCATCTGGGAGGCATCCTGATCTGTGCGGAATTTCAGCAGGCAGCCGGCCACTCCGGGCCACTGCGCCCTGGACAAAAACGATGTCCTTTCCCCAGAGAAACAAAACTCACCAGGCCAGGTTCCTGATGTCAGTTTGCAGGAGGCACTTGGTACTGTCAAACCAGCCACAGTTGCCTGTGGGGGCACCTTTCATCTGGGAGGTATCCTGATCGGTACGGAATTTCAGCAGGCAGCCGGCCACTCCGGGCCACCGGGCCCTGGCTATGAGCCATGGCCTTTCCCCAGGGAAACAAAACTCACCAGGCCAGGTTCCTGATGTCAGTTTGCAGGAGGCACTTGGCACTGTCAAACCAACCACAGTTGCCAATGGGGGCACCTAGCATCTCGGCGGCATCCTGATCCATACAGAATTTCAGCAAGCAGCTGGCCTCTCGGGGTCACCATCCCTGGACACGAACGATGGCCTTTCCCCAGAGAAACAAAACTCACCAGGCCAGGTTCCTGATGTCACTTTGCAGGAGGCACTTGGCACTGTCAAACCAGCCACAGTTGTCTGTGGGGGCACCTTGCATCTCGGCGGCATCCTGATCGGTACGGAATTTCAGCAAGTAGCTGGCCTCTCTGGGCCACCGGGCCCTGGACAAGAACGATGGCCTTTCCCCTGAGAAACAAAACTCACCAGGCCAGGTTCCTGATGTCAGTTTGCAGGAGGCACTTGGCACTGTCAAACCAGCCACAGTTGCCTGTGGGGGCCCCTTTCATCTGGGAGGCATCCTGATCTGTGCGGAATTTCAGCAGGCAGCCGGCCACTCCGGGCCACTGGGCCCTGGACAAAAATGATGGCCTTTCCCCAGAGAAACAAAACTCACCAGGCCAGGTTCCTGATGTCAGTTTGCAGGAGGCACTTGGCACTGTCTAACCAGCCACAATTGCCTGTGGGGGCACCTTGTATCTCGGCGGCATCCTGATCCTTGCGGAATTGCAGCAAGCAGCTGGCCTCTCCGGGGCACCGGGCCCTGGACTCGAACGATGGCCTTTCCCCAGAGAAGCAAAACTCACCAGGCCAGGTTCCTGATGTCAGTTTGCAGGAGGCACTTGGCACTGTCAAACCAGCCACAGTTGCCTGTGGGGGCACCTTGCATCACGGCGGCACCCTGATCCGTGCGGAATTTCAGCCGGCAGCCAGCCACTCCTGGCCACTGGGCCCTGGACACGAACGATGGCCTTTCCCCAGAGAAACAAAACTCACCAGGCCAGGGTCCTGATGTCAGTTTGCAGGAGGCACTTGGCACTGTCAAACCAGCCACAGTTGCCTGTGGGGCCACCTCGCATCTCAGCGGCATCCTGATCTGTGCGGAATTTCAGCAGGCAGCTGGACACTCCGGGCTACCGGGCCCTGGACATGAACCATCACCTTTCCCCAGGGAAACAAAACTCAACAGGCCAGGTTCCTGATGTCAGTTTGCAGGAGGCACTTGGCACTGTCAAACCAGCCACAGTTGTCTGTGGGGGCACCTTGCATCTCGGCGGCATCCTGATCGGTACGGAATTTCAGCAAGTAGCTGGCCTCTCTGGGCCACCGGGCCCTGGACAAGAACGATGGCCTTTCCCCTGAGAAACAAAACTCACCAGGCCAGGTTCCTGATGTCAGTTTGCAGGAGGCACTTGGCACTGTCAAACCAGCCACAGTTGCCTGTGGGGGCCCCTTTCATCTGGGAGGCATCCTGATCTGTGCGGAATTTCAGCAGGCAGCCGGCCACTCCGGGCCACTGGGCCCTGGACAAAAATGATGGCCTTTCCCCAGAGAAACAAAACTCACCAGGCCAGGTTCCTGATGTCAGTTTGCAGGAGGCACTTGGCACTGTCTAACCAGCCACAATTGCCTGTGGGGGCACCTTGTATGTCGGCGGCATCCTGATCCTTGCGGAATTGCAGCAAGCAGCTGGCCTCTCCGGGGCACCGGGCCCTGGACTCGAACGATGGCCTTTCCCCAGAGAAGCAAAACTCACCAGGCCAGGTTCCTGATGTCAGTTTGCAGGAGGCACTTGGCACTGTCAAACCAGCCACAGTTGCCTGTGGGGGCACCTTGCATCACGGCGGCACCCTGATCCGTGCGGAATTTCAGCCGGCAGCCAGCCACTCCTGGCCACTGGGCCCTGGACACGAACGATGGCCTTTCCCCAGAGAAACAAAACTCACCAGGCCAGGGTCCTGATGTCAGTTTGCAGGAGGCACTTGGCACTGTCAAACCAGCCACAGTTGCCTGTGGGGCCACCTCGCATCTCAGCGGCATCCTGATCTGTGCGGAATTTCAGCAGGCAGCTGGACACTCCGGGCTACCGGGCCCTGGACATGAACCATCACCTTTCCCCAGGGAAACAAAACTCAACAGGCCAGGTTCCTGATGTCAGTTTGCAGGAGGCACTTGGCACAGTCAAACCAGCCACAGTTGCCTGTGGGGGCACCTTTCATCTGGGAGGCATCCTGATCTGTGCGGAATTTCAGCAGGCAGCCGGCCACTGCGGGCCACTGGGCCCTGGACAAAAACGATGGCCTTTCCCCAGAGAAACAAAACTCTACAGGCCAGGTTCCTGATGTCAGTTTGCAGGAGGCACTTGGTACTGTCAAACCAGCCACAGTTGCCTGTGGGGGCACCTTTCATCTGGGAGGTATCCTGATCGGTACGGAATTTCAGCAGGCAGCCGGCCACTCCGGGCCACCGGGCCCTGGCTATGAGCCATGGCCTTTCCCCAGGGAAACAAAACTCACCAGGCCAGGTTCCTGATGTCAGTTTGCAGGAGGCACTTGGCACTGTCAAACCAACCACAGTTACCAATGGGGGCACCTAGCATCTCGGCGGCATCCTGATCCATACAGAATTTCAGCAAGCAGCTGGCCTTTCCGGGTCACCATCCCTGGACACGAACGATGGCCTTTCCCCAGAGAAACAAAACTCACCTGGCCAGGTTCCTGATGTCAGTTTGCAGGAGGCCCTTGGCACTGTCAAACCAGCCACAGTTGCCTGTGGGGGCACCTTTCATCTGGGGGGTATCGTGATCCGTGCGGAATTTCAGCAGGCAGCTGGCCACTCCGGGCCACCGGGCTCTGGACATGAACCATCGCCTTTCCCCAGCGAAACAAAACTCACCAGGCCAGGTTCCTGATGTCAGTTTGCAGGAGGCACTTGGCACTGTCAAACCAGCCACAGTTGCTTGTGGGGGCACCTTTCATCTGGGAGGCATCCTGATCTGTGCGGAATTTCAGCAGGCAGCCGGCCACTCCGGGCCACTGCGCCCTGGACAAAAACGATGTCCTTTCCCCAGAGAAACAAAACTCACGAGGCCAGTTTCCTGATGTCAGTTTGCAGGAGGCACTTAGCAATGTCTAACCAGCCACAGTTGCCTGTGGGGGCGCCTTGTATCTCGGCGGCATGCTGATCCATACGGAATTTCAGCAAGCAGCTGGCCTCTCCGGGGCACCGGGCCCTGGACTCGAACGATGGCCTTTCCCCAGAGAAGCAAAAGTCACCAGGCCAGGTTCCTGATGTCAGTTTGCAGGAGGCACTTGGCACTGTCAAACCAGCCACAGTTGCCTGTGGGGGCACATTGCATCACGGCGGCACCCTGATCCGTGCGGAATTTCAGCCGGCAGCCAGCCACTCCTGGCCACTGGGCCCTGGACACGAACGATGGCCTTTCCCCAGAGAAACAAAACTCACCAGGCCAGGGTCCTGATGTCAGTTTGCAGGAGGCACTTGGCACTGTCAAACCAGCCACAGTTGCCTGTGGGGCCACCTCGCATCTCAGCGGCATCCTGATCTGTGCGGAATTTCAGCAGGCAGCTGGACACTCCGGGCTACCGGGCCCTGGACATGAACCATCACCTTTCCCCAGGGAAACAAAACTCAACAGGCCAGGTTCCTGATGTCAGTTTGCAGGAGGCACTTGGCACAGTCAAACCAGCCACAGTTGCCTGTGGGGGCACCTTTCATCTGGGAGGCATCCTGATCTGTGCGGAATTTCAGCAGGCAGCCGGCCACTGCGGGCCACTGGGCCCTGGACAAAAACGATGGCCTTTCCCCAGAGAAACAAAACTCTACAGGCCAGGTTCCTGATGTCAGTTTGCAGGAGGCACTTGGTACTGTCGAACCAGCCACAGTTGCCTGTGGGGGCACCTTTCATCTGGGAGGTATCCTGATCGGTACGGAATTTCAGCAGGCAGCCGGCCACTCCGGGCCACCGGGCCCTGGCTATGAGCCATGGCCTTTCCCCAGGGAAACAAAACTCACCAGGCCAGGTTCCTGATGTCAGTTTGCAGGAAGCACTTGGCACTGTCAAACCAGCCACAGTTGCCTATGGGGGCACCTAGCATCTCGGCGGCATCCTGATCCATACAGAATTTCAGCAAGCAGCTGGCCTCTCCGGGTCACCATCCCTGGACACGAACGATGGCCTTTCCCCAGAGAAACAAAACTCACCTGGCCAGGTTCCTGATGTCAGTTTGCAGGAGGCACTTGGCACTGTCAAACCAGCCACAGTTGCCTGTGGGGGCACCTTTCATCTGGGGGGTATCGTGATCCGTGCGGAATTTCAGCAGGCAGCTGGCCACTCCGGGCCACCGGGCTCTGGACAAAAACGATGGCCTTTCCCCAGCGAAACAAAACTCACCAGGCCAGGTTCCTGATGTCAGTTTGCAGGAGGCACTTGGCACTGTCAAACCAGCCACAGTTGCTTGTGGGGGCACCTTTCATCTGGGAGGCATCCTGATCTGTGCGGAATTTCAGCAGGCAGCCGGCCACTCCGGGCCACTGCGCCCTGGACAAAAACGATGTCCTTTCCCCAGAGAAACAAAACTCACCAGGCCAGGTTCCTGATGTCAGTTTGCAGGAGGCACTTAGCAATGTCTAACCAGCCACAGTTGCCTGTGGGGGCGCCTTGTATCTCGGCGGCATCCTGATCCATACGGAATTTCAGCAAGCAGCTGGCCTCTCCGGGGCACCGGGCCCTGGACTCGAACGATGGCCTTTCCCCAGAGAAGCAAAAGTCACCAGGCCAGGTTCCTGATGTCAGTGTGCAGGAGGCACTTGGCACTGTCAAAGCAGCCACAGTTGCTTGTGGGGGCACCTTGCATCTCGGCGGCACCCTGATCCGTGCGGAATTTCAGCCGGCAGCCGGCCACTCCGGGCCACTGGGCTCTGGACACGACCGATGGCCTTCCCCCAGAGAAACAAAACTCACCAGGCCAGGTTCCTGATGTCACTTTGCAGGAGGCACTTGGCACTGTCAAAGCAGCCACAGTTGCCTGTGGGGCCACCTTGCATCTCGGCGGCACCCTGATCCATGCGGAATTTCAGCAAGCAGCCGGCCACTCCGGGCCACCGGGCCCTGGACACGAACGATGGCCTTTCCCCAGAGAAACAAAACTCACCAGGCCAGGTTCCTGATATCAGTTTGCAGGAGGCCCTTGGCACTGTCAAACCAGCCACAGTTGCCTGTGGGGGCGCCTTTCATCTGGGAGGTATCCTGATCCGTGCGGAATTTCAGCAGGCAGCCAGCCACTCTGTGCCACCGGGCCCTGGACAAGAACGATGGCCTTTCCCCTGAGAATCAAAACTCACCAGGCCAGGTTCCTGATGTCAGTTTGCAGGAGGCACTTGGCACGGTCAAACCAGCCACAGTTGCCTGTGGGGGCACCTTTCATCTGGGATTTATCCTGATTCGTACTGAATTTCAGCTAGCAGTTGGCCTCTCTGGGGCACCGGGCCCTGGACACGAACGATGGCCTTTCCCCAGAGAAACAAAACTCACCAGGCCAGGTTCCTGATGTCAGTTTTCAGGAGGCACGTGAAATTGTCAAAGCAGCCACAGTTGCCTGTGGGGGCACCTTTCATCTGGGAGGCATCCTGATCGGTACGGAATTTCAGCAGGCAGCCGGCCACTCCGGGCCACCGGGCCCTGGCTATGAGCCATGGCCTTTCTCCAGAGAAACAAAACTCACCAGGCCAGGTTCCTGATGTCAGTTTGCAGGAGGCACTTGGCACTGTCAAACCAGCCACAGTTGCCTGTGGGGGCACCTTTCATCAGGGAGGTATCCTGATCCGTGCGGAATTTCAGCAGGCAGCCGGCCACTCTGGGCCACCGGGCCCTGGACAAGAACGATGGCCTTTCCCCTGAGAAACAAAACTCACCAGGTCAGGTTCCTGATGTCACTTTGCAGGAGGCACTTGGCACTGTCAAACCAGCCTCAGTTGCCTGTAGGGGCACCTTGCATCTCGGCGGCATCCTGATCGGTACGGAATTTCAGCAAGCAGCTGGCCTCTCTGGGCCACCGGGCCCTGGACTCGAACAATGGCCTTTCCCCAGAGAAACAAAACTCACCAGGCCAGTTTCCTGATGTCAGTTTGCAGGAGGCACTTGGCACTGTCAAACCAGCCACAGTTGCCTGTGGGGGCCCCTTTCATCTGGGAGGCATCCTGATCTGTGCGGAATTTCAGCAGGCAGCCGGCCACTCAGGGCCACCGGGCCCTGGACAAGAACGATGGCCTTTCCCCTGAGAAACAAAACTCACCCGGGCAGGTTCCTGATGTCACTTTGCAGGAGGCACTTGGCACTGTCAAACCAGCCACAGTTGCCTGTGGGGGCACCTTGCATCTCGGCGGCATCCTGATCGGTACGGAATTTCAGCAAGCAGCTGGCCTCTCTGGGCCACCGGACCCTGGACACGAACAATGGCCTTTCCCCATAGAAACAAAACTCACCAGGCCAGTTTCCTGATGTCAGTTTGAAGGAGGCACGTGAAACTGTCAAAGCAGCCACAGTTGCCTGTGGGGGCACCTTTCATCTGGGAGGCATCCTGATCGGTACGGAATTTCAGGAGGCAGCCGGCCACTCCGGGCCACCGGGCCCTGGCTATGAGCCATGGCCTTTCCCCAGGGAAACAAAACTCACCAGGCCAGGTTCCTGATGTCAGTTTGCAGGAGGCACTTGGCACTGTCAAACCAGCCACAGTTGCCTGTGGGGGCACCTTGCATCAGGGAGGTATCCTGATCCGTGCGGAATTTCAGCAGGCAGCCGGCCACTCTGGGCCACCGGGCCCTGGACAAGAACGATGGCCTGTCCCCTGAGAAACAAAACTCACCCGGCCAGGTTCCTGATGTCACTTTGCAGGAGGCACTTGGCACTGTCAAAGCAGCCACAGTTGCCTGTGGGGGCACCTTGTATCTCGGCGGCATCCTGATCCGTGCGGAATTTCCGCCGGCAGCCGGCCACTCCGGGCCACTGGGCCCTGGACACGAACGATGGCCTTTCCCCAGAGAAACAAAACTCACCCGGCCAGGTTCCTGATGCCAGTTTGCAGGAGGCACTTGGCACTGTCAAACCAGCCACAGTTGCCTGTGGGGGCACCTTGCATCTGGGAGGCATCCTGATCTGTGCGGAATTTCAGCAGGCAGCCGGCCACTCCGGGCCACTGGGCCCTGGACAAAAACGATGGCCTTTCCCCAGAGAAACAAAACTCACCAGGCCAGGTTCCTGATGTCAGTTTGCAGGAGGCACTTGGCACTGTCAAACCAGCCACAGTTGCCTGTGGGGGCACCTTGCATCTCAGCGGCATCCTCATCCATACGGAATTTCAGCAAGCAGCTGGCCTCTCCTGGGCACCGGGCCCTGGACACGAACGATGGCCTTTCCCCAGAGAAACAAAACTCACGAGGCCAGGTTCCTGATGTCAGTTTGCAGGAGGCACTTGGCACTGTCAAACCAGCCACAGTTGCCTGTGGGGCCACCTTGCATCTCGGCGGCATCCTGATCCGTGTGGAATTTCAGCAGGCAGCCAGCCACTCTGTGCCACCGGGCCCTGGACAAGAACGATGGCCTTTCCCCTGAGAAACAAAACTCACCAGGCCAGGTTCCTGATGTCAGTTTGAAGGAGGCACGTGAAACTGTCAAAGCAGCCACAGTTGCCTGTGGGGGCACCTTTCATCTGGGAGGCATCCTGATCGGTACGGAATTTCAGGAGGCAGCCGGCCACTCCGGGCCACCGGGCCCTGGCTATGAGCCATGGCCTTTCCCCAGGGAAACAAAACTCACCAGGCCAGGTTCCTGATGTCAGTTTGCAGGAGGCACTTGGCACTGTCAAACCAGCCACAGTTGCCTGTGGGGGCACCTTGCGTCAGGGAGGTATCCTGATCCGTGCGGAATTTCAGCAGGCAGCCGGCCACTCTGGGCCACCGGGCCCTGGACAAGAACGATGGCCTTTCCCCTGAGAAACAAAACTCACCCGGCCAGGTTCCTGATGTCAGTTTGCATGAGGCACGTGACACTGTCAAAGCAGCCACAGGTGCCTGTGGGGGCACCTTGCATCTGGGGGGTATCCTGATCCGTGCGGAATTTCAGCAAGCAGCTATCCTCTCCGGGGCACCGGGCCCTGGACTCGAACGATTGCCTTTCCCCAGAGAAACAAAACTCACCCGGCCAGGGTCCTGTTGTCAGTTTGCAGGAGGCACTTGGCACTGTCAAACCAGCCACAGTTGCCTGTGGGGCCACCTTGCATCTCGGCGGCATCCTGATCCGTGTGGAATTTCAGCAGCAGCCGGCCACTCCGGGCCACCAGGCTCTGGACAAGAACCATCGCCTTTCCCCAACGAAAGAAAACCCACCAGGCCAGGTTCCTGATGTCAGTTTGCAGGAGGCACGTGACACTGTCAAAGCAGCCACAGTTGCCTGTGGGGGCACCTTTCATCTGGGATTTAACCTGTTTCGTACGGAATTTCAGCTAGCAGTTGGCCTCTCCGGGGCACCGGGCCCTGGACACGAACGATGGCCTTTCCCCAGAGAAACAAAACTCACCCGGGCAGGTTCCTGATGTCAGTTTGCAGGAGGCACGTGAAACTGTCAAAGAAGCCACAGTTGCCTGTGGGGGCACCTTTCATCTGGGAGGTATCCTGATCGGTACGGAATTTCAGCAGGCAGCCGGCCACTCCGTGCCACCGGGCCCTGGCTATGAGCCATGGCCTTTCCCCAGGGAAACAAAACTCACCAGGCCAGGTTCCTGATGTCAGTTTGCAGGAGGCACTTGGCACTGTCAAACCAGCCACAGTTGCCTGTGGGGGCACATTGAATCAGGGAGGTATCCTGATCCGTGCGGAATTTCAGCAGGCAGCCGGCCACTCTGGGCCACCGGGCCCTGGACAAGAACGATGGCCTTTCCCCTGAGAAACAAAACTCACCCGGGCAGGTTCCTGATGTCACTTTGCAGGAGGCACTTGGCACTGTCAAACCAGCCACAGTTGCCTGTGGGGGCACCTTGCATCTCGGCGGCATCCTGATCGGTACGGAATTTCAGCAAGCAGCTGGCCTCTCTGGGCCACCGGACCCTGGACACGAACAATGGCCTTTCCCCATAGAAACAAAACTCACCAGGCCAGTTTCCTGATGTCAGTTTGCAGGAGGCACTTGGCACTGTCAAACCAGCCACAGTTGCCTGTGGGGGCACCTTGCATCTGGGAGGTATCCTGATCCGTGCGGAATTTCAGCAGGCAGCCGGCCACTCCGGGCCACCGGGCCCGGTCTATGAGCCATGGCCTCTCCCCAGAGAAACAAAACACACCAGGCCAGGGTCCTGACGTCAGTTTGCAGGAGGCACTTGGCACTGTCAAACCAGCCACAGTTGCCTGTGGGGGCACCTTGCATCTCGGCGGCATCCTGATCCATACAGAATTTCAGCAAGCAGCTGGCCGCTCCGGGTCACCGGGCCCTGGACACGAACGATGGCCGTTCCCCAGAGAAACAAAACTCACCAGGCCACGTTCCTGATGTCAGTTTGAAGGAGGCACGTGAAACTGTCAAAGCAGCCACAGTTGCCTGTGGGGGCACTTTGCATCTCGGCGGCACCCTGATCCGTGCGGAATTTCAGCCGGCAGCCGGCCACTCCGGGCCACTGGGCCCTGGACACGAACGATGGCCTTTCCCCAGAGCAACAAAACTCACCAGGCCAGGTTCCTGATGTCACTTTGCAGGAGGCACTTGGCACTGTCAAAGCAGCCACAGTTGCCTGTGGGGGCACCTTGCACCTCGGCGGCACCCTGAACCATGCGGAATTTCAGCCGGCAGCCGGCCACTCCGGGCCACTGGGCCCTGGACAAAAACGATGGCCGTTCCACAGAGAAACAAAACTCACGAGGCCAGGTTCCTGATGCCAGTTTGCAGGAGCACGTGGCCCTGTCAAACCAGCCACAGTTGCCTGTGGGGGCACCTTGCATCTCGGCAGCATCCTGGTCCGTACGGAATTTCAGCAAGCAGCTATCCTCTCCGGGGCACCGGGCCCTGGACTCGAACGATTGCCTTTCCCCAGAGAAACAAAACTCACCAGGCCAGGGTCCAGTTGTCAGTTTGCAGGAGGCACTTGGCACTGTCAAACCAGCCACAGTTGCCTGTGGGGCCACCTTGCATCTCGGCGGCATCCTGATCCGTGTGGAATTTCAGCAGCAGCCGGCCACTCCGGGCCACCGGGCTCTGGACAAGAACCATCGCCTTTCCCCAACGAAAGAAAACCCACCAGGCCAGGTTCCAGATGTCAGTTTGCAGGAGGCACGTGACACTGTCAAAGCAGCCACAGTTGCCTGTGGGGGCACCTTTCATCTGGGATTTAACCTGTTTCGTACGGAATTTCAGCTAGCAGTTGGCCTCTCCGGGGCACCGGGCCCTGGACAAGAACGATGGCCTTTCCCCTGAGAAACAAAACTCACCCGGCCAGGTTCCTGATGTCACTTTGCAGGAGGCACTTGGCACTGTCAAAGCAGCCACAGTTGCCTGTGGGGGCACCTTGTATCTCGGCGGCATCCTGATCCGTGCGGAATTTCCACCGGCAGCCGGCCACTCCGGGCCACTGGGCCCTGGACACGAACGATGGCCTTTCCCCAGAGAAACAAAACTCACCCGGCCAGGTTCCTGATGCCAGTTTGCAGGAGGCACGTGACACTGTCAAAGCAGCCACAGTTGCCTGTGGGGGCACCTTGCATCTGGGAGGTATCCTGATCCATACGGAATTTCAGCAGGCAGCTGGCCACTCCGGGCCACTGGGCTCTAGACACGAACGATGGCCTTTCCCCAGAGAAACAAAACTCACCAGGCCAGGGTCCTGATGTCAGTTTGCAGGAGGCACTTGGCACTGTCAAACCAGCCACAGTTGCCTGTGGGGGCACCTTGCATCTGGGAGGCATCCTGATCTGTGCGGAATTTCAGCAGGCAGCCGGCCACTCCGGGCCACTGGGCCCTGGACAAAAACGATGGCCTTTCCCCAGAGAAACAAAACTCACCAGGCCAGGTTCCTGATGTCAGTTTGCAGGAGGCACTTGGCACTGTCAAACCAGCCACAGTTGCCTGTGGGGGCACCTTGCATCTCAGCGGCATCCTCATCCATACGGAATTTCAGCAAGCAGCTGGCCTCTCCTGGGCACCGGGCCCTGGACACGAACGATGGCCTTTCCCCAGAGAAACAAAACTCACGAGGCCAGGTTCCTGATGTCAGTTTGCAGGAGGCACTTGGCACTGTCAAACCAGCCACAGTTGCCTGCGGGGCCACCTTGCATCTCGGCGGCATCCTGATCCGTGTGGAATTTCAGCAGGCAGCCAGCCACTCTGTGCCACCGGGCCCTGGACAAGAACGATGGCCTTTCCCCAGGGAAACAAAACTCACCAGGCCAGGTTCCTGATGTCAGTTTGCAGGAGGCACTTGGCACTGTCAAACCAGCCACAGTTGCCTGTGGGGGCACCTTGCATCAGGGAGGTATCCTGATCCGTGCGGAATTTCAGCAGGCAGCCGGCCACTCTGGGCCACCGGGCCCTGGACAAGAACGATGGCCTTTCCCCTGAGAAACAAAACTCACCCGGCCAGGTTCCTGATGTCACTTTGCAGGAGGCACTTGGCACTGTCAAAGCAGCCACAGTTGCCTGTGGGGGCACCTTGTATCTCGGCGGCATCCTGATCCGTGCGGAATTTCAGCAGGCAGCCGGCCACTCCGGGCCACTGGGCCCTGGACACGAACGATGGCCTTTCCCCAGAGAAACAAAACTCACCCGGCCAGGTTCCTGATGCCAGTTTGCAGGAGGCACGTGACACTGTCAAAGCAGCCACAGTTGCCTGTGGGGGCACCTTGCATCTGGGAGGTATCCTGATCCATGCGGAATTTCAGCAGGCAGCTGGCCACTCCGGGCCACTGGGCTCTAGACACGAACGATGGCCTTTCCCCAGAGAAACAAAACTCACCAGGCCAGGGTCCTGATGTCAGTTTGCAGGAGGCACTTGGCACTGTCAAACCAGCCACAGTTGCCTGTGGGGGCACCTTGCATCTGGGAGGCATCCTGATCTGTGCGGAATTTCAGCAGACAGCCGGCCACTCCGGGCCACTGGGCCCTGGACAAAAACGATGGCCTTTCCCCAGAGAAACAAAACTCACCAGGCCAGGTTCCTGATGTCAGTTTGCAGGAGGCACTTGGCACTGTCAAACCAGCCACAGTTGCCTGTGGGGGCACCTTGCATCTCAGCGGCATCCTCATCCATACGGAATTTCAGCAAGCAGCTGGCCTCTCCTGGGCACCGGGCCCTGGACACGAACGATGGCCTTTCCCCAGAGAAACAAAACTCACGAGGCCAGGTTCCTGATGTCAGTTTGCAGGAGGCACTTGGCACTGTCAAACCAGCCACAGTTGCCTGTGGGGCCACCTTGCATCTCGGCGGCATCCTGATCCGTGTGGAATTTCAGCAGGCAGCCGGCCACTCCGGGCCACCGGGCTCTGGACATGAACCATCGCCTTTCCCCAGCGAAACAAAACTCACCAGGCCAGGTTCCTGATGTCAGTTTGCATGAGGCACGTGACACTGTCAAAGCAGCCACAGGTGCCTGTGGGGGCACCTTGCATCTGGGGGGTATCCTGATCCGTGCGGAATTTCAGCAAGCAGCTATCCTCTCCGGGGCACCGGGCCCTGGACTCGAACGATTGCCTTTCCCCAGAGAAACAAAACTCACCCGGCCAGGGTCCTGTTGTCAGTTTGCAGGAGGCACTTGGCACTGTCAAACCAGCCACAGTTGCCTGTGGGGCCACCTTGCATCTCGGCGGCATCCTGATCCGTGTGGAATTTCAGCAGCAGCCGGCCACTCCGGGCCACCGGGCTCTGGACAAGAACCATCGCCTTTCCCCAACGAAAGAAAACCCACCAGGCCAGGTTCCTGATGTCAGTTTGCAGGAGGCACGTGACACTGTCAAAGCAGCCACAGTTGCCTGTGGGGGCACCTTTCATCTGGGATTTAACCTGTTTCGTACGGAATTTCAGCTAGCAGTTGGCCTCTCCGGGGCACCGGGCCCTGGAGACGGACGATGGCCTTTCCCCAGAGAAACAAAACTCACCAGGCCAGGTTCCTGATGTCAGTTTGCAGGAGGCACGTGAAACTGTCAAAGAAGCCACAGTTGCCTGTGGGGGGACCTTGCATCTGGGAGGCATCCTGATCGGTACGGAATTTCAGGAGGCAGTCGGCCACTCCGGGCCACCGGGCCCTGGCTATGAGCCATGGCCTTTCCCCAGGGAAACAAAACTCACCAGGCCAGGTTCCTGATGTCAGTTTGAAGGAGGCACGTGAAACTGTCAAAGCAGCCACAGTTGCCTGTGGGGGCACATTGAATCAGGGAGGTATCCTGATCCGTGTGGAATTTCAGCAGGCAGCCAGCCACTCTGTGCCACCGGGCCCTGGACAAGAACGATGGCCTTTCCCCTGAGAAACAAAACTCACCAGGCCAGGTTCCTGATGTCAGTTTGAAGGAGGCACGTGAAACTGTCAAAGCAGCCACAGTTGCCTGTGGGGGCACCTTTCATCTGGGAGGCATCCTGATCGGTACGGAATTTCAGGAGGCAGCCGGCCACTCCGGGCCACCGGGCCCTGGCTATGAGCCATGGCCTTTCCCCAGGGAAACAAAACTCACCAGGCCAGGTTCCTGATGTCAGTTTGCAGGAGGCACTTGGCACTGTCAAACCAGCCACAGTTGCCTGTGGGGGCACCTTGCATCAGGGAGGTATCCTGATCCGTGCGGAATTTCAGCAGGCAGCCGGCCACTCTGGGCCACCGGGCCCTGGACAAGAACGATGGCCTTTCCCCTGAGAAACAAAACTCACCCGGCCAGGTTCCTGATGTCACTTTGCAGGAGGCACTTGGCACTGTCAAAGCAGCCACAGTTGCCTGTGGGGGCACCTTGTATCTCGGCGGCATCCTGATCCGTGCGGAATTTCAGCAGGCAGCCGGCCACTCCGGGCCACTGGGCCCTGGACACGAACGATGGCCTTTCCCCAGAGAAACAAAACTCACCCGGCCAGGTTCCTGATGCCAGTTTGCAGGAGGCACGTGACACTGTCAAAGCAGCCACAGTTGCCTGTGGGGGCACCTTGCATCTGGGAGGTATCCTGATCCATGCGGAATTTCAGCAGGCAGCTGGCCACTCCGGGCCACTGGGCTCTAGACACGAACGATGGCCTTTCCCCAGAGAAACAAAACTCACCAGGCCAGGGTCCTGATGTCAGTTTGCAGGAGGCACTTGGCACTGTCAAACCAGCCACAGTTGCCTGTGGGGGCACCTTGCATCTGGGAGGCATCCTGATCTGTGCGGAATTTCAGCAGGCAGCCGGCCACTCCGGGCCACTGGGCCCAGGACAAAAACGATGGCCTTTCCCCAGAGAAACAAAACTCACCAGGCCCGGTTCCTGATGTCAGTTTGCAGGAGGCACTTGGCACTGTCAAACCAGCCACAGTTGCCTGTGGGGGCACCTTGCATCTCAGCGGCATCCTCATCCATACGGAATTTCAGCAAGCAGCTGGCCTCTCCTGGGCACCGGGCCCTGGACACGAACGATTGCCTTTCCCCAGAGAAACAAAACTCACCAGGCCAGGTTCCTGATGTCAGTTTGCATGAGGCACGTGACACTGTCAAAGCAGCCACAGGTGCCTGTGGGGGCACCTTGCATCTGGGGGGTATCCTGATCCGTGCGGAATTTCAGCAAGCAGCTATCCTCTCCGGGGCACCGGGCCCTGGACTCGAACGATTGCCTTTCCCCAGAGAAACAAAACTCACCCGGCCAGGGTCCTGTTGTCAGTTTGCAGGAGGCACTTGGCACTGTCAAACCAGCCACAGTTGCCTGTGGGGCCACCTTGCATCTCGGCGGCATCCTGATCCGTGTGGAATTTCAGCAGCAGCCGGCCACTCCGGGCCACCGGGCTCTGGACAAGAACCATCGCCTTTCCCCAACGAAAGAAAACCCACCAGGCCAGGTTCCTGATGTCAGTTTGCAGGAGGCACGTGACACTGTCAAAGCAGCCACAGTTGCCTGTGGGGGCACCTTTCATCTGGGATTTAACCTGTTTCGTACGGAATTTCAGCTAGCAGTTGGCCTCTCCGGGGCACCGGGCCCTGGAGACGAACGATGGCCTTTCCCCAGAGAAACAAAACTCACCAGGCCAGGTTCCTGATGTCAGTTTGCAGGAGGCACGTGAAACTGTCAAAGAAGCCACAGTTGCCTGTGGGGGGACCTTGTATCTCGGCGGCATCCTGATCGGTACGGAATTTCAGGAGGCAGCCGTCCACTCCGGGCCACCGGGCCCTGGCTATGAGCCATGGCCTTTCCCCAGGGAAACAAAACTCACCAGGCCAGGTTCCTGATGTCAGTTTGCAGGAGGCACTGGGCACTGTCAAACCAGCCACAGTTGCCTGTGGGGGCACATTGAATCAGGGAGGTATCCTGATCCGTGCGGAATTTCAGCAGGCAGCCGGCCACTCTGGGCCACCGGGCCCTGGACAAGAACGATGGCCTTTCCCCTGAGAAACAAAACTCACCCGGGCAGGTTCCTGATGTCACTTTGCAGGAGGCACTTGGCACTGTCAAACCAGCCACAGTTGCCTGTGGGGGCACCTTGCATCTCGGCGGCATCCTGATCGGTACGGAATTTCAGCAAGCAGCTGGCCTCTCTGGGCCACCGGACCCTGGACACGAACAATGGCCTTTCCCCATAGAAACAAAACTCACCAGGCCAGTTTCCTGATGTCAGTTTGCAGGAGGCACTTGGCACTGTCAAACCAGCCACAGTTGCCTGTGGGGGCACCTTGCATCTGGGAGGTATCCTGATCCGAGCGGAATTTCAGCAGGCAACCGGCCACTCCGGGCCACCGGGCCCTGGCTATGAGCCATGGCCTCTCCCCAGAGAAACAAAACACACCAGGCCAGGGTCCTGACGTCAGTTTGCAGGAGGCACTTGGCACTGTCAAACCAGCCACAGTTGCCTGTGAGGGCACCTTGCATCTCGGCGGCATCCTGATCCATACAGAATTTCAGCAAGCAGCTGGCCGCTCCGGGTCACCGGGCCCTGGACACGAACGATGGCCTTTCCCCAGAGAAACAAAACTCACCAGGCCACGTTCCTGATGTCAGTTTGCAGGAGGCCCTTGGCACTGTCAAACCAGCCACAGTTGCCTGTGGGGGCACCTTTCATCTGGGGGGTATCCTGATCCGTGCGGAATTTCAGCAGGCAGCCGGCCACTCTGTGCCACCGGGCCCTGGACAAGAACGATGGCCTTTCCCCTGAGAAACAAAACTCACCAGGCCAGGTTCCTGATGTCAGTTTGAAGGAGGCACGTGAAACTGTCAAAGCAGCCACAGTTGCCTGTGGGGGCACCTTTCATCTGGGAGGCATCCTGATCGGTACGGAATTTCAGGAGGCAGCCGGCCACTCCGGGCCACCGGGCCCTGGCTATGAGCCATGGCCTTTCCCCAGGGAAACAAAACTCACCAGGCCAGGTTCCTGATGTCAGTTTGCAGGAGGCACTTGGCACTGTCAAAGCAGCCACAGTTGCCTGTGGGGGCACCTTGTATCTCGGCGGCATCCTGATCCGTGCGGAATTTCCGCCGGCAGCCGGCCACTCCGGGCCACTGGGCCCTGGACATGAACCATCGCCTTTCCCCAGAGAAACAAAACTCACCCGGCCAGGTTCCTGATGCCAGTTTGCAGGAGGCACGTGACACTGTCAAAGCAGCCACAGTTGCCTGTGGGGGCACCTTGCATCTGGGAGGTATCCTGATCCATGCGGAATTTCAGCAGGCAGCTGGCCACTCCGGGCCACTGGGCTCTAGACACGAACGATGGCCTTTCCCCAGAGAAACAAAACTCACCAGGCCAGGGTCCTGATGTCAGTTTGCAGGAGGCACTTGGCACTGTCAAACCAGCCACAGTTGCCTGTGGGGGCGCCTTGCATCTGGGAGGCATCCTGATCTGTGCGGAATTTCAGCAGGCAGCCGGCCACTCCGGGCCACTGGGCCCTGGACAAAAACGATGGCCTTTCCCCAGAGAAACAAAACTCACCAGGCCAGGTTCCTGATGTCAGTTTGCAGGAGGCACTTGGCACTGTCAAACCAGCCACAGTTGCCTGTGGGGGCACCTTGCATCTCAGCGGCATCCTCATCCATACGGAATTTCAGCAAGCAGCTGGCCTCTCCTGGGCACCGGGCCCTGGACACGAACGATGGCCTTTCCCCAGAGAAACAAAACTCACGAGGCCAGGTTCCTGATGTCAGTTTGCAGGAGGCACTTGGCACTGTCAAACCAGCCACAGTTGCCTGTGGGGCCACCTTGCATCTCGGCGGCATCCTGATCCGTGTGGAATTTCAGCAGGCAGCCGGCCACTCCGGGCCACCGGGCTCTGGACATGAACCATCGCCTTTCCCCAGCGAAACAAAACTCACCAGGCCAGGTTCCTGATGTCAGTTTGCATGAGGCACGTGACACTGTCAAAGCAGCCACAGGTGCCTGTGGGGGCACCTTGCATCTGGGGGGTATCCTGATCCGTGCGGAATTTCAGAAGGCAGCGGGCCCCTCCGGGCCACCGGGCCCTGGACACGAACGATGGCCTTTCCCCTGAGAAACAAAACTCACCCGGCCAGGTTCCTGATGTCAGTTTGCAGGAGGCACTTGGCACAGTCAAAACAGCCACAGTTGCCTGTGGGGGCACCTTGCATCTGGGAGGCATCCTGATCTGTGCGGAATTTCAGCAGGCAGCCGGCCAATCCGGGCCACTGGGCCCTGGACAAAAACGATGGCCTTTCCCCAGAGAAACAAAACTCACGAGGCCAGTTTCCTGATGTCAGTTTGCAGGAGGCACTTGGCACTGTCAAACCAGCCACAGTTGCCTGTGGGGCCACCTTGCATCTCGGCGGCATCCTGATCCGTGCGGAATTTCAGCAGGCTGCCGGCCACTCAGGGCAACCGGGCTCTGGACATGAACCATCGCCTTTCCCCAGCGAAACAAAACTCACCAGGACAGGTTCCTGATGTCAGTTTGCAGGGGCCACATGACACTGTCAAAGCAGCCACAGTTGCCGGTGGGGGCACCTTGCATCTGGGGGGTATCCTGATACGTGCGGAATTTCAGCAGGCAGCGGGCCCCTCCGGGCCACCGGGCCCTGGACACGAACGATGGCCTTTCCCCAGAAAAACAAAACTCACCCGGTCAGGTTCCTGATGTCAGTTTGCAGGAGGCACTTGGCACAGTCAAAACAGCCACAGTTGCCTGTGGGGGCACCTTGCATCTGGGAGGCATCCTGATCTGTGCGGAATTTCAGCAGGCAGCCGGCCACTCCGGGCCACTGGGCCCTGGACAAAAACGATGGCCTTTTCCCAGAGAAACAAAACTCACCAGGCCAGGTTCCTGATGTCAGTTTACAGCAGGCACTTGGCACTGTCAAACCAGCCACAGTTGCCTGTGGGGCCACCTTGCATCTCGGCGGCACCCTGATCCGTGCGGAAATTCAGCAGGCAGCCGGCCACTCCGGGCCACCGGGCTCTGGACATGAACCATCGCCCTTCCCCAGCGAAACAAAACTCACCAGGCCAGGTTCCTGATATCAGTTTGCAGGAGGCACGTGACACTGTCAAAGCAGCCACAGTTGCCTGTGGGGGCACCTTGCATCTGGGGGGTATCCTGATCCGTGCAGAATTTCAGCAGGCAGCAGGCCCCTACGGGCCACCGGGCCCTGGACACGAACGATGGCCTTTCCCCAGAGAAACAAAACTCACCAGGCCAGGTTTCTGATGTCACTTTGCAGGAGGCACTTGGCACTGTCAAAGCAGCCACAGTTGCCTGTGGGGGCACCTTGCATCTCGGCGGCATCCTGATCCATACGGAATTTCAGCAAGCAGCTGGCCTCTCCAGGGCACCGGGCCCTGGACAAGAACGATGGCCTTTCCCCTGAGAAACAAAACTCACTAGGCCAGTTTCCTGATGTCAGTTTGCAGGAGGCACTTGGCACTGTCAAACCAGCCACAATTGCCTGTGGGGGCACCTTGCATCTGGGAGGTATTCTGATCCGTGCGGAATTTCAGCAGGCAGCCGGCCACTCCGGGCCACCGGGCCCTGGCTATGAGCCATGGCCTTTCCCCAGAGAAACAAAACTCACCAGGCCAGGGTCCTGATGTCAGTTTGCAGGAGGCACTGGGCACTGTCAAACCAGCCACAGTTGCCTGTGGGGGCACCTTGCATCTGGGAGGTATTCTGATCCGTGCGGAATTTCAGCAGGCAGCCGGCCACTCCGGGCCAGCGGGCCCTGGCTAGGAGCCATGGCCTTTCCCCAGAGAAACATAACTCACCAGGCCAGGTTCCTGATGTCAGTTTGCAGGAGGCACTTGGCACTGTCAAACCAGCCACAGTTGCCTGTGGGGGCACCTTGCATCTCAGCGGCACCCTGATCCGTGCGGAATTTCAGCCGGCCGCCGGCCACTCTGGGCCACTGGGCCCTGGGCACGAACGATGGCCTTTCCCCAGAGAAACAAAACTCACGAGGCCAGGTTCCTGATGTCAGTTTGCAGGAGGCACTTGGCACTGTCAAAGCAGCCACAGTTGCCTGTGGGGGCACCTTGCATCTGGGAGGTATCCTGGTCCGTGCGGAATTTCAGCAGGCAGCCGGCCACTCCGGGCCACTGGGCTCTGGACACGAACGATGGCCTTTCCCCAGAGAAACAAAACTCACCAGGCCAGGTTCCTGATGTCAGTTTGCAGGAGGCACGTGAAACTGTCAAAGGAGCCACAGTTGCCTGTGGGGCCACCTTGCATCTCGGCGGCATCCTGATCCATACGAATTTCAGCAAGCAGCTGGCCTCTCCTGGGCACCGGGCCCTGGACTTGAACGATGGCCTTTCCCCAGAGAAGCAAAACTCAGCAGGCCAGGTTCCTGATGTCAGTTTGCGGGAGGCACTTGGCACTGTCAAACCAGCCACAGTTGCCTGTGGGGCCACCTTGCATCTCGGCGGCATCCTGATCCGTGCGGAATTTCAGCAGGCAGCCGGCCACTCTGGGCCACCGGGCTCTGGACATGAACCATCGCCTTTCCCCAGCGAAACAAAACTCACCAGACCAGGTTCCTGATGTCAGTTTGCAGGAGGCACGTGAAACTGTCAAAGGAGCCACAGTTGCCTGTGGGGGCACCTTTCATCTGGGAGGTATCCTGATCGGTACGGAATTTCAGCAGGCAGCTGGCCACTCCGTGCCACCGGGCCCTGGCTATGAGCCATGGCCTTTCCCCAGGGAAACAAAACTCACCAGGCCAGGTTCCTGATGTCAGTTTGCAGGAGGCACTTGGCAGTGTCAAACCAGCCACAGTTGCCTGTGGGGGCACCTTGCATCTGGGAGGTATCCTGATCCGTACGGAATTTCAGCAAGCAGCTGGCCTCTCCGGGGCACCGGGCCCTGGCTATGAGCCATGGCCTTTCCCCAGAGAAGCAAAACTCACCAGGCCAGGTTCCTGATGTCAGTTTGCAGGAGGCACTTGGCACAGTCAAACCAGCCACAGTTGCCTGTGGGGGCACCTTTCATCTGGGAGTTATCCTGATTCGTACGGAATTTCAGCAAGCAGCTGGCCTCTCCGGGGCACCGGGCCCTGGACAAAAACGATGGCCTTTCCCCAGAGAAACAAAACTCACCAGGCCAGGTTCCTGATGTCAGTTTGCAGGAGGCACGTGAAACTGTCAAAGGAGCCACAGTTGCCTGTGGGGGCACCTTTCATCTGGGAGGTATCCTGATCGGTACGGAATTTCAGCAGGCAGCCGGCCACTCCGTGCCACCGGGCCCTGGCTATGAGCCATGGCCTTTCCCCAGGGAAACAAAACTCACCAGGCCAGGTTCCTGATGTCAGTTTGCAGGAGGCACTTGGCACTGTCAAACCAGCCACAGTTGCCTGTGGGGGCACCTTGCATCTGGGAGGTATCCTGATCCGTACGGAATTTCAGCAAGCAGCTGGCCTCTCCGGGGCACCGGGCCCTGGCTATGAGCCATGGCCTTTCCCCAGAGAAGCAAAACTCACCAGGCCAGGTTCCTGATGTCAGTTTGCAGGAGGCACTTGGCACAGTCAAACCAGCCACAGTTGCCTGTGGGGGCACCTTGCATCTGGGAGGCATCCTGATCTGTGCGGAAATTCAGCAGGCAGCCGGCCACTCCGGGCCACTGGGCCCTGGACAAAAACGATGGCCTTTCCCCAGAGAAACAAAACTCACCAGGCCAGGTTCCTGATGTCAGTTTGCAGGAGGCACTTGGCACTGTCAAACCAGCCACAGTTGCCTGTGGGGGCACCTTGCATCTCAGCGGCATCCTGATCCATACGAATTTCAGCAAGCAGCTGGCCTCTCCTGGGCACCGGGCCCTGGACAAGAACGATGGCCTTTCCCCAGAGAAGCAAAATTCACCAGGCCAGGTTCCTGATGTCAGATTGCTGGAGGCACTTGGCACTGTCAAACCAGCCACAGTTGCCTGTGGGGGCACCTTGCATCTCGGCGGCACCCGGATCCGTGCGGAAATTCATCAGGCAGCCGGCCACTCTGGGCCACTTGGCCCTGGACACGAACGATGGCCGTTCCCCAGAGAAACAAAACTCACCAGGCCAGGTTCCTGATGTCAGTTTGCAGGAGGCACTTGGCACTGTCAAACCACCCACAGTTGCCTGTGGGGCCACCTTGCATCTCGGCGGCATCCTGATCCGTGCGGAATTTCAGCAGGCAGCCGGCCACTCCGGGCCACCGGGCTCTGGACATGAACCATCGCCTTTCCCCAGCGAAACAAAACTCACCAGACCAGGTTCCTGATGTCAGTTTGCAGGAGGCCCTTGACACTGTCAAAGCAGCCACAGTTGCCTGTGGGGGCACCTTTCATCTGGGAGTTATCCTGATTCGTATGGAATTTCAGCAAGCAGCTGGCCTCTCCGGGGCACCGGGCCCTGGACACGAACGATGGCTTTCCCCAGAGAAACAAAACTCACCAGGCCAGGTTCCTGATGTCAGTTTGCAGGAGGCACTTGGCACTGTCAAACCAGCCACAGTTGCCTGTGGGGGCACCTTGCATCTGGGAGGTATCCTGATCCGTACGGAATTTCAGCAAGCAGCTGGCCTCTCCGGGGCACCGGGCCCTGGCTATGAGCCATGGCCTTTCCCCAGAGAAACAAAACTCCCCAGGCAAGGTTCCTGATGTCAGTTTGCCGGAGGCACTTGGCACGGTCAAAGCAGCCACAGTTGCCTGTGGGGGCACCTTGCATCTCGGCGGCACCCTGAACCATGCGGAATTTCAGCCGGCAGCCGGCCACTCCGGGCCATTGGGCCCTGGACACGAACGATGGCCTTTCCCCAGAGAAGCAAAACTCAGCAGGCCAGGTTCCTGATGTCAGTTTGCGGGAGGCACTTGGCA
Organism: Passer domesticus; assembly: GCF_036417665.1. Lineage (NCBI taxonomy): Eukaryota > Metazoa > Chordata > Aves > Passeriformes > Passeridae > Passer > Passer domesticus. The sequence continues at coordinate 12,582,505 of NC_087511.1, read as the reverse complement.
CTGTCAAACCAGCCACAGTTGCCTGTGGGGCCACCTTGCATCTCGGCGGCATCCTGATCCGTGCGGAATTTGTGCAGGCAGCCGGCCACTCCGGGCCACCGGGCTCTGGACATGAACCATCGCCTTTCCCCAGGGAAACAAAACTCACCAGGCCAGGTTCCTGATGTCAGTTTGCCGGAGGCACTTGGCACTGTCAAACCAGCCACAGTTGCCTGTGGGGGCACCTTGCATCTGGGAGGCATCCTGATCTGTGCGGAATTTCAGCAGGCAGCCGGCCACTCCGGGCCACTGGGCCCTGGACAAAAACGATGGCCTTTCCCCAGAGAAACAAAACTCACCAGGCCAGGTTCCTGATGTCAGTTTGCAGGAGGCACTTGGCACTGTCAAACCAGCCACAGTTGCCTGTGGGGGCACCTTGCATCTCAGCGGCATCCTGATCCATACGGAATTTCAGCAAGCAGCTGGCCTCTCCTGGGCACCGGGCCCTGGACTCGAACGATGGCCTTTCCCCAGAGAAATAAAACTCACGAGGCCAGGTTCCTGATGTCAGTTTGCAGGAGGCACTTGGCACTGTCAAACCAGCCACAGTTGCCTGTGGGGCCACCTTGCATCTCGGCGGCATCCTGATCCGTGTGGAATTTCAGCAGGCAGCCGGCCACTCCGGGCCACCGGGCTCTGGACATGAACCATCGCCTTTCCCCAGCGAAACAAAACTCACCAGGCCAGGTTCCTGATGTCAGTTTGCATGAGGCACGTGACACTGTCAAAGCAGCCACAGGTGCCTGTGGGGGCACCTTGCATCTGGGGGGTATCCTGATCCGTGCGGAATTTCAGAAGGCAGCGGGCCCCTCCGGGCCACCGGGCCCTGGACACGAACGATGGCCTTTCCCCTGAGAAACAAAACTCACCCGGCCAGGTTCCTGATGTCAGTTTGCAGGAGGCACTTGGCACAGTCAAAACAGCCACAGTTGCCTGTGGGGGCACCTTGCATCTGGGAGGCATCCTGATCTGTGCGGAATTTCAGCAGGCAGCCGGCCAATCCGGGCCACTGGGCCCTGGACAAAAACGATGGCCTTTCCCCAGAGAAACAAAACTCACGAGGCCAGTTTCCTGATGTCAGTTTGCAGGAGGCACTTGGCACTGTCAAACCAGCCACAGTTGCCTGTGGGGCCACCTTGCATCTCGGCGGCATCCTGATCCGTGCGGAATTTCAGCAGGCTGCCGGCCACTCAGGGCCACCGAGCTCTGGACATGAACCATCGCCTTTCCCCAGCGAAACAAAACTCACCAGGACAGGTTCCTGATGTCAGTTTGCAGGGGCCACATGACACTGTCAAAGCAGCCACAGTTGCCGGTGGGGGCACCTTGCATCTGGGGGGTATCCTGATACGTGCGGAATTTCAGCAGGCAGCGGGCCCCTCCGGGCCACCGGGCCCTGGACACGAACGATGGCCTTTCCCCAGAAAAACAAAACTCACCCGGCCAGGTTCCTGATGTCAGTTTGCAGGAGGCACTTGGCACAGTCAAAACAGCCACAGTTGCCTGTGGGGGCACCTTGCATCTGGGAGGCATCCTGATCTGTGCGGAATTTCAGCAGGCAGCCGGCCACTCCGGGCCACTGGGCCCTGGACAAAAACGATGGCCTTTTCCCAGAGAAACAAAACTCACCAGGCCAGGTTCCTGATGTCAGTTTACAGCAGGCACTTGGCACTGTCAAACCAGCCACAGTTGCCTGTGGGGCCACCTTGCATCTCGGCGGCACCCTGATCCGTGCGGAAATTCAGCAGGCAGCCGGCCACTCCGGGCCACCGGGCTCTGGACATGAACCATCGCCCTTCCCCAGCGAAACAAAACTCACCAGGCCAGGTTCCTGATATCAGTTTGCAGGAGGCACGTGACACTGTCAAAGCAGCCACAGTTGCCTGTGGGGGCACCTTGCATCTGGGGGGTATCCTGATCCGTGCGGAATTTCAGCAGGCAGCAGGCCCCTACGGGCCACCGGGCCCTGGACACGAACGATGGCCTTTCCCCAGAGAAACAAAACTCACCAGGCCAGGTTTCTGATGTCACTTTGAAGGAGGCACTTGGCACTGTCAAAGCAGCCACAGTTGCCTGTGGGGGCACCTTGCATCTCGGCGGCATCCTGATCCATACGGAATTTCAGCAAGCAGCTGGCCTCTCCAGGGCACCGGGCCCTGGACAAGAACGATGGCCTTTCCCCTGAGAAACAAAACTCACTAGGCCAGTTTCCTGATGTCAGTTTGCAGGAGGCACTTGGCACTGTCAAACCAGCCACAGTTGCCTGTGGGGGCACCTTGCATCTGGGAGGTATTCTGATCCGTGCGGAATTTCAGCAGGCAGCCGGCCACTCCGGGCCACCGGGCCCTGGCTATGAGCCATGGCCTTTCCCCAGAGAAACAAAACTCACCAGGCCAGGGTCCTGATGTCAGTTTGCAGGAGGCACTGGGCACTGTCAAACCAGCCACAGTTGCCTGTGGGGGCACCTTGCATCTGGGAGGTATTCTGATCCGTGCGGAATTTCAGCAGGCAGCCGGCCACTCCGGGCCAGCGGGCCCTGGCTAGGAGCCATGGCCTTTCCCCAGAGAAACATAACTCACCAGGCCAGGTTCCTGATGTCAGTTTGCAGGAGGCACTTGGCACTGTCAAACCAGCCACAGTTGCCTGTGGGGGCACCTTGCATCTCAGCGGCACCCTGATCCGTGCGGAATTTCAGCCGGCCGCCGGCCACTCTGGGCCACTGGGCCCTGGGCACGAACGATGGCCTTTCCCCAGAGAAACAAAACTCACGAGGCCAGGTTCCTGATGTCAGTTTGCAGGAGGCACTTGGCACTGTCAAAGCAGCCACAGTTGCCTGTGGGGGCACCTTGCATCTGGGAGGTATCCTGGTCCGTGCGGAATTTCAGCAGGCAGCCGGCCACTCCGGGCCACTGGGCTCTGGACACGAACGATGGCCTTTCCCCAGAGAAACAAAACTCACCAGGCCAGGTTCCTGATGTCAGTTTGCAGGAGGCACGTGAAACTGTCAAAGGAGCCACAGTTGCCTGTGGGGGCACCTTTCATCTGGGAGGTATCCTGATCGGTACGGAATTTCAGCAGGCAGCCGGTCACTCCGTGCCACCGGGCCCTGGCTATGAGCCATGGCCTTTCCCCAGAGAAGCAAAACTCACCAGGCCAGGTTCCTGATGTCAGTTTGCAGGAGGCACTTGGCACAGTCAAACCAGCCACAGTTGCCTGTGGGGGCACCTTGCATCTGGGAGGCATCCTGATCTGTGCGGAAATTCAGCAGGCAGCTGGCCACTCCAGGCCACTGGGCCCTGGACAAAAACGATGGCCTTTCCCCAGAGAAACAAAACTCACCAGGCCAGGTTCCTGATGTCAGTTTGCAGGAGGCACTTGGCACTGTCAAACCACCCACAGTTGCCTGTGGGGCCACCTTGCATCTCGGCGGCATCCTGATCCATACGAATTTCAGCAAGCAGCTGGCCTCTCCTGGGCACCGGGCCCTGGACTTGAACGATGGCCTTTCCCCAGAGAAGCAAAACTCAGCAGGCCAGGTTCCTGATGTCAGTTTGCGGGAGGCACTTGGCACTGTCAAACCAGCCACAGTTGCCTGTGGGGCCACCTTGCATCTCGGCGGCATCCTGATCCGTGCGGAATTTCAGCAGGCAGCCGGCCACTCTGGGCCACCGGGCTCTGGACATGAACCATCGCCTTTCCCCAGCGAAACAAAACTCACCAGACCAGGTTCCTGATGTCAGTTTGCAGGAGGCACGTGAAACTGTCTAAGGAGCCACAGTTGCCTGTGGGGGCACCTTTCATCTGGGAGGTATCCTGATCGGTACGGAATTTCAGCAGGCAGCTGGCCACTCCGTGCCACCGGGCCCTGGCTATGAGCCATGGCCTTTCCCCAGAGAAACAAAACTCACCAGGCCAGGGTCCTGATGTCAGTTTGCAGGAGGCACTGGGCACTGTCAAACCAGCCACAGTTGCCTGTGGGGGCACCTTGCATCTGGGAGGTATCCTGATCCGTACGGAATTTCAGCAAGCAGCTGGCCTCTCCGGGGCACCGGGCCCTGGCTATGAGCCATGGCCTTTCCCCAGAGAAGCAAAACTCACCAGGCCAGGTTCCTGATGTCAGTTTGCAGGAGGCACTTGGCACAGTCAAACCAGCCACAGTTGCCTGTGGGGGCACCTTTCATCTGGGAGTTATCCTGATTCGTACGGAATTTCAGCAAGCAGCTGGCCTCTCCGGGGCACCGGGCCCTGGACAAAAACGATGGCCTTTCCCCAGAGAAACAAAACTCACCAGGCCAGGTTCCTGATGTCAGTTTGCAGGAGGCACGTGAAACTGTCAAAGGAGCCACAGTTGCCTGTGGGGGCACCTTTCATCTGGGAGGTATCCTGATCGGTACGGAATTTCAGCAGGCAGCCGGCCACTCCGTGCCACCGGGCCCTGGCTATGAGCCATGGCCTTTCCCCAGGGAAACAAAACTCACCAGGCCAGGTTCCTGATGTCAGTTTGCAGGAGGCACTTGGCACTGTCAAACCAGCCACAGTTGCCTGTGGGGGCACCTTGCATCTGGGAGGTATCCTGATCCGTACGGAATTTCAGCAAGCAGCTGGCCTCTCCGGGGCACCGGGCCCTGGCTATGAGCCATGGCCTTTCCCCAGAGAAGCAAAACTCACCAGGCCAGGTTCCTGATGTCAGTTTGCAGGAGGCACTTGGCACAGTCAAACCAGCCACAGTTGCCTGTGGGGGCACCTTGCATCTGGGAGGCATCCTGATCTGTGCGGAAATTCAGCAGGCAGCCGGCCACTCCGGGCCACTGGGCCCTGGACAAAAACGATGGCCTTTCCCCAGAGAAACAAAACTCACCAGGCCAGGTTCCTGATGTCAGTTTGCAGGAGGCACTTGGCACTGTCAAACCAGCCACAGTTGCCTGTGGGGGCACCTTGCATCTCAGCGGCATCCTGATCCATACGAATTTCAGCAAGCAGCTGGCCTCTCCTGGGCACCGGGCCCTGGACAAGAACGATGGCCTTTCCCCAGAGAAGCAAAATTCACCAGGCCAGGTTCCTGATGTCAGATTGCTGGAGGCACTTGGCACTGTCAAACCAGCCACAGTTGCCTGTGGGGGCACCTTGCATCTCGGCGGCACCCGGATCCGTGCGGAATTTCAGCCGGCCGCCGGCCACTCTGGGCCACTGGGCCCTGGGCACGAACGATGGCCTTTCCCCAGAGAAACAAAACTCACGAGGCCAGGTTCCTGATGTCAGTTTGCAGGAGGCACTTGGCACTGTCAAAGCAGCCACAGTTGCCTGTGGGGGCACCTTGCATCTGGGAGGTATCCTGGTCCGTGCGGAATTTCAGCAGGCAGCCGGCCACTCCGGGCCACTGGGCCCTGGGCACGAACGATGGCCTTTCCCCAGAGAAACAAAACTCACGAGGCCAGGTTCCTGATGTCAGTTTGCAGGAGGCACTTGGCACTGTCAAAGCAGCCACAGTTGCCTGTGGGGGCACCTTGCATCTGGGAGGTATCCTGGTCCGTGCGGAATTTCAGCAGGCAGCCGGCCACTCCGGGCCACTGGGCTCTGGACACGAACGATGGCCTTTCCCCAGAGAAACAAAACTCACCAGGCCAGGTTCCTGATGTCAGTTTGCAGGAGGCACGTGAAACTGTCAAAGGAGCCACAGTTGCCTGTGGGGGCACCTTTCATCTGGGAGGTATCCTGATCGGTACGGAATTTCAGCAGGCAGCCGGCCACTCCGTGCCACCGGGCCCTGGCTATGAGCCATGGCCTTTCCCCAGAGAAGCAAAACTCACCAGGCCAGGTTCCTGATGTCAGTTTGCAGGAGGCACTTGGCACAGTCAAACCAGCCACAGTTGCCTGTGGGGGCACCTTGCATCTGGGAGGCATCCTGATCTGTGCGGAAATTCAGCAGGCAGCTGGCCACTCCAGGCCACTGGGCCCTGGACAAAAACGATGGCCTTTCCCCAGAGAAACAAAACTCACCAGGCCAGGTTCCTGATGTCAGTTTGCAGGAGGCACTTGGCACTGTCAAACCACCCACAGTTGCCTGTGGGGCCACCTTGCATCTCGGCGGCATCCTGATCCATACGAATTTCAGCAAGCAGCTGGCCTCTCCTGGGCACCGGGCCCTGGACTTGAACGATGGCCTTTCCCCAGAGAAGCAAAACTCAGCAGGCCAGGTTCCTGATGTCAGTTTGCGGGAGGCACTTGGCACTGTCAAACCAGCCACAGTTGCCTGTGGGGCCACCTTGCATCTCGGCGGCATCCTGATCCGTGCGGAATTTCAGCAGGCAGCCGGCCACTCTGGGCCACCGGGCTCTGGACATGAACCATCGCCTTTCCCCAGCGAAACAAAACTCACCAGACCAGGTTCCTGATGTCAGTTTGCAGGAGGCACGTGAAACTGTCAAAGGAGCCACAGTTGCCTGTGGGGGCACCTTTCATCTGGGAGGTATCCTGATCGGTACGGAATTTCAGCAGGCAGCTGGCCACTCCGTGCCACCGGGCCCTGGCTATGAGCCATGGCCTTTCCCCAGAGAAACAAAACTCACCAGGCCAGGGTCCTGATGTCAGTTTGCAGGAGGCACTGGGCACTGTCAAACCAGCCACAGTTGCCTGTGGGGGCACCTTGCATCTGGGAGGTATCCTGATCCGTACGGAATTTCAGCAAGCAGCTGGCCTCTCCGGGGCACCGGGCCCTGGCTATGAGCCATGGCCTTTCCCCAGAGAAGCAAAACTCACCAGGCCAGGTTCCTGATGTCAGTTTGCAGGAGGCACTTGGCACAGTCAAACCAGCCACAGTTGCCTGTGGGGGCACCTTTCATCTGGGAGTTATCCTGATTCGTACGGAATTTCAGCAAGCAGCTGGCCTCTCCGGGGCACCGGGCCCTGGACAAAAACGATGGCCTTTCCCCAGAGAAACAAAACTCACCAGGCCAGGTTCCTGATGTCAGTTTGCAGGAGGCACGTGAAACTGTCAAAGGAGCCACAGTTGCCTGTGGGGGCACCTTTCATCTGGGAGGTATCCTGATCCGTGCGGAATTTCAGCAGGCAGCCGGCCACTCTGAGTCACCGGGCCCTGGACAAGAACGATGGCCTTTCCCCTGAGAAACAAAACTCACCCGGCCAGGTTCCTGATGTCAGTTTGCAGGAGGCACTTGGCACAGTCAAACCAGCCACAGTTGCCTGTGGGGGCACCTTGCATCTGGGAGGCATCCTGATCTGTGCGGAATTTCAGCAGGCAGCCGGCCACTCCGGGCCACTGGGCTCTGGACACGAACGATGGCCTTTCCCCAGAGAAGCAAAACTCAGCAGGCCAGGTTCCTGATGTCAGTTTGCGGGAGGCACTTGGCACTGTCAAACCAGCCACAGTTGCCTGTGGGGCCACCTTGCATCTCGGCGGCATCCTGATCCGTGCGGAATTTGTGCAGGCAGCCGGCCACTCCGGGCCACCGGGCTCTGGACATGAACCATCGCCTTTCCCCAGGGAAACAAAACTCACCAGGCCAGGTTCCTGATGTCAGTTTGCCGGAGGCACTTGGCACTGTCAAACCAGCCACAGTTGCCTGTGGGGGCACCTTGCATCTCAGCGGCATCCTGATCCATACGGAATTTCAGCAAGCAGCTGGCCTCTCCTGGGCACCGGGCCCTGGACTCGAACGATGGCCTTTCCCCAGAGAAATAAAACTCACCAAGCCAGGGTCCTGATGTCAGTTTGCAGGAGGCACTTGGCACTGTCAAACCAGCCACAGTTGCCTGTGGGGGCACCTTGCATCTGGGAGTTATCCTGATTCGTACGGAATTTCAGCTAGCAGCTGGCCTCTCCGGGCCACCGGGCCCTGGACACGAATGATGGCCTTTCCCCAGAGAAACAAAACTCACCAGGCCAGGTTCCTGATGCCAGTTTGCAGGAGGCACGTGAAACTGTCAAAGGAGCCACAGTTGCCTGTGGGGGCACCTTTCATCTGGGAGGTATCCTGATCCGTGCGGAATTTCAGCAGGCAGCCGGCCACTCTGAGTCACCGGGCCCTGGACAAGAACGATGGCCTTTCCCCAGAGAAACAAAACTCACCCGGCCAGGTTCCTGATGTCAGTTTGCAGGAGGCACTTGGCACAGTCAAACCAGCCACAGTTGCCTGTGGGGGCACCTTGCATCTGGGAGGCATCCTGATCTGTGCGGAATTTCAGCAAGCAGCTGGCCTCTCCTGGGCACCGGGCCCTGGACTCGAACGATGGCCTTTCCCCAGAGAAATAAAACTCACCAAGCCAGGGTCCTGATGTCAGTTTGCAGGAGGCACTTGGCACTGTCAAACCAGCCACAGTTGCCTGTGGGGGCACCTTGCATCTGGGGGGTATCCTGATCCGTACGGAATTTCAGCAAGCAGCCGGCCACTCCGGGCCACCGGGCCCTGGCTATGAGCCATGGCCTTTCCCCAGAGAAACAAAACTCACCAGGCCAGGTTCCTGATGTCAGTTTGCAGGAGGCCCTTGACACTGTCAAAGCAGCCACAGTTGCCTGTGGGGGCACCTTTCATCTGGGAGTTATCCTGATTCGTATGGAATTTCAGCAAGCAGCTGGCCTCTCCGGGGCACCGGGCCCTGGCTATGAGCCATGGCCTTTCCCCAGAGAAACAAAACTCCCCAGGCAAGGTTCCTGATGTCAGTTTGCCGGAGGCACTTGGCACGGTCAAAGCAGCCACAGTTGCCTGTGGGGGCACCTTGCATCTCGGCGGCATCCTGAACCATGCGGAATTTCAGCCGGCAGCCGGCCACTCCGGGCCATTGGGCCCTGGACACGAACGATGGCCTTTCCCCAGAGAAACAAAACTCACGAGGCCAGGTTCCTGATGCCAGTTTGCGGGAGGCACTTGGCACTGTCAAACCAGCCACAGTTGCCTGTGGGGGCACCTTGCATCTCGGCGGCATCCTGATCCATGCGGAATTTCAGCAAGCAGCTGGCCTCTCCGGGGCACCGGGCCCTGGATATGAACGATGGCCTTTCCCCAGAGAAGCAAAACTCACCAGGCCAGGTTCCTGATGTCAGTATGCATGAGGCACGTGACACTGTCAAAGCAGCCACAGGTGCCTGTGGGGGCACCTTGCATCTGGGGGGTATCCTGATCCGTGCGGAATTTCAGAAGGCAGCGGGCCCCTCCGGGCCACCGGGCCCTGGACACGAACGATGGCCTTTCCCCTGAGAAACAAAACTCACCCGGCCAGGTTCCTGATGTCAGTTTGCAGGAGGCACTTGGCACAGTCAAACCAGCCACAGTTGCCTGTGGGGGCACCTTGCATCTGGGAGGCATCCTGATCTGTGCGGAATTTCAGCAGGCAGCCGGCCAATCCGGGCCACTGGGCCCTGGACAAAAACGATGGCCTTTCCCCAGAGAAACAAAACTCACGAGGCCAGTTTCCTGATGTCAGTTTGCAGGAGGCACTTGGCACTGTCAAACCAGCCACAGTTGCCTGTGGGGCCACCTTGCATCTCGGCGGCATCCTGATCCGTGCGGAATTTCAGCAGGCTGCCGGCCACTCAGGGCCACCAGGCTCTGGACATGAACCATCGCCTTTCCCCAGCGAAACAAAACTCACCAGGACAGGTTCCTGATGTCAGTTTGCAGGAGCCACATGACACTGTCAAAGCAGCCACAGTTGCCGGTGGGGGCACCTTGCATCTGGGGGGTATCCTGATACGTGCGGAATTTCAGCAGGCAGCGGGCCCCTCCGGGCCACCGGGCCCTGGACACGAACGATGGCCTTTCCCCAGAAAAACAAAACTCACCCGGCCAGGTTCCTGATGTCAGTTTTCAGGAGGCACTTGGCACAGTCAAAACAGCCACAGTTGCCTGTGGGGGCACCTTGCATCTGGGAGGCATCCTGATCTGTGCGGAATTTCAGCAGGCAGCCGGCCACTCCGGGCCACTGGGCCCTGGACAAAAACGATGGCCTTTTCCCAGAGAAACAAAACTCACCAGGCCAGGTTCCTGATGTCAGTTTACAGCAGGCACTTGGCACTGTCAAACCAGCCACAGTTGCCTGTGGGGGCACCTTGCATCTGGGGGGTATCCTGATCCGTGCGGAATTTCAGCAGGCAGCAGGCCCCTACGGGCCACCGGGCCCTGGACACGAACGATGGCCTTTCCCCAGAGAAACAAAACTCACCAGGCCAGGTTTCTGATGTCACTTTGCAGGAGGCACTTGGCACTGTCAAAGCAGCCACAGTTGCCTGTGGGGGCACCTTGCATCTCGGCGGCATCCTGATCCATATGGAATTTCAGCAAGCAGCTGGCCTCTCCAGGGCACCGGGCCCTGGACAAGAACGATGGCCTTTCCCCTGAGAAACAAAACTCACTAGGCCAGTTTCCTGATGTCAGTTTGCAGGAGGCACTTGGCACTGTCAAACCAGCCACAGTTGCCTGTGGGGGCACCTTGCATCTGGGAGGTATTCTGATCCGTGCGGAATTTCAGCAGGCAGCCGGCCACTCCGGGCCACCGGGCCCTGGCTATGAGCCATGGCCTTTCCCCAGAGAAACAAAACTCACCAGGCCAGGGTCCTGATGTCAGTTTGCAGGAGGCACTGGGCACTGTCAAACCAGCCACAGTTGCCTGTGGGGGCACCTTGCATCTGGGAGGTATTCTGATCCGTGCGGAATTTCAGCAGGCAGCCGGCCACTCCGGGCCAGCGGGCCCTGGCTAGGAGCCATGGCCTTTCCCCAGAGAAACATAACTCACCAGGCAAGGTTCCTGATGTCAGTTTGCAGGAGGCACTTGGCACTGTCAAACCAGCCACAGTTGCCTGTGGGGGCACCTTGCATCTCAGCGGCACCCTGATCCGTGCGGAATTTCAGCCGGCCGCCGGCCACTCTGGGCCACTGGGCCCTGGGCACGAACGATGGCCTTTCCCCAGAGAAACAAAACTCACGAGGCCAGGTTCCTGATGTCAGTTTGCAGGAGGCACTTGGCACTGTCAAAGCAGCCACAGTTGCCTGTGGGGGCACCTTGCATCTGGGAGGTATCCTGGTCCGTGCGGAATTTCAGCAGGCAGCCGGCCACTCCGGGCCACTGGGCTCTGGACACGAACGATGGCCTTTCCCCAGAGAAACAAAACTCACCAGGCCAGGTTCCTGATGTCAGTTTGCAGGAGGCACGTGAAACTGTCAAAGGAGCCACAGTTGCCTGTGGGGGCACCTTTCATCTGGGAGGTATCCTGATCGGTACGGAATTTCATCAGGCAGCCGGCCACTCCGTGCCACCGGGCCCTGGCTATGAGCCATGGCCTTTCCCCAGAGAAGCAAAACTCACCAGGCCAGGTTCCTGATGTCAGTTTGCAGGAGGCACTTGGCACAGTCAAACCAGCCACAGTTGCCTGTGGGGGCACCTTGCATCTGGGAGGCATCCTGATCTGTGCGGAAATTCAGCAGGCAGCTGGCCACTCCAGGCCCCTGGGCCCTGGACAAAAACGATGGCCTTTCCCCAGAGAAACAAAACTCACCAGGCCAGGTTCCTGATGTCAGTTTGCAGGAGGCACTTGGCACTGTCAAACCACCCACAGTTGCCTGTGGGGCCACCTTGCATCTCGGCGGCATCCTGATCCATACGAATTTCAGCAAGCAGCTGGCCTCTCCTGGGCACCGGGCCCTGGACTTGAACGATGGCCTTTCCCCAGAGAAGCAAAACTCAGCAGGCCAGGTTCCTGATGTCAGTTTGCGGGAGGCACTTGGCACTGTCAAACCAGCCACAGTTGCCTGTGGGGCCACCTTGCATCTCGGCGGCATCCTGATCCGTGCGGAATTTCAGCAGGCAGCCGGCCACTCTGGGCCACCGGGCTCTGGACATGAACCATCGCCTTTCCCCAGCGAAACAAAACTCACCAGACCAGGTTCCTGATGTCAGTTTGCAGGAGGCACGTGAAACCGTCAAAGGAGCCACAGTTGCCTGTGGGGGCACCTTTCATCTGGGAGGTATCCTGATCGGTACGGAATTTCAGCAGGCAGCTGGCCACTCCGTGCCACCGGGCCCTGGCTATGAGCCATGGCCTTTCCCCAGGGAAACAAAACTCACCAGGCCAGGTTCCTGATGTCAGTTTGCAGGAGGCACTTGGCACTGTCAAACCAGCCACAGTTGCCTGTGGGGGCACCTTGCATCTGGGAGGTATCCTGATCCGTACGGAATTTCAGCAAGCAGCTGGCCTCTCCGGGGCACCGGGCCCTGGCTATGAGCCATGGCCTTTCCCCAGAGAAGCAAAACTCACCAGGCCAGGTTCCTGATGTCAGTTTGCAGGAGGCACTTGGCACAGTCAAACCAGCCAACGTTGCCTGTGGGGGCACCTTTCATCTGGGAGTTATCCTGATTCGTACGGAATTTCAGCAAGCAGCTGGCCTCACCGGGGCACCGGGCCCTGGACAAAAACGATGGCCTTTCCCCAGAGAAACAAAACTCACCAGGCCAGGTTCCTGATGTCAGTTTGCAGGAGGCACGTGAAACTGTCAAAGGAGCCACAGTTGCCTGTGGGGGCACCTTTCATCTGGGAGGTATCCTGATCGGTACGGAATTTCAGCAGGCAGCCGGCCACTCCGTGCCACCGGGCCCTGGCTATGAGCCATGGCCTTTCCCCAGGGAAACAAAACTCACCAGGCCAGGTTCCTGATGTCAGTTTGCAGGAGGCACTTGGCACTGTCAAACCAGCCACAGTTGCCTGTGGGGGCACCTTGCATCTGGGAGGTATCCTGATCCGTACGGAATTTCAGCAAGCAGCTGGCCTCTCCGGGGCACCGGGCCCTGGCTATGAGCCATGGCCTTTCCCCAGAGAAGCAAAACTCACCAGGCCAGGTTCCTGATGTCAGTTTGCAGGAGGCACTTGGCACAGTCAAACCAGCCACAGTTGCCTGTGGGGGCACCTTGCATCTGGGAGGCATCCTAATCTGTGCGGAAATTCAGCAGGCAGCCGGCCACTCCGGGCCACTGGGCCCTGGACAAAAACGATGGCCTTTCCCCAGAGAAACAAAACTCACCAGGCCAGGTTCCTGATGTCAGTTTGCAGGAGGCACTTGGCACTGTCAAACCAGCCACAGTTGCCTGTGGGGGCACCTTGCATCTCAGCGGCATCCTGATCCATACGAATTTCAGCAAGCAGCTGGCCTCTCCTGGGCACCGGGCCCTGGACAAGAACGATGGCCTTTCCCCAGAGAAGCAAAACTCACCAGGCCAGGTTCCTGATGTCAGATTGCTGGAGGCACTTGGCACTGTCAAACCAGCCACAGTTGCCTGTGGGGGCACCTTGCATCTCGGCGGCACCCGGATCCGTGCGGAAATTCATCAGGCAGCCGGCCACTCTGGGCCACTTGGCCCTGGACACGAACGATGGCCGTTCCCCAGAGAAACAAAACTCACCAGGCCAGGTTCCTGATGTCAGTTTGCAGGAGGCACTTGGCACTGTCAAACCACCCACAGTTGCCTGTGGGGCCACCTTGCATCTCGGCGGCATCCTGATCCGTGCGGAATTTCAGCAGGCAGCCGGCCACTCCGGGCCACCGGGCTCTGGACATGAACCATCGCCTTTCCCCAGCGAAACAAAACTCACCAGACCAGGTTCCTGATGTCAGTTTGCAGGAGGCCCTTGACACTGTCAAAGCAGCCACAGTTGCCTGTGGGGGCACCTTTCATCTGGGAGTTATCCTGATTCGTATGGAATTTCAGCAAGCAGCTGGCCTCTCCGGGGCACCGGGCCCTGGACACGAACGATGGCTTTCCCCAGAGAAACAAAACTCACCAGGCCAGGTTCCTGATGTCAGTTTGCAGGAGGCACTTGGCACTGTCAAACCAGCCACAGTTGCCTGTGGGGGCACCTTGCATCTGGGAGGTATCCTGATCCGTACGGAATTTCAGCAAGCAGCTGGCCTCTCCGGGGCACCGGGCCCTGGCTATGAGCCATGGCCTTTCCCCAGGGAAACAAAACTCCCCAGGCAAGGTTCCTGATGTCAGTTTGCCGGAGGCACTTGGCACGGTCAAAGCAGCCACAGTTGCCTGTGGGGGCACCTTGCATCTCGGCGGCACCCTGAACCATGCGGAATTTCAGCCGGCAGCCGGCCACTCCGGGCCATTGGGCCCTGGACACGAACGATGGCCTTTCCCCAGAGAAGCAAAACTCAGCAGGCCAGGTTCCTGATGTCAGTTTGCGGGAGGCACTTGGCACTGTCAAACCAGCCACAGTTGCCTGTGGGGCCACCTTGCATCTCGGCGGCATCCTGATCCGTGCGGAATTTGTGCAGGCAGCCGGCCACTCCGGGCCACCGGGCTCTGGACTTGAACCATCGCCTTTCCCCAGGGAAACAAAACTCACCAGGCCAGGTTCCTGATGTCAGTTTGCCGGAGGCACTTGGCACTGTCAAACCAGCCACAGTTGCCTGTGGGGGCACCTTGCATCTGGGAGGCATCCTGATCTGTGCGGAATTTCAGCAGGCAGCCGGCCACTCCGGGCCACTGGGCCCTGGACAAAAACGATGGCCTTTCCCCAGAGAAACAAAACTCACCAGGCCAGGTTCCTGATGTCAGTTTGCAGGAGGCACTTGGCACTGTCAAACCAGCCACAGTTGCCTGTGGGGGCACCTTGCATCTCAGCGGCATCCTGATCCATACGGAATTTCAGCAAGCAGCTGGCCTCTCCTGGGCACCGGGCCCTGGACTCGAACGATGGCCTTTCCCCAGAGAAATAAAACTCACCAAGCCAGGGTCCTGATGTCAGTTTGCAGGAGGCACTTGGCACTGTCAAACCAGCCACAGTTGCCTGTGGGGGCACCTTGCATCTGGGAGTTATCCTGATTCGTACGGAATTTCAGCTAGCAGCTGGCCTCTCCGGGCCACCGGGCCCTGGACACGAATGATGGCCTTTCCCCAGAGAAACAAAACTCACCAGGCCAGGTTCCTGATGCCAGTTTGCAGGAGGCACGTGAAACTGTCAAAGGAGCCACAGTTGCCTGTGGGGGCACCTTTCATCTGGGAGGTATCCTGATCCGTGCGGAATTTCAGCAGGCAGCCGGCCACTCTGAGTCACCGGGCCCTGGACAAGAACGATGGCCTTTCCCCTGAGAAACAAAACTCACCCGGCCAGGTTCCTGATGTCAGTTTGCAGGAGGCACTTGGCACAGTCAAACCAGCCACAGTTGCCTGTGGGGGCACCTTGCATCTGGGAGGCATCCTGATCTGTGCGGAATTTCAGCAGGCAGCCGGCCACTCCGGGCCACTGGGCTCTGGACACGAACGATGGCCTTTCCCCAGAGAAGCAAAACTCAGCAGGCCAGGTTCCTGATGTCAGTTTGCGGGAGGCACTTGGCACTGTCAAACCAGCCACAGTTGCCTGTGGGGCCACCTTGCATCTCGGCGGCATCCTGATCCGTGCGGAATTTGTGCAGGCAGCCGGCCACTCCGGGCCACCGGGCTCTGGACATGAACCATCGCCTTTCCTCAGGGAAACAAAACTCACCAGGCCAGGTTCCTGATGTCAGTTTGCCGGAGGCACTTGGCACTGTCAAACCAGCCACAGTTGCCTGTGGGGGCACCTTGCATCTGGGAGGCATCCTGATCTGTGCGGAATTTCAGCAGGCAGCCGGCCACTCCGGGCCACTGGGCCCTGGACAAAAACGATGGCCTTTCCCCAGAGAAACAAAACTCACCAGGCCAGGTTCCTGATGTCAGATTGCAGGAGGCACTTGGCACTGTCAAACCAGCCACAGTTGCCTGTGGGGGCACCTTGCATCTCAGCGGCATCCTGATCCATACGGAATTTCAGCAAGCAGCTGGCCTCTCCTGGGCACCGGGCCCTGGACTCGAACGATGGCCTTTCCCCAGAGAAACAAAACTCACCAAGCCAGGGTCCTGATGTCAGTTTGCAGGAGGCACTTGGCACTGTCAAACCAGCCACAGTTGCCTGTGGGGGCACCTTGCATCTGGGAGTTATCCTGATTCGTACGGAATTTCAGCTAGCAGCTGGCCTCTCCGGGCCACCGGGCCCTGGACACGAATGATGGCCTTTCCCCAGAGAAACAAAACTCACCAGGCCAGGTTCCTGATGCCAGTTTGCAGGAGGCACGTGAAACTGTCAAAGGAGCCACAGTTGCCTGTGGGGGCACCTTTCATCTGGGAGGTATCCTGATCCGTGCGGAATTTCAGCAGGCAGCCGGCCACTCTGAGTCACCGGGCCCTGGACAAGAACGATGGCCTTTCCCCAGAGAAACAAAACTCACCCGGCCAGGTTCCTGATGTCAGTTTGCAGGAGGCACTTGGCACAGTCAAACCAGCCACAGTTGCCTGTGGGGGCACCTTGCATCTGGGAGGCATCCTGATCTGTGCGGAATTTCAGCAGGCAGCCGGCCACTCCGGGCCACTGGGCCCTGGACAAAAACGATGGCCTTTCCCCAGAGAAACAAAACTCACCAGGCCAGGTTCCTGATGTCAGTTTGCAGGAGGCACTTGGCACTGTCAAACCAGCCACAGTTGCCTGTGGGGGCACCTTGCATCTCAGCGGCATCCTGATCCATACAGAATTTCAGCAAGCAGCTGGCCTCTCCTGGGCACCGGGCCCTGGACTCGAACGATGGCCTTTCCCCAGAGAAATAAAACTCACCAAGCCAGGGTCCTGATGTCAGTTTGCAGGAGGCACTTGGCACTGTCAAACCAGCCACAGTTGCCTGTGGGGGCACCTTGCATCTGGGGGGTATCCTGATCCGTACGGAATTTCAGCAAGCAGCCGGCCACTCCGGGGCACCGGGCCCTGGCTATGAGCCATGGCCTTTCCCCAGAGAAACAAAACTCACCAGGCCAGGTTCCTGATGTCAGTTTGCAGGAGGCCCTTGACACTGTCAAAGCAGCCACAGTTGCCTGTGGGGGCACCTTTCATCTGGGAGTTATCCTGATTCGTATGGAATTTCAGCAAGCAGCTGGCCTCTCCGGGGCACCGGGCCCTGGCTATGAGCCATGGCCTTTCCCCAGAGAAACAAAACTCCCCAGGCAAGGTTCCTGATGTCAGTTTGCCGGAGGCACTTGGCACGGTCAAAGCAGCCACAGTTGCCTGTGGGGGCACCTTGCATCTCGGCGGCACCCTGAACCATGCGGAATTTCAGCCGGCAGCCGGCCACTCGGGGCCATTGGGCCCTGGACACGAACGATGGCCTTTCCCCAGAGAAACAAAACTCACGAGGCCAGGTTCCTGATGCCAGTTTGCGGGAGGCACTTGGCACTGTCAAACCAGCCACAGTTGCCTGTGGGGGCACCTTGCATCTCGGCGGCATCCTGATCCATGCGGAATTTCAGCAAGCAGCTGGCCTCTCCGGGGCACCGGGCCCTGGACATGAACGATGGCCTTTCCCCAGAGAAGCAAAACTCACCAGGCCAGGTTCCTGATGTCAGTTTGCAGGAGGCACGTGACACTGTCAAAGCAGCCACAGTTGCCTGTGGGGGCACCTTGCATCTCAGCGGCATCCTGATCCATACGAATTTCAGCAAGCAGCTGGCCTCTCCTGGGCACCGGGCCCTGGACTTGAACGATGGCCTTTCCCCAGAGAAGCAAAACTCACCAGGCCAGGTTCCTGATGTCAGTTTGCAGGAGGCACTTGGCACTGTCAAACCAGCCGCAGTTGCCTGTGGGGGCACCTTGCATCTCGGCGGCATCCTGATCCGTGCGGAAATTCAGCAGGCATCCGGCCACTCTGGGCCACTTGGCCCTGGAAACGAACGATGGCCTTTCCCCAGAGAAATAAAACTCACCAAGCCAGGGTCCTGATGTCAGTTTGCAGGAGGCACTTGGCACTGTCAAACCAGCCACAGTTGCCTGTGGGGGCACCTTGCATCTTGGCGGCATCCTGATCCGTACGGAATTTCAGCAAGCAGCGGGCCGCTCCGGGGCACCGGGCCCTGGCTATGAGCCATGGCCTTTCCCCAGAGAAACAAAACTCACCAGGCCAGGTTCCTGATGTCAGTTTGCCGGAGGCACTTGGCACTTTCAAACCAGCCACAGTTGCCTGTGGGGCCACCTTGCATCTCGGCGGCATCCTGATCCGTGCGGAATTTCAGCAGGCAGCCGGCCACTCCGGGCCACCGGGCTCTGGACATGAACCATCGCCTTTCCCCAGCGAAACAAAACTCACCAGACCAGGTTCCTGATGTCAGTTTGCAGGAGGCACGTGACACTGTCAAAGCAGCCACAGTTGCCTGTGGGGGCACCTTTCATCTGGGAGTTATCCTGATCTGTGCGGAATTTCAGCAAGCAGCTGGCCTCTCCGGGGCACCGGGCCCTGGACAAAAACGATGGCCTTTCCCCAGAGAAACAAAACTCACCAGGCCAGGTTCCTGATGTCAGTTTGCAGGAGGCACGTGAAACTGTCAAAGGAGCCACAGTTGCCTGTGGGGGCACCTTTCATCTGGGAGGTATCCTGATCGGTACGGAATTTCAGCAGGCAGCCGGCCACTCCGTGCCACCGGGCCCTGGCTATGAGCCATGGCCTTTTCCCAGGGAAACAAAACTCACCAGGCCAGGTTCCTGATGTCAGTTTGCAGGAGGCACTTGGCACTGTCAAACCAGCCACAGTTGCCTGTGGGGGCACCTTGCATCTGGGAGGTATCCTGATCCGTACGGAATTTCAGCAAGCAGCTGGCCTCTCCGGGGCACCGGGCCCTGGCTATGAGCCATGGCCTTTCCCCAGAGAAGCAAAACTCACCAGGCCAGGTTCCTGATGTCAGTTTGCAGGAGGCACTTGGCACAGTCAAACCAGCCACAGTTGCCTGTGGGGGCACCTTGCATCTGGGAGGCATCCTGATCTGTGCGGAAATTCAGCAGGCAGCTGGCCACTCCAGGCCACTGGGCCCTGGACAAAAACGATGGCCTTTCCCCAGAGAAACAAAACTCACCAGGCCAGGTTCCTGATGTCAGTTTGCAGGAGGCCCTTGACACTGTCAAAGCAGCCACAGTTGCCTGTGGGGGCACCTTTCATCTGGGAGTTATCCTGATTCGTATGGAATTTCAGCAAGCAGCTGGCCTCTCCGGGGCACCGGGCCCTGGCTATGAGCCATGGCCTTTCCCCAGAGAAACAAAACTCCCCAGGCAAGGTTCCTGATGTCAGTTTGCCGGAGGCACTTGGCACGGTCAAAGCAGCCACAGTTGCCTGTGGGGGCACCTTGCATCTCGGCGGCATCCTGATCCATGCGGAATTTCAGCAAGCAGCTGGCCTCTCCGGGGCACCGGGCCCTGGACATGAACGATGGCCTTTCCCCAGAGAAGCAAAACTCACCAGGCCAGGTTCCTGATGTCAGTTTGCAGGAGGCACGTGACACTGTCAAAGCAGCCACAGTTGCCTGTGGGGGCACCTTGCATCTCAGCGGCATCCTGATCCATACGAATTTCAGCAAGCAGCTGGCCTCTCCTGGGCACCGGGCCCTGGACTTGAATGATGGCCTTTCCCCAGAGAAGCAAAACTCACCAGGCCAGGTTCCTGATGTCAGTTTGCAGGAGGCACTTGGCACTGTCAAACCAGCCACAGTTACCTGTGGGGGCACCTTGCATCTCGGCGGCACCCTGATCCGTGCGGAAATTCAGCAGGCAGCCGGCCACTCTGGGCCACTTGGCCCTGGACACGAACGATGGCCTTTCCCCAGCGAAACAAAACTCACCAGGCCAGGTTCGTGATGTCAGTTTGCAGGAGGCACTTGGCACTGTCAAAGCAGCCACAGTTGCCTGTGGGGGCACCTTGCATCTGGGGGGTATCCTGGTCCGTGCGGAATTTCAGCAGGCAGCCGGCCACTCCGGGCCACTGGGCTCTGGACACGAACGATGGCCTTTCCCCAGAGAAATAAAACTCACCAAGCCAGGGTCCTGATGTCAGTTTGCAGGAGGCACTTGGCACTGTCAAACCAGCCACAGTTGCCTGTGGGGCCACCTTGCATCTCGGCGGCATCCTGATCCGTGCGGAATTTCAGCAGGCAGCCGGCCACTCCGGGCCACCGGGCTCTGGACATGAACCATCGCCTTTCCCCAGCGAAACAAAACTCACCAGACCAGGTTCCTGATGTCAGTTTGCAGGAGGCACGTGACACTGTCAAAGCAGCCACAGTTGCCTGTGGGGGCACCTTTCATCTGGGAGTTATCCTGATCTGTGCGGAATTTCAGCAAGCAGCTGGCCTCTCCGGGGCACCGGGCCCTGGACAAAAACGATGGCCTTTCCCCAGAGAAACAAAACTCACCAGGCCAGGTTCCTGATGTCAGTTTGCAGGAGGCACGTGAAACTGTCAAAGGAGCCACAGTTGCCTGTGGGGGCACCTTTCATCTGGGAGGTATCCTGATCGGTACGGAATTTCAGCAGGCAGCCGGCCACTCCGTGCCACCGGGCCCTGGCTATGAGCCATGGCCATTCCCCAGGGAAACAAAACTCACCAGGCCAGGTTCCTGATGTCAGTTTGCAGGAGGCACTTGGCACTGTCAAACCAGCCACAGTTGCCTGTGGGGGCACCTTGCATCTGGGAGGTATCCTGATCCGTACGGAATTTCAGCACGCAGCTGGCCTCTCCGGGGCACCGGGCCCTGGCTATGAGCCATGGCCTTTCCCCAGAGAAGCAAAACTCACCAGGCCAGGTTCCTGATGTCAGTTTGCAGGAGGTACTTGGCACAGTCAAACCAGCCACAGTTGCCTGTGGGGGCACCTTGCATCTGGGAGGCATCCTGATCTGTGCGGAAATTCAGCAGGCAGCCGGCCACTCCGGGCCACTGGGCCCTGGACAAAAACGATGGCCTTTCCCCAGAGAAGCAAAACTCACCAGGCCAGGTTCCTGATGTCAGTTTGCAGGAGGCACTTGGCACAGTCAAACCAGCCACAGTTGCCTGTGGGGGCACCTTGCATCTCGGCGGCATCCTGATCCATACGAATTTCAGCAAGCAGCTGGCCTCTCCTGGGCACCGGGCCCTGGACAAGAACGATGGCCTTTCCCCAGAGAAGCAAAATTCACCAGGCCAGGTTCCTGATGTCAGATTGCTGGAGGCACTTGGCACTGTCAAACCAGCCACAGTTGCCTGTGGGGGCACCTTGCATCTCGGCGGCACCCGGATCCGTGCGGAAATTCAGCAGGCAGCCGGCCACTCTGGGCCACTTGGCCCTGGACACGAACGATGGCCGTTCCCCAGAGAAACAAAACTCACCAGGCCAGGTTCCTGATGTCAGTTTGCAGGAGGCACTTGGCACTGTCAAACCACCCACAGTTGCCCTTGGGGCCACCTTGCATCTCGGCGGCATCCTGATCCGTGCGGAATTTCAGCAGGCCGCCGGCCACTCCTGGCCACCGGGCTCTGGACATGAACCATCGCTTTTCCCCAGCGAAACAAAACTCACCAGACCAGGTTCCTGTTGTCAGTTTGCAGGAGGCACGTGACACTGTCAAAGCAGCCACAGTTGCCTGTGGGGGCACCTTTCATCTGGGAGTTATCCTGATTCGTACGGAATTTCAGCAAGCAGCTGGCCTCTCCATGCCACCGGGCACTGGCTATGAGCCATGGCCTTTTCCCAGGGAAACAAAACTCACCAGGCCAGGTTCCTGATGTCAGTTTGCAGGAGGCACTTGGCACTGTCAAACCAGCCACATTGCCTGTGGGGGCACCTTGCATCTGGGAGGTATCCTGATCCGTACGGAATTTCAGCAAGCAGCTGGCCTCTCCGGGGCACCGGGCCCTGGCTATGAGCCATGGCCTTTCCCCAGAGAAACAAAACTCACCAGGCCAGGTTCCTGATGTCAGTTTGCCGGAGGCACTTGGCACTGTCAAACCAGCCACAGTTGCCTGTGGGGGCACCTTGCATCTGGGGGGTATCCTGATCCGTGCGGAATTTCAGCAGGCAGCCGGCCACTCCGGGCCACCGGGCCCTGGACAAGAACGATGGCCTTTCCCCAGAGAAGCAAAACTCAGCAGGCCAGGTTCCTGATGTCAGTTTGCGGGAGGCACTTGGCACTGTCAAACCAGCCACAGTTGCCTGTGGGGCCACCTAGCATCTCGGCGGCATCCTGATCCGTGCGGAATTTGTGCAGGCAGCCAGCCACTCCGGGCCACCGGGCTCTGGACATGAACCATCGCCTTTCCCCAGGGAAACAAAACTCACCAGACCAGGTTCCTGACGTCAGTTTGCCGGAGGCACTTGGCACTGTC
Organism: Passer domesticus; assembly: GCF_036417665.1. Taxonomy (NCBI): domain Eukaryota; kingdom Metazoa; phylum Chordata; class Aves; order Passeriformes; family Passeridae; genus Passer; species Passer domesticus. The sequence goes on along the minus strand of NC_087511.1, from coordinate 12,560,280 downwards.
AAACCAGCCACAGTTGCCTGTGGGGGCACCTTGCATCTGGGAGGCATCCTGATCTGTGCGGAATTTCAGCAGGCAGCCGGCCACTCCGGGCCACTGGGCCCTGGACAAAAACGATGGCCTTTCCCCAGAGAAACAAAACTCACCAGGCCAGGTTCCTGCTGTCAGTTTGCAGGAGGCACTTGGCACTGTCAAACCAGCCACAGTTGCCTGTGGGGGCACCTTGCATCTGGGAGTTATCCTGATTCGTACGGAATTTCAGCTAGCAGCTGGCCTCTCCGGGCCACCGGGCCCTGGACACGAATGATGGCCTTTCCCCAGAGAAACAAAACTCACCAGGCCAGGTTCCTGATGCCAGTTTGCAGGAGGCACGTGAAACTGTCAAAGGAGCCACAGTTGCCTGTGGGGGCACCTTTCATCTGGGAGGTATCCTGATCCGTGCGGAATTTCAGCAGGCAGCCGGCCACTCTGAGTCACCGGGCCCTGGACAAGAACGATGGCCTTTCCCCTGAGAAACAAAACTCACCTGGCCAGGTTCCTGATGTCAGTTTGCAGGAGGCACTTGGCACAGTGAAACCAGCCACAGTTGCCTGTGGGGGCACCTTGCATCTGGGAGGCATCCTGATCTGTGCGGAATTTCAGCAGGCAGCCGGCCACTCCGGGCCACTGGGCTCTGGACACGAACGATGGCCTTTCCCCAGAGAAGCAAAACTCACCAGGCCAGGTTCCTGATGTCCGTTTGCAGTAGGCACTTGGCACTGTCAAACCAGCCACAGTTGCCTGTGGGGGCACCTTGCATCTGGGAGGTATCCTGATCCGTACGGAATTTCAGCAAGCAGCTGGCCTCTCCGGGGCACCGGGCCCAGGCTATGAGCCATGGCCTTTCCCCAGAGAAACGAAACTCCCCAGGCCAGGTTCCTGATGTCAGTTTGCCGGAGGCACTTGGCACTGTCAAACCAGCCACAGTTGCCTGTGGGGGCACCTTGCATCTGGGGGGTATCCTGATCCATGCGGAATTTCAGCAGGCAACCGGCTACTCTGGGCCACCGGGCCCTGGACACGAACGATGGCCTTTCCCCTGAGAAACAAAACTCACCAGGCCAGGTTCCTGATGTCAGTTTGCAGGAGGCACGTGAAACTGTCAAAGGAGCCACAGTTGCCTGTGGGGGCAACTTTCATCTGGGAGGTATCCTGATCGGTACGGAATTTCAGCAGGCAGCCGGCCACTGCGTGCCACCGGGCCCTGGCTATGAGCCATGGCCTTTCCCCAGAGAAGCAAAACTCACCAGGCCAGGTTCCTGATGTCAGATTGCTGGAGGCACTTGGCACTGTCAAACCAGCCACAGTTGCCTGTGGGGGCACCTTGCATCTCGGCGGCACCCGGATCCGTGCGGAAATTCAGCAGGCAGCCGGCCACTCTGGGCCACTTGGCCCTGGACACGAACGATGGCCGTTCCCCAGAGAAACAAAACTCACCAGGCCAGGTTCCTGATGTCAGTTTGCAGGAGGCACTTGGCACTGTCAAACCACCCACAGTTGCCCTTGGGGCCACCTTGCATCTCGGCGGCATCCTGATCCGTGCGGAATTTCAGCAGGCCGCCGGCCACTCCTGGCCACCGGGCTCTGGACATGAACCATCGCTTTTCCCCAGCGAAACAAAACTCACCAGACCAGGTTCCTGTTGTCAGTTTGCAGGAGGCACGTGACACTGTCAAAGCAGCCACAGTTGCCTGTGGGGGCACCTTTCATCTGGGAGTTATCCTGATTCGTACGGAATTTCAGCAAGCAGCTGGCCTCTCCATGCCACCGGGCACTGGCTATGAGCCATGGCCTTTTCCCAGGGAAACAAAACTCACCAGGCCAGGTTCCTGATGTCAGTTTGCAGGAGGCACTTGGCACTGTCAAACCAGCCACATTGCCTGTGGGGGCACCTTGCATCTGGGAGGTATCCTGATCCGTACGGAATTTCAGCAAGCAGCTGGCCTCTCCGGGGCACCGGGCCCTGGCTATGAGCCATGGCCTTTCCCCAGAGAAACAAAACTCACCAGGCCAGGTTCCTGATGTCAGTTTGCCGGAGGCACTTGGCACTGTCAAACCAGCCACAGTTGCCTGTGGGGGCACCTTGCATCTGGGGGGTATCCTGATCCGTGCGGAATTTCAGCAGGCAGCCGGCCACTCCGGGCCACCGGGCCCTGGACAAGAACGATGGCCTTTCCCCAGAGAAGCAAAACTCAGCAGGCCAGGTTCCTGATGTCAGTTTGCGGGAGGCACTTGGCACTGTCAAACCAGCCACAGTTGCCTGTGGGGCCACCTAGCATCTCGGCGGCATCCTGATCCGTGCGGAATTTGTGCAGGCAGCCAGCCACTCCGGGCCACCGGGCTCTGGACATGAACCATCGCCTTTCCCCAGGGAAACAAAACTCACCAGACCAGGTTCCTGACGTCAGTTTGCCGGAGGCACTTGGCACTGTCAAACCAGCCACAGTTGCCTGTGGGGGCACCTTGCATCTGGGAGGCATCCTGATCTGTGCGGAATTTCAGCAGGCAGCCGGCCACTCCGGGCCACTGGGCCCTGGACAAAAACGATGGCCTTTCCCCAGAGAAACAAAACTCACCAGGCCAGGTTCCTGCTGTCAGTTTGCAGGAGGCACTTGGCACTGTCAAACCAGCCACAGTTGCCTGTGGGGGCACCTTGCATCTGGGAGTTATCCTGATTCGTACGGAATTTCAGCTAGCAGCTGGCCTCTCCGGGCCACCGGGCCCTGGACACGAATGATGGCCTTTCCCCAGAGAAACAAAACTCACCAGGCCAGGTTCCTGATGCCAGTTTGCAGGAGGCACGTGAAACTGTCAAAGGAGCCACAGTTGCCTGTGGGGGCACCTTTCATCTGGGAGGTATCCTGATCCGTGCGGAATTTCAGCAGGCAGCCGGCCACTCTGAGTCACCGGGCCCTGGACAAGAACGATGGCCTTTCCCCTGAGAAACAAAACTCACCTGGCCAGGTTCCTGATGTCAGTTTGCAGGAGGCACTTGGCACAGTGAAACCAGCCACAGTTGCCTGTGGGGGCACCTTGCATCTGGGAGGCATCCTGATCTGTGCGGAATTTCAGCAGGCAGCCGGCCACTCCGGGCCACTGGGCTCTGGACACGAACGATGGCCTTTCCCCAGAGAAGCAAAACTCACCAGGCCAGGTTCCTGATGTCCGTTTGCAGTAGGCACTTGGCACTGTCAAACCAGCCACAGTTGCCTGTGGGGGCACCTTGCATCTGGGAGGTATCCTGATCCGTACGGAATTTCAGCAAGCAGCTGGCCTCTCCGGGGCACCGGGCCCAGGCTATGAGCCATGGCCTTTCCCCAGAGAAACGAAACTCCCCAGGCCAGGTTCCTGATGTCAGTTTGCCGGAGGCACTTGGCACTGTCAAACCAGCCACAGTTGCCTGTGGGGGCACCTTGCATCTGGGGGGTATCCTGATCCATGCGGAATTTCAGCAGGCAACCGGCTACTCTGGGCCACCGGGCCCTGGACACGAACGATGGCCTTTCCCCTGAGAAACAAAACTCACCAGGCCAGGTTCCTGATGTCAGTTTGCAGGAGGCACGTGAAACTGTCAAAGGAGCCACAGTTGCCTGTGGGGGCAACTTTCATCTGGGAGGTATCCTGATCGGTACGGAATTTCAGCAGGCAGCCGGCCACTGCGTGCCACCGGGCCCTGGCTATGAGCCATGGCCTTTCCCCAGAGAAGCAAAACTCACCAGGCCAGGTTCCTGATGTCAGTTTGCAGGAGGCACTTGGCACAGTCAAAGCAGCCACAGTTGCCTGTGGGGGCACCTTGCATCTGGGAGGCATCCTGATCTGTGTGGAATTTCAGCAGGCAGCCGGCCACTCCGGGCCACCGGGCCCTGGACAAAAACGATGGCCTTTCCCCAGCGAAACAAAACTCACCAGGCCAGGTTCGTGATGTCAGTTTGCAGGAGGCACTTGGCACTGTCAAAGCAGCCACAGTTGCCTGTGGGGGCACCTTGCATCTGGGAGGTATCCTGGTCCGTGCGGAATTTCAGCAGGCAGCCGGCCACTCCGGGCCAGTGGGCTCTGGACACGAACGATGGCCTTTCCCCAGAGAAATAAAACTCACCAAGCCAGGGTCCTGATGTCAGCTTGCAGGAGGCACTTGGCACTGTCAAACCAGCCACAGTTGCCTGTGGGGGCACCTTGCATCTTGGCGGCATCCTGATCCGTACGGAATTTCAGCAAGCAGCGGGCCGCTCCGGGGCACCGGGCCCTGGCTATGAGCCATGGCCTTTCCCCAGAGAAACAAAACTCACCAGGCCAGGTTCCTGATGTCAGTTTGCCGGAGGCACTTGGCACTGTCAAACCAGCCACAGTTGCCTGTGGGGCCACCTTGCATCTCGGCGGCATCCTGATCCGTGCGGAATTTCAGCAGGCAGCCGGCCACTCCGGGCCACCGGGCTCTGGACATGAACCATCGCCTTTCCCCAGCGAAACAAAACTCACCAGGCCAGGTTCCTGATGTCAGTTTGCAGGAGGCACGTGACACTGTCAAAGCAGCCACAGTTGCCTGTGGGGGCACCTTTTATCTGGGAGTTATCCTGATTCGTACGGAATTTCAGCAAGCAGCTGGCCTCTCCGGGGCACCGGGCCCTGGACAAAAACGATGGCCTTTCCCCAGAGAAACAAAACTCACCAGGCCAGGTTCCTGATGTCAGTTTGCAGGAGGCACGTGAAACTGTCAAAGGAGCCACAGTTGCCTGTGGGGGCACCTTTCATCTGGGAGGTATCCTGATCGGTACGGAATTTCAGCAAGCAGCTGGCCTCTCCAGGGCACCGGGCCCTGGCTATGAGCCATGGCCTTTCCCCAGAGAAGCAAAACTCACCAGGCCAGGTTCCTGATGTCAGTTTGCAGGAGGCACTTGGCACTGTCAAACCAGCCACAGTTGCCTGTGGGGGCACCTTGCATCTGGGAGGTATCCTGATCCGTACGGAATTTCAGCAAGCAGCTGGCCTCTCCGGGGCACCGGGCCCTGGCTATGAGCCATGGCCTTTCCCCAGAGAAGCAAAACTCACCAGGCCAGGTTCCTGATGTCAGTTTGCAGGAGGCACTTGGCACAGTCAAACCAGCCACAGTTGCCTGTGGGGGCACCTTGCATCTGGGAGGCATCCTGATCTGTGCGGAAATTCAGCAGGCAGCCGGCCACTCCGGGCCACTGGGCCCTGGACAAAAACGATGGCCTTTCCCCAGAGAAACAAAACTCAGCAGGCCAGGTTCCTGATGTCAGTTTGCAGGAGGCACTTGGCACTGTCAAACCAGCCACAGTTGCCTGTGGGGCCACCTAGCATCTCGGCGGCATCCTGATCCGTGCGGAATTTGTGCAGGCAGCCAGCCACTCCGGGCCACCGGGCTCTGGACATGAACCATCGCCTTTCCCCAGGGAAACAAAACTCACCAGACCAGGTTCCTGACGTCAGTTTGCCAGAGGCACTTGGCACTGTCAAACCAGCCACAGTTGCCTGTGGGGGCACCTTGCATCTGGGAGGCATCCTGATCTGTGCGGAATTTCAGCAGGCAGCCGGCCACTCCGGGCCACTGGGCCCTGGACAAAAACGATGGCCTTTCCCCAGAGAAACAAAACTCACCAGGCCAGGTTCCTGCTGTCAGTTTGCAGGAGGCACTTGGCACTGTCAAACCAGCCACAGTTGCCTGTGGGGGCACCTTGCATCTGGGAGTTATCCTGATTCGTACGGAATTTCAGCTAGCAGCTGGCCTCTCCGGGCCACCGGGCCCTGGACACGAATGATGGCCTTTCCCCAGAGAAACAAAACTCACCAGGCCAGGTTCCTGATGCCAGTTTGCAGGAGGCACGTGAAACTGTCAAAGGAGCCACAGTTGCCTGTGGGGGCACCTTTCATCTGGGAGGTATCCTGATCCGTGCGGAATTTCAGCAGGCAGCCGGCCACTCTGAGTCACCGGGCCCTGGACAAGAACGATGGCCTTTCCCCTGAGAAACAAAACTCACCTGGCCAGGTTCCTGATGTCAGTTTGCAGGAGGCACTTGGCACAGTGAAACCAGCCACAGTTGCCTGTGGGGGCACCTTGCATCTGGGAGGCATCCTGATCTGTGCGGAATTTCAGCAGGCAGCCGGCCACTCCGGGCCACTGGGCTCTGGACACGAACGATGGCCTTTCCCCAGAGAAGCAAAACTCACCAGGCCAGGTTCCTGATGTCCGTTTGCAGTAGGCACTTGGCACTGTCAAACCAGCCACAGTTGCCTGTGGGGGCACCTTGCATCTGGGAGGTATCCTGATCCGTACGGAATTTCAGCAAGCAGCTGGCCTCTCCGGGGCACCGGGCCCAGGCTATGAGCCATGGCCTTTCCCCAGAGAAACGAAACTCCCCAGGCCAGGTTCCTGATGTCAGTTTGCCGGAGGCACTTGGCACTGTCAAACCAGCCACAGTTGCCTGTGGGGGCACCTTGCATCTGGGGGGTATCCTGATCCATGCGGAATTTCAGCAGGCAACCGGCTACTCTGGGCCACCGGGCCCTGGACACGAACGATGGCCTTTCCCCTGAGAAACAAAACTCACCAGGCCAGGTTCCTGATGTCAGTTTGCAGGAGGCACGTGAAACTGTCAAAGGAGCCACAGTTGCCTGTGGGGGCAACTTTCATCTGGGAGGTATCCTGATCGGTACGGAATTTCAGCAGGCAGCCGGCCACTGCGTGCCACCGGGCCCTGGCTATGAGCCATGGCCTTTCCCCAGAGAAGCAAAACTCACCAGGCCAGGTTCCTGATGTCAGTTTGCAGGAGGCACTTGGCACAGTCAAAGCAGCCACAGTTGCCTGTGGGGGCACCTTGCATCTGGGAGGCATCCTGATCTGTGTGGAATTTCAGCAGGCAGCCGGCCACTCCGGGCCACCGGGCCCTGGACAAAAACGATGGCCTTTCCCCAGCGAAACAAAACTCACCAGGCCAGGTTCGTGATGTCAGTTTGCAGGAGGCACTTGGCACTGTCAAAGCAGCCACAGTTGCCTGTGGGGGCACCTTGCATCTGGGAGGTATCCTGGTCCGTGCGGAATTTCAGCAGGCAGCCGGCCACTCCGGGCCAGTGGGCTCTGGACACGAACGATGGCCTTTCCCCAGAGAAATAAAACTCACCAAGCCAGGGTCCTGATGTCAGCTTGCAGGAGGCACTTGGCACTGTCAAACCAGCCACAGTTGCCTGTGGGGGCACCTTGCATCTTGGCGGCATCCTGATCCGTACGGAATTTCAGCAAGCAGCGGGCCGCTCCGGGGCACCGGGCCCTGGCTATGAGCCATGGCCTTTCCCCAGAGAAACAAAACTCACCAGGCCAGGTTCCTGATGTCAGTTTGCCGGAGGCACTTGGCACTGTCAAACCAGCCACAGTTGCCTGTGGGGCCACCTTGCATCTCGGCGGCATCCTGATCCGTGCGGAATTTCAGCAGGCAGCCGGCCACTCCGGGCCACCGGGCTCTGGACATGAACCATCGCCTTTCCCCAGCGAAACAAAACTCACCAGGCCAGGTTCCTGATGTCAGTTTGCAGGAGGCACGTGACACTGTCAAAGCAGCCACAGTTGCCTGTGGGGGCACCTTTTATCTGGGAGTTATCCTGATTCGTACGGAATTTCAGCAAGCAGCTGGCCTCTCCGGGGCACCGGGCCCTGGACAAAAACGATGGCCTTTCCCCAGAGAAACAAAACTCACCAGGCCAGGTTCCTGATGTCAGTTTGCAGGAGGCACGTGAAACTGTCAAAGGAGCCACAGTTGCCTGTGGGGGCACCTTTCATCTGGGAGGTATCCTGATCGGTACGGAATTTCAGCAAGCAGCTGGCCTCTCCAGGGCACCGGGCCCTGGCTATGAGCCATGGCCTTTCCCCAGAGAAGCAAAACTCACCAGGCCAGGTTCCTGATGTCAGTTTGCAGGAGGCACTTGGCACTGTCAAACCAGCCACAGTTGCCTGTGGGGGCACCTTGCATCTGGGAGGTATCCTGATCCGTACGGAATTTCAGCAAGCAGCTGGCCTCTCCGGGGCACCGGGCCCTGGCCATGAGCCATGGCCTTTCCCCAGAGAAGCAAAACTCACCAGGCCAGGTTCCTGATGTCAGTTTGCAGGAGGCACTTGGCACAGTCAAACCAGCCACAGTTGCCTGTGGGGGCACCTTGCATCTGGGAGGCATCCTGATCTGTGCGGAAATTCAGCAGGCAGCCGGCCACTCCGGGCCACTGGGCCCTGGACAAAAACGATGGCCTTTCCCCAGAGAAACAAAACTCAGCAGGCCAGGTTCCTGATGTCAGTTTGCAGGAGGCACTTGGCACTGTCAAACCAGCCACAGTTGCCTGTGGGGGCACCTTGCATCTCAGCGGCATCCTGATCCATACGAATTTCAGCAAGCAGCTGGCCTCTCCTGGGCACCGGGCCCTGGACTTGAACGATGGCCTTTCCCCAGAGAAGCAAAATTCACCAGGCCAGGTTCCTGATGTCAGTTTGCAGGAGGCACTTGGCACAGTCAAACCAGCCACAGTTGCCTGTGGGGGCACCTTGCATCTCGGCGGCACCCTGATCCGTGCGGAAATTCAGCAGGCAGCCGGCCACTCTGGGCCACTTGGCCCTGGACACGAACGATGGCCGTTCCCCAGAGAAACAAAACTCACCAGGCCAGGTTCCTGATGTCAGTTTGCAGGAGGCACTTGGCACTGTCAAACCACCCACAGTTGCCTGTGGGGCCACCTTGCATCTCGGCGGCATCCTGATCCGTGCGGAATTTCAGCAGGCAGCCGGCCACTCCGGGCCACCGGGCTCTGGACATGAACCATCGCCTTTCCCCAGCGAAAGAAAACTCACCAGACCAGGTTCCTGATGTCAGTTTGCAGGAGGCACGTGACACTGTCAAAGCAGCCACAGTTGCCTGTGGGGGCACCTTTCATCTGGGAGTTATCCTGATTCGTACGGAATTTCAGCAAGCAGCTGGCCTCTCCATGCCACCGGGCACTGGCTATGAGCCATGGCCTTTTCCCAGGGAAACAAAACTCACCAGGCCAGGTTCCTGATGTCAGTTTGCAGGAGGCACTTGGCACTGTCAAAGCAGCCACATTGCCTCTGGGGGCACCTTGCATCTGGGAGGTATCCTGATCCGTACGGAATTTCAGCAAGCAGCTGGCCTCTCCGGGGCACCGGGCCCTGGCTATGAGCCATGGCCTTTCCCCAGAGAAACAAAACTCACCAGGCCAGGTTCCTGATGTCAGTTTGCCGGAGGCACTTGGCACTGTCAAACCAGCCACAGTTGCCTGTGGGGGCACCTTGCATCTGGGGGGTATCCTGATCCGTGCGGAATTTCAGCAGGCAGAGGGCTACTCCGGGCCACCGGGCCCTGGACACGAACGATGGCCTTTCCCCAGAGAAACAAAACTCACCAGGCCAGGTTTCTGATGTCACTTTGCAGGCGGCACTTGGCACTTTCAAACCAGCCTCAGTTGCCTGTGGGGGCACCTTGCATCTGGGGGGTATCCTGATCCGTACGGAATTTCAGCAGGCAGCGGGCCACTCCGGGCCACCGGGCCCTGGACACGAACGATGGCCTTTCCCCAGAGAAACAAAACTCACCAGGCCAGGTTCCTGATGTCAGTTTGCAGGAGGCACTTGGCACTGTCAAAGCAGCCACAGTTGCCTGTGGGGGCACCTTGCATCTCGGCGGCATCCTGATCCGTACGGAATGTCAGCAGGCAGCCGGCCACTCCGGGCCACCGGGCCCTGGACACGAACGATGGCCTTTCCCCAGAGAAACAAAAATCACGAGGCCAGGTTCCTGATGCCAGTTTGGAGGAGGCACGTGACACTGTCAAAGCAGCCACAGTTGCCTGTGGGGGCACCTTGCATCTGGGAGGTATCCTGGTCCGTGCGGAATTTCAGCAGGCAGCCGGCCACTCCGGGCCACCGGTCTCTGGACACGAACCATGGCCTTTCCCCAGAGAAACAAAACTCACCAGGCCAGGTTCCTGATGTCAGTTTGCCGGAGGCACTTGGCACGGTCAAACCAGCCACAGTTGCCTGTGGAGGCACCTTGCATCTGGGGGGTATCCTGATCCGTGCGGAATTTCAGCAGGCAGCCGGCCACTCTGGGGCACTTGGCCCTGGACACGAACGATGGCCTTTCCCCAGCGAAACAAAACTCACCAGGCCAGGTTCCTGATGTCAGTTTGCAGGAGGCACTTGGCACTGTCAAAGCAGCCACAGTTGCCTGTGGGGGCACTTTGCGTCTGGGAGGTATCCTGATCCGTGCGGAATTTCAGCAGGCAGCCAGCCACTCCGGGCCACCGGGCCCTGGCTATGAGCCATGGCCTTTCCCCAGAGAAACAAAACTCACCAGGCCAGGTTCCTGATGTCAGTTTGCAGGAGGCACTTGGCACTGTCAAACCAGCCACAGTTGCCTGTGGGGGCACCTTGCATCTCGGCGGCATCCTGATTCAGGCGGAATTTCAGCAGGCAGCCGGCCACTCCGGGCCACCGGGCTCTGGACAAGATCCATCGCCTTTCCCCAGAGAAACAAAACTCACCAGGCCAGGTTCCTGATGTCAGTTTGCACGAGGCACTTGGCACTGTCAAACCAGCCAGAGTTGCCTGTGGGGGCACCTTTCATCTGGGAGTTATCCTGATTCGTACGGAATTTCAGCAAGCAGCTGGCCTCTCCGGGGCACCGGGCCCTGGACACGAAGGATGGCCTTTCCCCAGAGAAACAAAACTCACCAGGCCAGATTCCTAATGTCAGTATGCAGGAGGCACGTGAAACTGTCAAAGGAGCCACAGTTGCCTGTGGGGGCACCTTTCATCTGGGAGGTATCCTGATCGGTACGGAATTTCAGCAGGCAGCCGGCCACTCCGTGCCACCGGGCCCTGGCTATGAGCCATGGCCTTTTCCCAGGGAAACAAAACTCACCAGGCCAGGTTCCTGATGTCAGTTTGCAGGAGGCACTTGGCACTGTTAAACCAGCCACATTGCCTGTGGGGGCACTTTGCATCTGGGAGGTATCCTGATCCGTACGGAATTTCAGCAAGCAGCTGGCCTCTCCGGGGCACCGGGCCCTGGCTATGAGCCATGGCCTTTCCCCAGAGAAACAAAACTCACCAGGCCAGGTTCCTGATGTCAGTTTGCCGGAGGCACTTGGCACTGTCAAACCAGCCACAGTTGCCTGTGGGGGCACCTTGCATCTGGGGGGTATCCTGATCCGTGCGGAATTTCAGCAGGCAGCCGTCTTCTCTGGGCCGCCGGGCATTGGACAAGAACGATGGCCTTTCCCCAGAGAAGCAAAACTCACCAGGCCAGGTTCCTGATGTCAGTTTGCGGGAGGCACTTGGCACTGTCAAACCAGCCACAGTTGCCTGTGGGGCCACCTTGCATCTCGGCGGCATCCTGATCCGTGCGGAATTTGTGCAGGCAGCCGGCCACTCCGGGCCACCGGGCTCTGGACATGAACCATCGCCTTTCCCCAGGGAAACAAAACTCACCAGGCCAGGTTCCTGATGTCAGTTTGCAGGTGGCACCTGACACTGTCAAAGCAGCCACAGTTGCCTGTGGGGGCACCTTGCATCTATGGGGTATCCTGATCCGTGCGGAATTTCAGCAGGCAGCGGGCCACTCCGGGCCACCGGGCCCTGGACACGAACGATGGGCTTTCCCCAGAGAAACAAAACTCACCAGGCCAGGTTTCTGATGTCACTTTGCAGGCGGCACTTGGCACTTTCAAACCAGCCTCAGTTGCCTGTGGGGGCACCTTGCATCTGGGGGGTATCCTGATCCGTGCGGAATTTCAGCAGGCAGCGGGCCACTCCGGGCCACCGGGCCCTGGACACGAACGATGGCCTTTCCCCAGAGAAACAAAACTCACCAAGCCAGGTTCCTGATGTCAGTTTGCAGGAGGCACGTGACACTGTCAAAGCAGCCACAGTTGCCTGTGGGGGCACCTTTCATCTGGGAGTTATCCTGATTCGTACGGAATTTCAGCAGGCAGCCGGCCCCTCCGGGCCACCGGGCCCTGGACACGAACGATGGCCTTTCCCCAGCAAAACAAAACTCACCAGGCCAGGTTCCTGATGTCAGTTTGCAGGAGGCACTTGGCACTGTCAAAGCAGCCACAGTTGCCTGTGGGGGCACCTTTCATCTGGGAGGTATCCTGATCGGTACGGAATTTCAGCAGGCAGCCGGCCACTCCGTGCCACCGGGCCCTGGCTATGAGACATGGCCTTTTCCCAGGGAAACAAAACGCACCAGACATGGTTCCTGATGTCAGTTTGCAGGAGGCACTTGGCACTGTCAAACCAGCCACATTGCCTGTGGGGGCACCTTGCATCTGGGAGGTATCCTGATCCGTACGGAATTTCAGCAAGCAGCTGGCCTCTCCGGGGCACCGGGCCCTGGCTATGAGCCATGGCCTTTCCCCAGAGAAACAAAACTCACCAGGCCAGGTTCCTGATGTCAGTTTGCCGGAGGCACTTGGCACTGTCAAACCAGCCACAGTTGCCTGTGGGGGCACCTTGCATCTGGGGGGTATCCTGATCCGTGCGGAATTTCAGCAGGCAGCCGTCTTCTCTGGGCCACCGGGCCCTGGACAAGAACGATGGCCTTTCCCCAGAGAAGCAAAACTCAGCAGGCCAGGTTCCTGATGTCAGTTTGCGGGAGGCACTTGGCACTGTCAAACCAGCCACAGTTGCCTGTGGGGGCACCTTGCATCTGGGGGGTATCCTGATCCGTGCGGAATTTCAGCAGGCAGCGGGCCACTCCGGGCCACCGGGCCCTGGACACGAACGATGGCCTTTCCCCAGAGAAACAAAACTCACCAGGCCAGGTTTCTGATGTCACTTTGCAGGCGGCACTTGGCACTTTCAAACCAGCCTCAGTTGCCTGTGGGGGCACCTTGCATCTGGGGGGTATCCTGATCCGTGCGGAATTTCAGCAGGCAGCGGGCCACTCCGGGCCACCGGGCCCTGGACACGAACGATGGCCTTTCCCCAGAGAAACAAAACTCACCAGGCCAGGTTCCTGATGTCAGTTTGCAGGAGGCACGTGACACTGTCAAAGCAGCCACAGTTGCCTGTGGGGGCACCTTGCATCTGGGAGTTATCCTGATTCGTACGGAATTTCAGCAGGCAGCCGGCCCCTCCGGGCCACCGGGCCCTGGACACGAACGATGGCCTTTCCCCAGCGAAACAAAACTCACCAGGCCAGGTTCCTGATGTCAGTTTGCAGGAGGCACTTGGCACTGTCAAACCAGCCACAGTTGCCTGTGGGGGCACCTTGCGTCTGGGAGGTATCCTGATCCATGCGGAATTTCAGCAAGCAGCTGGCCTCTCCGGGGCACTGGGCCCTGGACTCGAACGATGGCCTTTCCCCAGAGAAGCAAAACTCACCAGGCCAGGTTCCTGATGTCAGTTTGCAGGAGGCACGTGACACTGTCAAAGCAGCCACAGTTGCCTGTGGGGGCACCTTTCATCTGGGAGTTGTCCTGATTCGTACGGAATTTCACCAGGCAGCCGGCCCCTCCGGGCCACGGGGCCCTGGACACGAACGATGGCCTTTCCCCAGCGAAACAAAACTCACCAGGCCAGGTTCCTGATGTCAGTTTGCAGGAGGCACTTGGCACTGTCAAAGCAGCCACAGTAGCCTGTGGGGGCACCTTGCGTCTGGGAGGTATCCTGATCCGTGAAGAATTTCAGCAGGCAGCTGGCCACTCCGGGCCACCGGGCCCTGGCTATGCGCCATGGCCTTTCCCCAGAGAAACAAAAGTCACCAGGCCAGGTTCCTGATGTCAGTTTGCAGGAGGCACTTGGCACTGTCAAACCAGCCACACTTGCCTGTGGGGGCACCTTGCATCTCGGCGGCATCCTGATCCGTGCGGAATTTCAGCAGGCAGCCGGCCACTATGGGCCACCGGGCTCTGGACATGAACCATGGCCTTTCCCCAGAGGAACAAAACTCACCAGGCCAGGTTCCTGATGTCAGTTTGCAGGAGGCACTTGGCACTGTCAAACCAGCCACAGTTGCCTGTGGGGGCACCTTGCATCTCGGCGGCACCGTGATCCGTGCGGAAATTCAGCAGGCAGCCGGCCACTCTGGGCCACTTGGCCCTGGACACGAACGATGGCCGTTCCCCAGAGAAACAAAACTCACCAGGCCAGGTTCCTGATGTCAGTTTGCAGGAGGCACTTGGCACAGTCAAACCAGCCACAGTTGCCTGTGGGGGCACCTTGCATCTGGGAGGCATCCTGATCTGTGTGGAATTTCAGCAGGCAGCCGGCCACTCCGGGCCACTGGGCCCTGGACAAAAACGATGGCCTTTCCCCAGAGAAACAAAACTCACCAGGCCAGGTTCCTGATGTCAGTTTGCAGGAGGCACTTGGCACTGTCAAACCAGCCACAGTTGCCTGTGGGGGCACCTTGCATCTGGGAGGTATCCTGGTCCGTGCGGAATTTCAGCAGGCAGCCGGCCACTCCGGGCCACTGGGCTCCGGACAAGAACGATGGCCTTTCCCCAGAGAAATAAAACTCACCAAGCCAGGGTCCTGATCTCTGTTTGCAGGAGGCACTTGGCAATGTTAAACCAGCCACAGTTGCCTGTGGGGGCACCTTGCATCTCGGCGGCATCCTGATCCGTGCGGAATTTCAGCAGGCAGCCGGCCGCTCCGGGCCACCGGGCTCTGGACATGAACCATCGCCTTTCCCCAGCGAAACAAAACTCACCAGGCCAGGTTCCTGATGTCAGTTTGCCGGAGGCACTTGGCACTGTCAAACCAGCCAGAGTTGCCTGTGGGGGTACCTTGCATCTGGGGGGTATCCTGATCTGTGCGGAATTTCAGCAGGCAGCCGGCCACTCTGGGGCGCTTGGCCCTGGACACGAACGATGGCCTTTCCCCAGAGAAACAAAACTCACCAGGCCAGGTTCCTGATGTCAGTTTGCAGGAGGCACTTGGCACTGTCAAACCAGCCACAGTTGCCTGTGGGGGCACCTTGCATCTCGGCGGCATCCTGATCCGTGAGGAATTTCAGCAGGCAGCCGGCCACTCCAGGCCACCGGGCTCTGGACGTGAACCATCGCCTTTCCCCAGAGAAACAAAACTCACCAGGCCAGGTTCCTGATGTCAGTTTGCAGGAGGCACGTGACACTGTCAAAGCAGCCACAGTTGCCTGTGGGGGCATCTTTCATCTGGGAGTTATCCTGATTCGTACGGAATTTCACCAGGCAGCCGGCCACTCCGGGCCACCGGGCTCTGGACACGAACGATGGCCTTTCCCCTCAGAAACAAAAATCACGAGGCCAGGTTCCTGATGTCAGTTTGCAAGAGGCACTTGGCAATGTCAAACCAGCCACAGATGCCTGTGGGGGCACCTTGCATCTCGGCGGAATCCTGATGCATACGGAATTTCAGCAAGCCTCCTGCAAACTGACATCAGGAACCTGGCCTGGTGAGTTTTGTTTCTCAGGGGAAAGGCCATCGTTCGTTTCGAGGGCCCGGTGCCCCGGAGAGGCCAGCTGCTTGCTGAAATTCTGTATGGATCAGGATGCCGCCGAGATGCAAGGTGCCCCCACAGGCAACTGTGGCTGGTTTGACAGTGCCAAGTGCCTCCTGCAAACTGACATCAGGAACCTGGCCTGGTGAGTTTTGTTTCGCTGGGGAAAGGCCATCGTTCGTGTCCAGAGCCCGGTGCCCCGGAGTGGCCGGCTGCCTGCTGAAATTCCGTACGGATCAGGATACCTCCCAGACCGAAGGTACCACCACAGGCAACTGTGGCTGGTTTGACAGTGCCAAGTGCCTCCTGCAAACTGACATCAGGAACCTGGCCTGCTGAGTTTTGTTTCTCTGGGGAAAGGCCATCGTTCGTGTCCAGGGCCCAGTGGACCGGAGTGGCCGGCTGCCTGCTGAAATTCCGCATGGATCAGGATACCTCCCCGATGAAAGGTGCCCCCACAGGCAACTGTGGCTGGTTTGACATTTGCAAGTGCCTCCCGCAAACTGACATCAGGAACCTGGCCTGCTGAGTTTTGTTTCTCTGGGGAAAGGCCATCGTTCGTGTCCAGGGCCCGGTGGCCCGGAGTATCCGGCTGCCTGCTGAAATTCCGTACGGATCAGGATACCTCCCAGATGCAAGGTGCCCCCACAGGCAACTGTGGCTGGTTTGACAGTGCCAAGTGCCTCCTGCAAACTGACATCAGCAACCTGGCCTGGTGAGTTTGGTTTCTCTGGGGAAAGGCCATCGTTCTTGTACAGGTCCCAGTGGACCGGAGTAGCCGGCTGCCAGCTGAAATTCCGCATGGATCAGGATACCTCCCAGACGAAAGGTGCCCCCACAGGCAACTGTGGCTGCTTTGACCGTGTCACGTGCCTCCTGCAAACTGACATCAGGAACCTGGCCTGGTGAGTTTTGTTTCGCTGGGGAAAGGCGATGGTTCATGTCCAGAGCCCGGTGGCCCGGAGTGGCCGGCTGCCTGCTGAAATTCTGCACGGATTAGGATGCCGCCGAAATGCAAGGTGCCCCCACAGGCAACTGTGGCTGCTTTGACAGTGCCAAGTGCCTCCCGCAAACTGACATGAGGAACCTGGCCTGCTGAGTTTTGTTTCTCTGGGGAAAGGCCATCGTTCCTGTCCAGGGCCCGGTGCCCCGGAGTGGCCGGCTGCCTGCTGAAATTCCGTACGGATCAGGATGCCGCTGAGATGCAAGGTGCCCCCACAGGCAACTGTGGCTGGTTTGACATTGCCAAGTGCCTCCTGCAAACTGACATCAGGAACCTGGCCTGCTGAGTTTTGTTTCGCTGGGGAAAGGCGATGGTTCATGTCCAGAGCCCGGTGGCCCGGAGTGGCCGGCTGCCGGCTGAAATTCTGCATGGATCAGGATACCTCCCAGATGCAAGGTGCCCCCACAGGCAACTGTGGCTGGTTTGACATTGCCAAGTGCCTCCTGCAAACTGACATCAGGAACCTGGCCTGGTGAGTTTTGTTTCTCTGGGGAAAGGCCATCGTTCATGTCCAGGCCCGGTGGCGCGGAGTGGCCGGCTGCCTGCTGAAATTCCGCACGGATCAGGATACCTCCCAGATGCAAGGTGCCCCCACAGGCAACTGTGGCTGGTTTGACAGTGCCAAGTGCCTACTGCAAACTGACATCAGGAACCTGGCCTGGTGAGTTTTGTTTCTCTGGGGAAAGGCCATCGTTCGTGTCCAGGGCCCGGTGGCCCGGAGTGGCCGGCTCCCTGCTGAAATTCCGTACGGGTCAGGATACCTCCCCGATGAAAGGTGCCCCCACAGGCAACTGTGGCTGGTTTGACATTGCCAAGTGCCTCCCGCAAACTGACATCAGGAACCTGGCCTGCTGAGTTTTGTTTCTCTGGGGAAAGGCCATCGTTCTTGTCCAGGGCCCGGTGGCCCGGAGTATCCGGCTGCCTGCTGAAATTCCGTACGGATCAGGATACCTCCCAGATGCAAGGTGCCCCCACAGGCAACTATGGTTGGTTTGACATTGCCAAGTGCCTCCTGCAAACTGACATCAGCAACCTGGCCTGGTGAGTTTGGTTTCTCTGGGGAAAGGCCATCGTTCTTGTACAGGTCCCAGTGGACCGGAGTGGCCGGCTGCCAGCTGAAATTCCGCATGGATCAGGATACCTCCCAGATGAAAGGTGCCCCCACAGGCAACTGTGGCTGGTTTGACCGTGTCACGTGCCTCCTGCAAACTGACATCAGGACCCTGGCCTGGTGAGTTTTGTTTCTCTGGAGAAAGGCCATCGTTCGCGTCCAGAGCCCAGTGGCCCGGAGTGGCCGGCTGCCTGCTGAAATTCCGCACGGATCAGGATGCCTCCCAGACCGAAGGTAACACCCCAGGCAACTGTGGCTGGTTTGACATTGCCAAGTGCCTCCCGCAAACTGACATGAGGAACCTGGCCTGCTGAGTTTTGCTTCTCTGGGGAAAGGCCATCGTTCGTGTCGAGGGCCCGGTGGCCCAGGGTGGCCGGCTGCCTGCTGAAATTATGCACGGATCAGGATACCCCCCAGATGAAAGGTGCCCCCACAGGCAACTGTGGCTGGTTTGACCGTGCCAAGTGCCTCCTGCAAACTGACATCAGGAACCTGGCCTGGTGAGTTTTGTTTCTCTGGGGAAAGGCCATCGTTCATGTCCAGGCCCGGTGGCCCTGAGTGGCCGGCTGCCTGCTGTAATTCCGCACGGATCAGGATACCTCCCAGATGCAAGGTGCCCCCACAGGCAACTGTGGCTGGTTTGACAGTGCCAAGTGCCTACTGCAAACTGACATCAGGAACCTGGCCTGGTGAGTTTTGTTTCTCTGGGGAAAGGCCATCGTTCCTGTCCAGGGCCCGGTGGCCCGGAGTGGCCGGCTCCCTGCTGAAATTCCGTACGGGTCAGGATACCTCCCAGATGCAAGGTGCCCCCACAGGTAACTGTGGCTGCTTTGATAGTGTCACGTGCCTCCTGCAAACTGACATCAGGAACCTGGCCGGGTGAGTTTTGTTTCGCTGGGGAAAGGCGATGGTTCATGTCCAGAGCCCGGTGGCCCGGAATGGCCGGGTGCCGGCTGAAATTCAGCACGGATCAGGATACCTCCCAGATGAAAGGTGCCCCCAAAGGCAACTGTGGCTGGTTTGACAGTGCCAAGTGCCTCCTGCAAACTGTCATCAGGAACCTGGCCTGGTGAGTTTTGTTTCTCTGGGGAATGGCCATCGTTCTTGTACAGGGCCCAGTGGACCGGAATGGCTGGCTGCCTGCTGAAATTCCGCATGGATCAGGATACCTCCCAGATGCAAGGTGCCCCCATAGGCAACTGTGGCTGGTTTGACAGTGCCAAGTGCCTCCTGCAAACTGACATCAGGAACCTGGCCTGGTGAGTTTTGTTTCTCTGGGGAAAGGCCATCGTTTGTGTCCAGGGCCCGGTGGCCCGGAATGGCCGGGTGCCGGCTGAAATTCCGCACGGATCAGGATACCTCCCAGATGCAAGGTGTCCCCACAGGCAACTGTGGCTGCTTTGAAATAACCAAGTGCCTCCTGCAAACTGACATCAGGAACCTGGCCTGGTGAGTTTTGTTTCTCTGGGGAAAGGCCATGGTTCTTATCGAGGACCCGGTGGCCCGGAGTGGCTGGCTGCCTGCTGAAATTCTGCACGGATCAGGATACCTCCCAGATGCAAGGTGCCCCGACAGGCAACTGTGGCTGGTTTGACAGTGCCAAGTGCCTCCGGCAAACTGACATCAGGAACCTGGCCTGGTGAGTTATGTTTCTCTGGGGAAAGGCCATGGCTCATAGCCTGGGCCCGGTGCCCCTGAGTGGCCGGCTGCCTGCTGAAATTCCGTACGGATCAGGATACCTCCCAGATGAAAGGTGCCCCCACAGGCAACTGTGGCTGGTTTGACAGTGCCAAGTGCCTCCTGCAAACTGACATCAGGAACCTGGCCTGGTGAGTTTTGTTTCTCTGGGGAAAGGCCATGGTTCTTGTACAGGGCCCAGTGGACCGGAGTGGCCGGCTGCCTGCTGAAATTCCGCATGGATCAGGATACCTCCCAGACCAAAGGTACCACCACAGGCAACTGTGGCTGGTTTGACAGTGCCAAGTGCTTCCTGCAAACTGACATCAGCAACCTGGCCTGGTGAGTTTTGTTTCTTTGGGGAAAGGCCATCGTTCTTGTACAGGGCCCAGTGGCCCGCAGTGGCCGGCTGCCTGCTGAAATTCCGTATGGATCAGGATGCCGCCGAGATGCAAGGTGCCCCCATAGGCAACTGTGGCTGGTTTGACAGAGGCAAGTGCATCCTGCAAACTGACATCAGGACCCGGGCCTGGTGAGTTTTGTTTCTCTGGGGAAAGGCCATCGTTCGCGTCCAGAGCCCGGTGGCCCGGAGTGGCCGGCTGCCTGCTGAAATTCCGCACGGATCAGGATACCTCCCAGATGCAAGGTGCCCCCACAGGCAACTGTGGCTGGTTTGACATTGCCAAGTGCCTCCTGCAAACTGACATCAGCAACCTGGCCTGGTGAGTTTGGTTTCTCTGGGGAAAGGCCATCGTTCTTGTACAGGTCCCAGTGGACCGGAGTGGCCGGCTGCCAGCTGAAATTCCGCATGGATCAGGATACCTCCCAGATGAAAGGTGCCCCCACAGGCAACTGTGGCTGCTTTGACCGTGTCACGTGCCTCCTGCAAACTGACATCAGGAACGTGGCCTGGTGAGTTTTGTTTCACTGGGGAAAGGCGATGGTTCATGTCCAGAGCCCGGTGGCCCGGAGTGGCCGGCTGCCTGCTGAAATTCCGCATGGATCAGGATACCTCCCAGATGAAAGGTGCCCCCACAGGCAACTGTGGCTGCTTTGACAGTGCCAAGTGCCTCCTGCAAACTGACATCAGGACCCTGGCCTGGTGAGTTTTGTTTCTCTGGAGAAAGGCCATCGTTCGCGTCCAGAGCCCAGTGGCCCGGAGTGGCCGGCTGCCTGCTGAAATTCCGCACGGATCAGGATGCCTCCCAGACCGAAGGTAACACCACAGGCAACTGTGGCTGGTTTGACATTGCCAAGTGCCTCCCGCAAACTGACATGAGGAACCTGGCCTGCTGAGTTTTGCTTCTCTGGGGAAAGGCCATCGTTCGTGTCGAGGGCCCGGTGGCCCAGGGTGGCCGGCTGCCTGCTGAAATTATGCACGGATCAGGATACCCCCCAGATGAAAGGTGCCCCCACAGGCAACTGTGGCTGCTTTGACATTGCCAAGTGCCTCCTGCAAACTGACATCAGGAACCTGGCCTGGTGAGTTTTGTTTCTCTGGGGAAAGGCCATCGTTCATGTCCAGGCCCGGTGGCCCGGAGTGGCCGGCTGCCTGCTGAAATTCCGCACGGATCAGGATACCTCCCAGATGAAAGGTGCCCCCACAGGCAACTGTGGCTGGTTTGACAGTGCCAAGTGCCTACTGCAAAGTGACATCAGGAACCTGGCCTGGTGAGTTTTGTTTCTCTGGGGAAAGGCCATCGTTCGTGTCCAGGGCCCGGTGGCCCGGAGTGGCCGGCTCCCTGCTGAAATTCCGTACGGGTCAGGATGCCTCCCAGATGCAAGGTGCCCCCACAGGCAACTGTGGCTGCTTTGATAGTGTCACGTGCCTCCTGCAAACTGACATCAGGAACCTGGCCGGGTGAGTTTTGTTTCGCTGGGGAAAGGCGATGGTTCATGTCCAGAGCCCGGTGGCCCGGAATGGCCGGGTGCCGGCTGAAATTCCGCACGGATCAGGATACCTCCCAGATGAAAGGTGCCCCCAAAGGCAACTGTGGCTGGTTTGACAGTGCCAAGTGCCTCCAGCAAACTGTCATCAGGAACCTGGCCTGGTGAGTTTTGTTTCTCTGGGGAATGGCCATCGTTCTTGTCCAGGGCCCAGTGGACCGGAATGGCCGGCTGCCTGCTGAAATTCCGCATGGATCAGGATACCTCCCAGATGCAAGGTGCCCCCATAGGCAACTGTGGCTGGTTTGACAGTGCCAAGTGCCTCCTGCAAACTGACATCAGGAACCTGGCCTGGTGAGTTTTGTTTCTCTGGGGAAAGGCCATGGTTCTTATCGAGGACCCGGTGGCCCGGAGTGGCTGGCTGCCTGCTGAAATTCTGCACGGATCTGGATACCCCCCAGATGCAAGGTGCCCCGACAGGCAACTGTGGCTGGTTTGACTGTGCCAAGCGCCTCCGGCAAACTGACATCAGGAACCTGGCCTGGTGAGTTTTGTTTCTCTGGGGAAAGGCCATGGCTCATAGCCTGGGCCCGGTGCCCCTGAGTGGCCGGCTGCCTGCTGAAATTCCATACGGATCAGGATACCTCCCAGATGAAAGGTGCCCCCACAGGCAAATGTGGCTGGTTTGACAGTGCCAAGTGCCTCCTGCAAACTGACATCAGGAACCTGGCCTGGTGAGTTTTGTTTCTCTGCGGAAAGGCCATGGTTCTTGTACAGGGCCCAGTGGACCGGAGTGGCCGGCTGCCTGCTGAAATTCCGCATGGATCAGGATACCTCCCAGACCAAAGGTACCACCACAGGCAACTGTGGCTGGTTTGACAGTGCCAAGTGCTTCCTGCAAACTGACATCAGGACCCGGGCCTGGTGAGTTTTGTTTCTCTGGGGAAAGGCCATCGTTCACGTCCAGAGCCCGGTGGCCCGGAGTGGCCGGCTGCCTGCTGAAATTCCGCACGGATCAGGATACCTCCCAGATGCAAGGTGCCCCCACAGGCAACTGTGGCTGCTTTGACAGTGCCAAGTGCCTCCTGCAAACTGACATCAGGAACCTGGCCTGCTGAGTTTTTTTTCTCTGGGGAAAGGCCATCGTTCCTGTCCAGGGCCCGGTGCCCCGGAGTGGCCGGCTGCCTGCTGAAATTCCGTACGGATCAGGATACCTCCTATATGCAAGGTGCCCCCACAGGCAACTGTGGCTGCTTTGACCGTGTCACGTGCCTCCTGCAAACTGACATCAGGAACCTGGCCTGGTGAGTTTTGTTTCGCTGGGGAAAGGCGATGATTCATGTCCAGAGCCCTGTGGCCCGGAGTGGCCGGCTGCCGGCTGAAATTCCGCACGGATCAGGATACCTCCCAGATGCAAGGTGCCCCCACAGGCAACTGTGGCTGGTTTGACATTGCCAAGTGCCTCCTGCAAACTGACATCAGGAACCTGGCCTGGTGAGTTTTGTTTCTCTGGGGAAAGGCCATGGTTCTTGTCCAGGGCCCAGTGGACAGGAGTGGCCGGCTGCCTGCTGAAATTCCGCATGGATCAGGATACCTCCCAGATGAAAGGTGCCCCCACAGGCAACTGTGGCTGCTTTGACAGTGCCAAGTGCCTTCTGCAAAGTGACATCAGGAACCTGGCCTGGTGAGTTTTGTTTCTCTGGAGAAAGGCCATCGTTCGTGTCCAGGGCCCGGTGATCCGGAGAGGCCGGCTGCCTGCTGAAATTCCGCACGGATCCGGATACCTCCCGGATGCAAGGTGCCCCCACAGGCAACTGTGGCTGCTTTGACAGTGTCACGTGCCTCCTTCAAACTGACATCAGGAACCTGGCCTGGTGAGTTGTGTTTCCCTGGGGAAAGGCCATGATTCATGTCCAGAGCCCGGTGGCCCGGAGTGGCCGGCTGCCTGCTGAAATTCCGCACGGATCCGGATGCCGCCGAGATGCAAGGTGGCCCCACAGGCAACTGTGGCTGGTTTGACAGTGCCAAGTGCCTCCTGCAAGCTGACATCAGGACCCTGGCCTGGTGAGTTTTGTTTCACTGGGGAAAGGCCATCGTTTGTGTCCAGGGCCCAGTGGCCCGGAGTGGCCGGCTGCCTGCTGAAATTCCGCAGAGATCAGGATGCCTCCCAGTTGCAAGGTGCCCCTACAGGCAACTGTGGCTGGTTTGACTGCGCCAAGTGCCTCCTGCAGATTGACATCAGGAACCTGGCCAGGTGACTTTTGTTTCTCAGGGGAAAGGCCATCGTTCTTGTCCAGGGCCCGGTGGCACAGAGTGGCTGGCTGCCTGCTGAAATTCCGCACGGATCAGGATACCCCCCAGATGAAAGGTGCCCCCACAGGCAACTGTGGCTGGTTTGACAGTGCCAAGTGCCTCCTGCAAACTGACATCAGGAACCTGGCCTGGTGAGTTTTGTTTCTCTGGGGAAAGGCCATTGTTCGTGTCCAGGGCCCATTGGCCCGGAGTGGCCGGCTGCCTGCTGAAATTCCGCACGGATCAGGATACCCCCCAGATGCAAGGTGCCCCCACAGGCAACTGTGGCTGGTTTGACAGTGCCAAGTGCCTCCTGCAAAGTAACATCAGGAACCTGGCCAGGTGAGTTTTGTTTCTCTGGGGAAAGGCCATCGTTCATGTCCAGGGCCCGGTGGCCCGGAGTGGCCGGCTGCCTGCTGAAATTCCGCACCGTTCAGGATACCTCCCAGATGCAAGGTGCCCCCACAGGCAACTGTCGCTGGTTTGACATTGCCATGTGCCTCCTGAAAACTGACATCAGGAACCTGGCCTGGTGAGTTTTGTTTCTCTGGGGAAAGGCCATCGTTCGTGTCCAGGTGCCGGTGCCCCGGAGAGGCCAGCTGATTGCTGAAATTCCGTATGGATCAGGATGCCGCCGAGATGCAAGGTGGCCCCACTGGCAACTGTGGCTGGTTTGGCAGTGCCAAGTGCCTACTGCAAACTGACATCCGGACCCTGGCCTGGTGAGTTTTGTTTCTCTGGGGAAAGGCCATCGTTCGTGTCCAGGGCCCGGTGGCCCGGAGTGGCCGGCTGCCTGCTGAAATTCCGCATGGATCAGGATGCCTCCCAGACCGAAGGTACCACCACAGGCAACTGTGGCTGGTTTGACATTGCCAAGTGCCTCCCGTAAACTGACATCAGGAACCTGGCCTGGTGAGTTTTGTTTCTCTGGGGAAAGGCCATCGTTCGTGTCCAGGGCCCGGTGGCCCGGAGTGGCCGGCTGCCTGCTGAAATTCCGCACGGATCAGGATACCCCCCAGATGCAAGGTGCCCCCACAGGCAACTGTGGCTGGTTTGACAGTGCCAAGTGCCTCCTGCAAAGTGACATCCGGAACCTGGCCTGGTGAGTTTTGTTTCTCAGGGGAAAGGCCATCGTTCTTGTCCAGGGCCCGGTGCCCCGGAGAGGCCAGGTGCTTGCTGAAATTCCGTATGGATCAGGATGCCACCGAGATGCAAGGTGCCCCCATAGGCAACTGTGGCTGGTTTGACAGTGCCAAGTGCCTCCTGCAAACTGACATCAGGACCCTGGCCTGGTAAATTTTGTTTCTCTGGGGAAAGGCCATGGTTCTTGTGCAGGGCCCAGTGGCCCGGAGTGGCCGGCTGCCTGCTGAAATTCCGCACGGATCAGGATGCCGCCCAGATGAAAGGTGCCCCCACAGGCAACTGTGGCTGCTTTGACAGTGCCAAGTGCCTCCTGCAGATTGACATCAAGAACCTGGCCGGGTGACTTTTGTTTCTCAGGGGAAAGGCCATCGTTCTTGTCCAGGGCCCGGTGGCACAGAGTGGCTGGCTGCCTGCTGAAATTCCGCACGGATCAGGATACCCCCCAGATGCAAGGTGCCCCCACAGGCAACTGTGGCTGGTTTGACAGTGCCAAGTGCCTCCTGCAAACTGACATCAGGAACCTGGCCTGGTGAGTTTTGTTTCTCTGGGGAAAGGCCATCGTTCGTGTCCAGGGCCTATTGGCCCGGACTGGCCGGCTGCCTGCTGAAATTCCGCACGGATCAGGATACCCCCCAGATGCAAGGTGCCCCCACAGGCAACTGTGGCTGGTTTGACAGTGCCAAGTGCCTCCTGCAAAGTAACATCAGGAACCTGGCCAGGTGAGTTTTGTTTCTTGGGGAAAGGCCATCGTTCTTGTCCAGGGCCCAGTGGCCCGGAGTGGCCGGCTGCCTGCTGAAATTCCGTTCGGATCAGGATACCTCCCTGATGAAAGGTGCGCCAAAAGGCAACTGTGGCTACTATGACAGTGTCACGTGCCTCCTGCAAACTGACATCAGGAACCTGGCCTGGTGAATTTTGTTTCGCTGGGGAAAGGCGATGGTTCATGTCCAGAGCCCGGTGGCCCGGAGTGCCCGGCTGCCTGCTGAAATTCCGCACGGTTCAGGATACCTCCCAGATGCAAGGTGCCCCCACAGGCAACTGTGGCTGGTTTGACATTGCCATGTGCCTCCTGAAAACTGACATCAGGAACCTGGCCTGGTGAGTTTTGTTTCTCTGGGGAAAGGCCATCGTTCGTGTCCAGGTGCCGGTGCCCCGGAGAGGCCAGCTGATTGCTGAAATTCCGTATGGATCAGGATACCGCCGAGATGCAAGGTGGCCCCACTGGCAACTGTGGCTGGTTTGGCAGTGCCAAGTGCCTACTGCAAACTGACATCCGGACCCTGGCCTGGTGAGTTTTGTTTCTCTGGGGAAAGGCCATCGTTCGTGTCCAGGGCCCGGTGGCCCGGAGTGGCCGGCTGCCTGCTGAAATTCCGCATGGATCAGGATGCCTCCCAGACCGAAGGTACCACCACAGGCAACTGTGGCTGGTTTGACATTGCCAAGTGCCTCCCGTAAACTGACATCAGGAACCTGGCCTGGTGAGTTTTGTTTCTCTGGGGAAAGGCCATCGTTCGTGTCCAGGGCCCGGTGGCCCGGAGTGGCCGGCTGCCTGCTGAAATTCCGCACGGATCAGGATACCCCCCAGATGCAAGGTGCCCCCACAGGCAACTGTGGCTGGTTTGACAGTGCCAAGTGCCTCCTGCAAACTGACATCAGGAACCTGGCCTGGTGAGTTTTCTTTCTCAGGGGAAAGGCCATCGTTCTTGTCCAGGGCCCCGTGCCCCGGAGAGGCCAGCTGCTTGCTGAAATTCCGTATGGATCAGGATGCCACCGAGATGCAAGGTGCCCCCACAGGCAACTGTGGCTGGTTTGACAGTGCCAAGTGCCTCCTGCAAACTGACATCAGGACCCTGGCCTGGTAAATTTTGTTTCTCTGGGGAAAGGCCATGGTTCTTGTGCAGGGCCCATTGGCCCGGAGTGGCCGGCTGCCTGCTGAAATTCCGCACGGATCAGGATGCCGCCCAGATGAAAGGTGCCCCCACAGGCAACTGTGGCTGCTTTGACAGTGCCAAGTGCCTCCTGCAAACTGACATCAGGACCCTGGCCTAGTGAGTTTTGTTTCTCTGGGGAAAGGCCATCGTTCGCGTCCAGAGCCCAGGGGCCCGGAGTGGCCGGCTGCCTGCTAAATTCCGCACGGATCAGGATGCCTCCCAGACCGAAGGTAACACCACAGGCAACTGTGGCTGGTTTGACATTGCCATGTGCCTCCCGCAAACTGACATCAGGAACCTGGCCTGGTGAGTTTTGTTTCTCTGGGGAAAGGCCATCGTTCGTGTCGAGGGCCCGGTGGCCTAGAGTGGCCGGCTGCCTGCTGAAATTCTGCACGGATCAGGATACCCCCCAGATGAAAGGTGCCCCCACAGGCAACTGAGGCTGGTTTGACAGTGCCAAGTGCCTCCTGCAAACTGACATCAGGAACCTGGCCTGGTGAGTTTGGTTTCTCTGTGGAAAGGCCATGGTTCTTTTACAGGGCCCAGTGGACCGGAGTGGCCAGCTGCCTGCTGAAATTCCGTACGGATCAGGATGCCTCCCAGATGCAAGGTGCCCCCACAGGCAACTGTGGCTGCTTTGACAGTGTCACGTGCCTCCTGCAAACTGACATCCGGAACCTGGCCTGGTGAGTTTTGTTTCGCTGGGGAATGGCGATGGTTCATGTCCAGAGCCCTGTGGCCCGGAGTGGCCGGCTGCCTGCTGAAATTCCGCATGGATCAGGATACCTCCCAGACCAAAGGTACCACCAGTGGCAACTGTGGCTGGTTTGACAGTGCCAAGTGCCGCCTGCAAACGGACATCAGGAACCTGGCCTGGTGAGTTTGGTTTCTCTGGGGAAAGGCCATCGTTCTTGTCCAGGGCCCGGTGCCCCCGAGAGGCCCGCTGCCTGCTGAAATTCCGTCTGGATCAGGATGCCGCCGAGATGCAAGGTGCCCCCACAGGCAACTGTGGCTGGTTTGACAGTGCCAAGTGCCTCCTGCAAACTGACATCAGGAACCTGGCCTGCTGAGTTTTGTTTCGCTGGGGAAAGGCGATGGTTCATGTCCAGAGCCCGGTGGCCCGGAGTGGCCGGCTGCCGGCTGAAATTCCACACGGATCAGGATACCTCCCAGATGCAAGGTGCCCCCACAGGCAACTGTGGCTGCTTTGACATTGCCAGGTTCCTCCTGGAAACTGACATCAGGAACCTGGCCTGGTGAGTTTTGTTTCTCTGGGGAAAGGCCATCGTTCATGTCCAGGCCCGGTGGCCCGGAGTGGCCGGCTGCCTGCTGAAATTCCGCACGGATCAGGATACCTCCCAGATGCAAGGTGCCCCCACAGGCAACTGTGGCTGGTTTGACAGTGCCCAGTGCCTCCTGCAAACTGACATCAGGAACCTGGCCTGGTGAGTTTTGTTTCTCTGGGGAAAGGCCATCGTTCGTGTCCAGGGCCCGGTGGCCCGGAGTGGCCGGCTCCCTGCTGAAATTCCGTACGGGTCAGGATGCCCCCAGATGCAAGGTGCCCCCACAGGCAACTGTGGCTGATTTGATAGTGTCACGTGCCTCCTGCAAACTGACATCAGGAACCTGGCCTGGTGAGTTTTGTTTCGCTGGGGAAAGGCGATGGTTCATGTCCAGAGCCCGGTGGCCCGGAATGGCCGGGTGCCGGCTGAAATTCCGCACGGATCAGGATACCTCCCAGATGAAAGGTGCCCCCAAAGGCAACTGCGGCTGGTTTGACAGTGCCAAGTGCCTCCTGCAAACTGACATCAGGAACCTGGCCTGGTGAGTTTTGTTTCTCTGGGGAATGGCCATCGTTCTTGTACAGGGCCCAGTGGACCGGAGTGGCCGGCTGCCTGCTGATATTCCGTACGGATCAGGATGCCGCCGAGATGCAAGGTGCCCCCACAGGCAACTGTGGCTGGTTTGACATTGCCAAGTGCCTCCTGCAAACTGACATCAGGAACCTGGCCTGCTGAGTTTTGTTTCGCTGGGGAAAGGCGATGGTTTATGTCCAGACCCGGTGGCCCGGAGTGGCCGGCTGCCTGCTGAAATTCTGCACGGATCAGGATACCTCCCAGATGCAAGGTGCCCCCACAGGCAACTGTGGCTGGTTTGACAGTGCCAAGTGCCTACTGCAAACTGACATCAGGAACCTGGTCTGGTGAGTTTTGTTTCTCTGGGGAAAGGCCATCGTTCGTGTCCAGGGCCCGGTGGCCCGGAGTGGCCGGCTGCCTGCTGAAATTCCGCACGGACCAGGATGACGCCCAGATGCAAGGTGGCCCCACAGGCAACTGTGGCTGCTTTGACCGTGTCACGAGCCTCCTGCAAACTGACATCAGGAACCTGGCCTGGTGAGTTTTGTTTCGCTGGGGAAAGGCGATGGTTCATGTCCAGAGCCCGGTGGCCCGGAGTGGCCGGCTGCCGGCTGAAATTCCGCATGGATCCGGATACCTCCCGGATGAAAGGTGCCCCCACAGGCAACTGTGGCTGGTTTGACAGTGCCAAGTGCCTTCTGCAAAGTGACAACAGGAACCTGGCCTGGTGAGTTTTGTTTCTCTGGGGAAAGGCCATCGTTCGTGTCCAGGGCCCGGTGATCCGGAGAGGCCGGCTGCCTGCTGAAATTCCGCATGGATCAGGATACCTCCTGGATGCAAGGTGCCCCCACAGGCAACTGTGGCTGCTTTGACAGTGTCACGTGCCTCCTTCAAACTGACATCAGGAACCTGGCCTGGTGAGTTGTGTTTCTCTGGGGAAAGGCAATCGTTCTAGTCCAGGGCCCGGTGCCCCGGAGAGGACAGCTGCTTGGTGAAAGTCCGTACGGACCAGGATGCTGCCGAGATGCAAGGTGCCCCCACAGGCAACTGTGGCTGGTTTGACAGTGCCAAGTGCCTCCTGCAAACTGGTATCAGGAACCTGGCCTCGTGAGTTTTGTTTCTCTGGGGAAAGGCCATCGTTCGGGTCCAGGGCCCAGTGGCCCGGAGTGGCCGGCTGCCGGCTGAAATTCCGCACGGATCAGGGTGCCGCCGAGATGTAAGGTGCCCCCACGATGCAAGGTGCCCCCACAGGCAACTGTGGCTGGTTTGACAGTGCCAAGTGCCTCCTGCAAACTGACATCAGGAACCTGGCCTGGTGAGTTTTGTTTCTCTGGGGAAAGGCCATCGTTCGCGTCCAGAGCCCGGTGGCCCAGAGTGGCCGGCTGCCTGCTGAAATTCCGCACGGATCAGGATACCTCCCAGACGCTAGGTGCCCCCACAGGCAACTGTGGCTGGTTTGACAGTGCCCAGTGCCTCCTGCAAACTGACATCAGGAACCTGGCCTGGTGAGTTTTGTTTCTCTGGGGAAAGGCCATCGTTCGTGTCCAGGGCCCGGTGGCCCGGAGTGGCCGGCTCCCTGCTGAAATTCCGTACGGGTCAGGATGCCTCCCAGATGCAAGGTGCCCCCACAGGCAACTGTGGCTGATTTGATAGTGTCACGTGCCTCCTGCAAACTGACATCAGGAACCTGGCCTGGTGAGTTTTGTTTCGCTGGGGAAAGGCGATGGTTCATGTCCAGACCCGGTGGCCCGGAGTGGCCGGCTGCCTGCTGAAATTCTGCACGGATCAGGATACCTCCCAGATGCAAGGTGCCCCCACAGGCAACTGTGGCTGGTTTGACAGTGCCAAGTGCCTACTGCAAACTGACATCAGGAACCTGGCCTGGTGAGTTTTGTTTCTCTGGGGAAAGGCCATCGTTCGTGTCCAGGGCCCGGTGCCCCGGAGTGGCCGGCTGCCTGCTGAAATTCCGCACGGATCAGGATGACGCCCAGATGCAAGGTGGCCCCACAGGCAACTGTGGCTGCTTTGACCGTGTCACGAGCCTCCTGCAAACTGACATCAGGAACCTGGCCTGGTGAGTTTTGTTTCGCTGGGGAAAGGCGATGGTTCATGTCCAGAGCCCGGTGGCCCGGAGTGGCCGGCTGCCGGCTGAAATTCCGCATGGATCCGGATACCTCCCGGATGAAAGGTGCCCCCACAGGCAACTGTGGCTGGTTTGACAGTGCCAAGTGCCTTCTGCAAAGTGACAACAGGAACCTGGCCTGGTGAGTTTTGTTTCTCTGGGGAAAGGCCATCGTTCGTGTCCAGGGCCCGGTGATCCGGAGAGGCCGGCTGCCTGCTGAAATTCCGCACGGATCAGGATACCTCCCGGATGCAAGGTGCCCCCACAGGCAACTGTGGCTGCTTTGACAGTGTCACGTGCCTCCTTCAAACTGACATCAGGAACCTGGCCTGGTGAGTTGTGTTTCTCTGGGGAAAGGCAATCGTTCGAGTCCAGGGCCCGGTGCCCCGGAGAGGACAGCTGCTTGGTGAAATTCCGTACGGACCAGGATGCTGCCGAGATGCAAGGTGCCCCCACAGGCAACTGTGGCTGGTTTGACAGGGCCAAGTGCCTCCTGCAAACTGGTATCAGGAACCTGGCCTCGTGAGTTTTGTTTCTCTGGGGAAAGGCCATCGTTCGGGTCCAGGGCCCAGTGGCCCGGAGTGGCCGGCTGCCGGCTGAAATTCCGCACGGATCAGGGTGCCGCCGAGATGTAAGGTGCCCCCACGATGCAAGGTGCCCCCACAGGCAACTGTGGCTGGTTTGACAGTGCCAAGTGCCTCCTGCAAACTGACATCAGGAACCTGGCCTGGTGAGTTTTGTTTCTCTGGGGAAAGGCCATCGTTCGCGTCCAGAGCCCGGTGGCCCAGAGTGGCCGGCTGCCTGCTGAAATTCCGCACGGATCAGGATACCTCCCAGACGCTATGTGCCCCCACAGGCAACTGTGGCTGGTTTGACAGTGCCAAGTGTCTCCTGCAAACTGACATCAGGAACCTGTCCTGCTGAGTTTTGTTTCTCTGGGGAAAGGCCATCGTTCCTGTCCAGGGCCCGGTGCCCCGGAGTGGCCGGCTGCCTGCTGAAGTTCCGTACGGATCAGGATACCTCCTATATGCAAGGTGCCCCCACAGGCAACTGTTGCTGCTTTGACCGTGTCACGTGCCTCCTGCAAACTGACATCAGGAACCTGGCCTGGTGAGTTTTGTTTCGCTGGGGAAAGGCGATGGTTCATGTCCAGAGCCCGGTGGCCCGGAGTGGCCGGCTGCCGGCTGAAATTCCGCACGGATCAGGATACCTCCCAGATGCAAGGTGCCCCCACAGGCAACTGTGGCTGGTTTGACAGTGCCAAGTGCCTCCTGCAAACTGACATCAGGAACCTGGCCTGGTGAGTTTTGTTTCTCTGGGGAAAGGCCATGGTTCTTGTCCCGGGCCCAGTGGACCGGAGTGGCCGGCTGCCTGCTGAAATTCTGCATGGATCCGGATACCTCCCGGATGAAAGGTGCCCCCACAGGCAACTGTGGCTGGTTTGACAGTGCCAAGTGCCTTCTGCACAGTGACATCAGGAACCTGGCCTGGTGAGTTTTGTTTCTCTGGGGAAAGGCAATCGTTCGAGTCCAGGGCCCGGTGCCCCGGAGAGGACAGCTGCTTGCTGAAATTCCGTACGGACCAGGATGCTGCCGAGATGCGAGGTGCCCCCACAGGCAACTGTGGCTGGTTTGACAGTGCCAAGTGCCTCCTGCAAACTGGTATCAGGAACCTGGCCTCGTGAGTTTTGTTTCTCTGGGGAAAGGCCATCGTTCGTGTCCAGGGCCCAGTGGCCCGGAGTGGCCGGCTGCCTGCTGAAATTCCGCACGGATCAGGGTGCCGCCGAGATGCAAGGTGCCCCCGCAGGCAACTGTGGCTGGTTTGACAGTGCCAAGTGCCTCCTGCAAACTGACATCAGGAACCTGGCCTGGTGAGTTTTGCTTCTCTGGGGAAAGGCATTCGTTCGAGTCCAGGGCCCGGTGCCCCGGAGAGGCCAGCTGCTTGCTGAAATTCCGTATGGATCAGAATGCCGCCGAGATGCAAGGTGCCCCCACAGGCAACTGTGGCTGGTTTGACAGTGCCAAGTGCCTCCTGCAAACTGACATCAGGAACCTGGCCTGGTGAGTTTTGTTTCTCTGGGGAAAGGCCATCGTTTGTGTCCAGGGCCCAGTGGCCCGGAGTGGCCGGCTGCCTGCTGAAATTCCGTATGGATCAGGATGCCTCCCAGATACAAGGTGCCCCCACAGGCAACTGTGGCTGGTTTGACTGCGCCAAGTGCCTCCTGCAGATTGACATCAGGAACCTGGCCGGGTGAGTTTTGTTTCTCCGGGGAAAGGCCATCGTTCTTGTCCAGGGCCCGGTGGCACAGAGTGGCTGGCTGCCTGCTGAAATTCCGCACGGATCAGGATACCCCCTAGATGAAAGGTGCCCCCACAGGCAACTGTGGCAGGTTTGACAGTGCCAAGTGCCTCCTGCAAACTGACATCCGGAACCTGGCCTGGTGAGTTTTGTTTCTCTGGGGAAAGGCCATCGTTCGTGTCCGGGGCCTATTGGCCCGGAGTGGTCGGCTGCCTGCTGAAATTCCGCACGGATCAGGATACCCCCCAGATGCAAGGTGCCCCCACAGGCAACTGTGGCTGGTTTAACAGTGCCAAGTGCCTCCTGCAAAGTAACATCAGGAACCTGGCCAGGTGAGTTTTGTTTCTCTGGGGAAAGGCCATCGTTCATGTCCAGGGCCCGGTGGCCCGGAGTGGCCGGCTGCCTGCTGAAATTCCGTTCGGATCAGGATACCTCCCTGATGAAAGGTGCCCCCACAGGCAACTGTGGCTACTTTGACAGTGTCACGTGCCTCCTGCAAACTGACATCAGGAACCTGGCCTGGTGAATTTTGTTTCGCTGGGGAAAGGCGATGGTTCATGTCCAGAGCCCGGTGGCCCGGAGTGGCCGGCCGCCGGCTGAAATTCCGCACGGATCAGGATACCTCCCAGATGCAAGGTGCCCCCACAGGCAACTGTGGCTGGTTTGACATTGCCATGTGCCTCCTGCAAACTGACATCAGGAACCTGGCCTGGTGAGTTTTGTTTCTCTGGGGAAAGGCGATCGTTCGTGTCCAGGTGCCGGTGCCCCGGAGAGGCCAGCTGCTTGCTGAAATTCCGTATGGATCAGGATGCCGCCGAGATGCAAGGTTGCCCCACAGGCAACTGTGGCTGGTTTGACAGTGCCAAGTGCCTCCTGCAAACTGACATCCGGACGCTGGACTGGTGAGTTTGGTTTCTCTGGGGAAAGGCCATCGTTCGTGTCCAGGGCCCGGTGGCCCGGAGTGGCCGGCTGCCTGCTGAAATTCCGCATGGATCAGGATGCCTCCCAGACCGAAGGTACCACCACAGGCAACTGTGGCTGGTTTGACATTGCCAAGTGCCACCCGTAATCTGACATCAGGAACCTGGCCTGGTGAGTTTTGTTTCTCTGGGGAAAGGCCATCGTTCGTGTCCAGGGTCCGGTGGCCCGGAGTGGCCGGCTGCCTGCTGAAATTCCGCACGGATCAGGATGCCGCCGAGATGCAAGGTGCCCCTATAGGCAAGTGTGGCTGGTTTGACAGTGCCAAGTGCCTCCTGCAAACTGACATCAGGAACCTGGCCTGGTGAGTTTTGTTTCTCAGGGGAAAGGCCATGGTTCTTGTACAGGGCCCAGTGGCCTGGAGTGGCCGGCTGCCTGCTGAAATTCCGCACGGATCAGGATACCCCCCAGATGCAAGGTGCCCCCACAGGCAACTGTGGCAGGTTTGACAGTGCCAAGTGCCTCCTGCAAACTGACATCAGGAACCTGGCCTGGTGAGTTTTGTTTCTCTGGGGAAAGGCCATCGTTCGTGTCCGGGGCCTATTGGCCTGGAGTGGCCGGCTGCCTGCTGAAATTCCGCACGGATCAGGATACCCCCCAGATGCAAGGTGCCCCCACAGGCAACTGTGGCTGGTTTAACAGTGCCAAGTGCCTCCTGCAAAGTAACATCAGGAACCTGGCCAGGTGAGTTTTGTTTCTCTGGGGAAAGGCAATCGTTTGTGTCCAGGGCCCGGTGGCACAGAGTGGCCGGCTGCCTGCTGAAATTCCATTCGGATCAGGATACCTCCCTGATGAAAGGTGCCCCCACAGGCAACTCTGGCTGGTTTGACAGTGCCAAGTGCCTCCTGCAAAGTGACATCAGGAACCTGGCCTGGTGAGTTTTGTTTCTCTGGGGAAAGGCCATCGTTCTTGTCCAGGGCCCGGTGCCCAGGAGAGGCCAGCTGCTTGCTGAAATTCCGTATGGATCAGGATGCCACCGAGATGCAAGGTGCCCCCATAGGCAACTGTGGCTGGTTTGACAGTGCCAAGTGCCTCCTGCAAACTGACATCAGGAACCTGGCCTGGTGAGTTTTGTTTCTCTGGGGAAAGGCCATGGTTCTTGTCCCGGGCCCAGTGGACCGGAGTGGCCGGCTGCCTGCTGAAATTCTGCATGGATCCGGATACCTCCCGGATGAAAGGTGCCCCCACAGGCAACTGTGGCTGGTTTGACAGTGCCAAGTGCCTTCTGCACAGTGACATCAGGAACCTGGCCTGGTGAGTTTTGTTTCTCTGGGGAAAGGCAATCGTTCGAGTCCAGGGCCCGGTGCCCCGGAGAGGACAGCTGCTTGCTGAAATTCCGTACGGACCAGGATGCTGCCGAGATGCGAGGTGCCCCCACAGGCAACTGTGGCTGGTTTGACAGTGCCAAGTGCCTCCTGCAAACTGGTATCAGGAACCTGGCCTCGTGAGTTTTGTTTCTCTGGGGAAAGGCCATCGTTCGTGTCCAGGGCCCAGTGGCCCGGAGTGGCCGGCTGCCTGCTGAAATTCCGCACGGATCAGGGTGCCGCCGAGATGCAAGGTGCCCCCGCAGGCAACTGTGGCTGGTTTGACAGTGCCAAGTGCCTCCTGCAAACTGACATCAGGAACCTGGCCTGGTGAGTTTTGCTTCTCTGGGGAAAGGCATTCGTTCGAGTCCAGGGCCCGGTGCCCCGGAGAGGCCAGCTGCTTGCTGAAATTCCGTATGGATCAGAATGCCGCCGAGATGCAAGGTGCCCCCACAGGCAACTGTGGCTGGTTTGACAGTGCCAAGTGCCTCCTGCAAACTGACATCAGGAACCTGGCCTGGTGAGTTTTGTTTCTCTGGGGAAAGGCCATCGTTTGTGTCCAGGGCCCAGTGGCCCGGAGTGGCCGGCTCCCTGCTGAAATTCCGTATGGATCAGGATGCCTCCCAGATACAAGGTGCCCCCACAGGCAACTGTGGCTGGTTTGACTGCGCCAAGTGCCTCCTGCAGATTGACATCAGGAACCTGGCCGGGTGAGTTTTGTTTCTCCGGGGAAAGGCCATCGTTCTTGTCCAGGGCCCGGTGGCACAGAGTGGCTGGCTGCCTGCTGAAATTCCGCACGGATCAGGATACCCCCTAGATGAAAGGTGCCCCCACAGGCAACTGTGGCAGGTTTGACAGTGCCAAGTGCCTCCTGCAAACTGACATCCGGAACCTGGCCTGGTGAGTTTTGTTTCTCTGGGGAAAGGCCATCGTTCGTGTCCGGGGCCTATTGGCCCGGAGTGGTCGGCTGCCTGCTGAAATTCCGCACGGATCAGGATACCCCCCAGATGCAAGGTGCCCCCACAGGCAACTGTGGCTGGTTTAACAGTGCCAAGTGCCTCCTGCAAAGTAACATCAGGAACCTGGCCAGGTGAGTTTTGTTTCTCTGGGGAAAGGCCATCGTTCATGTCCAGGGCCCGGTGGCCCGGAGTGGCCGGCTGCCTGCTGAAATTCCGTTCGGATCAGGATACCTCCCTGATGAAAGGTGCCCCCACAGGCAACTGTGGCTACTTTGACAGTGTCACGTGCCTCCTGCAAACTGACATCAGGAACCTGGCCTGGTGAATTTTGTTTCGCTGGGGAAAGGCGATGGTTCATGTCCAGAGCCCGGTGGCCCGGAGTGGCCGGCCGCCGGCTGAAATTCCGCACGGATCAGGATACCTCCCAGATGCAAGGTGCCCCCACAGGCAACTGTGGCTGGTTTGACATTGCCATGTGCCTCCTGCAAACTGACATCAGGAACCTGGCCTGGTGAGTTTTGTTTCTCTGGGGAAAGGCCATCGTTCGTGTCCAGGTGCCGGTGCCCCGGAGAGGCCAGCTGCTTGCTGAAATTCCGTATGGATCAGGATGCCGCCGAGATGCAAGGTTGCCCCACAGGCAACTGTGGCTGGTTTGACAGTGCCAAGTGCCTCCTGCAAACTGACATCCGGACGCTGGACTGGTGAGTTTGGTTTCTCTGGGGAAAGGCCATCGTTCGTGTCCAGGGCCCGGTGGCCCGGAGTGGCCGGCTGCCTGCTGAAATTCCGCATGGATCAGGATGCCTCCCAGACCGAAGGTACCACCACAGGCAACTGTGGCTGGTTTGACATTGCCAAGTGCCACCCGTAATCTGACATCAGGAACCTGGCCTGGTGAGTTTTGTTTCTCTGGGGAAAGGCCATCGTTCGTGTCCAGGGTCCGGTGGCCCGGAGTGGCCGGCTGCCTGCTGAAATTCCGCACGGATCAGGATGCCGCCGAGATGCAAGGTGCCCCTATAGGCAAGTGTGGCTGGTTTGACAGTGCCAAGTGCCTCCTGCAAACTGACATCAGGAACCTGGCCTGGTGAGTTTTGTTTCTCAGGGGAAAGGCCATGGTTCTTGTACAGGGCCCAGTGGCCTGGAGTGGCCGGCTGCCTGCTGAAATTCCGCACGGATCAGGATACCCCCCAGATGCAAGGTGCCCCCACAGGCAACTGTGGCAGGTTTGACAGTGCCAAGTGCCTCCTGCAAACTGACATCAGGAACCTGGCCTGGTGAGTTTTGTTTCTCTGGGGAAAGGCCATCGTTCGTGTCCGGGGCCTATTGGCCTGGAGTGGCCGGCTGCCTGCTGAAATTCCGCACGGATCAGGATACCCCCCAGATGCAAGGTGCCCCCACAGGCAACTGTGGCTGGTTTAACAGTGCCAAGTGCCTCCTGCAAAGTAACATCAGGAACCTGGCCAGGTGAGTTTTGTTTCTCTGGGGAAAGGCAATCGTTTGTGTCCAGGGCCCGGTGGCACAGAGTGGCCGGCTGCCTGCTGAAATTCCATTCGGATCAGGATACCTCCCTGATGAAAGGTGCCCCCACAGGCAACTCTGGCTGGTTTGACAGTGCCAAGTGCCTCCTGCAAAGTGACATCAGGAACCTGGCCTGGTGAGTTTTGTTTCTCTGGGGAAAGGCCATCGTTCTTGTCCAGGGCCCGGTGCCCAGGAGAGGCCAGCTGCTTGCTGAAATTCCGTATGGATCAGGATGCCACCGAGATGCAAGGTGCCCCCATAGGCAACTGTGGCTGGTTTGACAGTGCCAAGTGCCTCCTGCAAACTGACATCAGGACCCTGGCCTGGTGAATTTTGTTTCTCTGGGGAAAGGCCATGGTTCTTGTGCAGGGCCCAGTGGCCCGGAGTGGCCGGCTGCCTGCTGAAATTCCGCACGGATCAGGATGCCGCCCAGATGCAAGGTGCCCCCACAGGCAACTGTGGCTGGTTTGACAGTGCCAAGTGCCTCCTGCAAACTGACATCAGGACCCTGGCCTGGTGAGTTTGGTTTCTCTGGGGAAAGGCCATGGTTCTTGTGCAGGGCCCAGTGGCCCGGAGTGGCCGGCTGCCTGCTGAAATTCCGCACGGATCAGGATGCCGCCCAGATGCAAGGTGCCCCCACAGGCAACTGTGGCTGGTTTGACATTGCCAAGTGCCTCCTGCAAACTGACATCAGGAACCTGGCCTGGTGAGTTTTGTTTCTCTGGGGGAAGGCCATCGTTCGTGTCGAGGGCCCGGTGGCCTAGAGTGGCCGGCTGCCTGCTGAAATTCCGCACGGATCAGGATACCTCCCAGATGCAAGGTGCCCCCACAGGCAACTGTGGCTGCTTTGACAGTGCCAAGTGCCTACTGCAAACTGACATCAGGAACCTGGCCTGGTGAGTTTTGTTTCTCTGGGGAAAGGCCATCGTTCGTGTCCAGGGCCCGGTGGCCCGGAGTGGCCGGCTCCCTGCTGAAATTCCGTACGGGTCAGGATGCCTCCCAGATGCAAGGTGCCCCCACAGGCAACTGTGGCTGCTTTGATAGTGTCACGTGCCTCCTGCAAACTGACATCAGGAACCTGGCCTGGTGAGTTTTGTTTCGCTGGGGAAAGGCGATGGTTCATGTCCAGAGCCCGGTGGCCCGGAGTGGCCGGCTGCCGGCTGAAATTCCACACGGATCAGGATACCTCCCAGATGCAAGGTGCCCCCACAGGCAACTGTGGCTGCTTTGACATTGCCAAGCGCCTCCTGCAAACTGACATCAGGAACCTGGCCTGGTGAGTTTTGTTTCTCTGGGGAAAGGCCATCGTTCATGCCCAGGCCCGGTGGCCCGGAGTGGCCGGCTGCCTGCTGAAATTCTGCACGGATCAGGATACCTCCCAGATGCAAGGTGCCCCCACAGGCAACTGTGGCTGGTTTGACAGTGCCAAGTGCCTACTGCAAACTGACATCAGGAACCTGGACTGGTGAGTTTTGTTTCTCTGGGGAAATGCCATCGTTCGTGTCCAGGGCCCGGTGGCCCGGAGTGGCCGGCTCCCTGCTGAAATTCCGTACGGGTCAGGATGCCTTCCAGATGCAAGGTGCCCCCACAGGCAACTGTGGCTGCTTTGATAGTGTCACGTGCCTCCTGCAAACTGACATCAGGAACCTGGCCTGGTGAGTTTTGTTTCGCTGGGGAAAGGCGATGGTTCTTGTCGAGAGCCCGGTGGCCCGGAATGGCCAGGTGCCGGCTGAAATTCCGCACGGATCAGGATACCTCCAAGATGCAAGGTGCCCCCACAGGCAACTGTGGCTACTTTGACAGTGCCAAGTGCCTCCTCCAAACTGACATCAGGAACCTGGCCTGGTGAGTTTTGTTTCTCTGGGGAAAGGCCATGGTTCTTGTACAGGGCCCAGGGGACCGGAGTGGCCGGCTGCCAGCTGAAATTCCGCATGGATCAGGATACCTCCCAGATGAAAGGTACCCCCAAAGGCAACTGTGGCTGGTTTGACAGTGCCAAGTGCCTCCTGCAAACTGACATCAGGAACCTGGCCTGGTGAGTTTTGTTTCTCTGGGGAATGGCCATCGTTCTTGTACAGGGCCCAGTGGACCGGAGTGTCCGGCTGCCTGCTGAAATTCCGTATGGAACAGGATACCTGCCAGATGAAAGGTACCACCACAGGCAACTGTGGCTGGTTTGACAGTGCCAAGTGCCTCCTGCAAACTGACATCAGGAACCTGGCCTGGTGAGTTTTGTTTCTCTGGGGAAAGGCCATGGTTCTTATCGAGGACCCGGTGGCCCGGAGTGGCTGGCTGCCTGCTGAAATTCCGCACGGATCAGGATACCCCCCAGATGCAAGGTGCCCCGACAGGCAACTGTGGCTGGTTTGACAGTGCCAAGTGCCTCCGGCAAACTGACATCAGGAACCTGGCCTGGTGAGTTTTGTTTCTCTGGGGAAAGGCCATGGCTCATAGCCTGGGCCCGGTGCCCCTGAGTGGCCGGCTCCCTGCTGAAATTCCGTACGGATCAGGATACCTCCCAGATGAAAGGTGCCCCCACAGGCAACTGTGGCTGGTTTGACAGTGCCAAGTGCCTCCTGCAAACTGACATCAGGAACCTGGCCTGGTGAGTTTTGTTTCTCTGTGGAAAGGCCATGGTTCTTGTACAGGGCCCAATGGACCGGAGTGGCCGGCTGCCTGCTGAAATTCCGCACTGATAAGGATACCTCCCAGACCAAAGGTACCACCACAGGCAACTGTGGCTGGTTTGACAGTGCCAAGTGCTTCCTGCAAACTGACATCAGCAACCTGGCCTGGTGAGTTTTGTTTCTTTGGGGAAAGGCCATGGTTCTTGTACAGGGCCCAGTGGCCCGCAGTGGCCGGCTGCCTGCTGAAATTCCGTATGGATCAGGATGCCGTCGAGATGCAAGGTGCCCCCATAGGCAACTGTGGCTGGTTTGACAGAGCCAAGTGCCTCCTGCAAACTGACATCAGGAACCTGGCCTGGTGAGTTTTGTTTCTCTGGGGAAAGGCCATCGTTCCTGTCCAGGGCCCGGTGCCCCGGAGTGGCCGGCTGTCTGCTGAAATTCCGTACGGATCAGGATACATCCTATATGCAAGGTGCCCCCACAGGCAACTGTGGCTGCTTTGACCGTGTCCCGTGCCTCCTGCAAACTGACATCAGGAACCTGGCCTGGTGAGTTTTGTTTCTCTGGGGAAAGGCCATGGTTCTTGTACAGGGCCCAGTGGACCGGAGTGGCCGGCTGCCTGCTGAAATTGTGCATGGATCCGGATACCTCCCGGATGAAAGGTGCCCCCACAGGCAACTGTTGCTGGTTTGACAGTGCCAAGTGCCTCCTGCAAAGTGACATCAGGAACCTGGCCTGGTGAGTTTTGTTCTCTGGGGAAAGGCCATTGTTCGTGTCCAGGGCCCGGTGATCCGGAGAGGCCGGCTGCCTGCTGAAATTCCGCACGGATCAGGATACCTCCCGGATGCAAGGTGCCCCCACAGGCAACTGTGGCTGCTTTGACAGTGTCACGTGCCTCCTTCAAACTGACATCAGGAACCTGGCCTGGTGAGTTTTGTTTCCCTGGGGAAAGGCCATGATTCATGTCCAGAGCCCGGTGGCCCGGAGTGGCCGGCTGCCTGCGGAAAATCCGCACGGATCAGGATGCCGCCGAGATGCAAGGTGGCCCCACAGGCAACTGTGGCTGGTTTGGCAGTGCCAAGTGCCTCCTGCAAACTGGCATCCGGACCCTGGCCTGGTGAGTTTGGTTTCTCTGGGGAAAGGCCATCGTTCATGCCCAGAGACCGGTGGCCCGGAGAGGCCAGCTGCTTGCTGAAATTCCGAATGGATCAGGATGCCGCCGAGATGCAAGGTTGCCCCACAGGCAACTGTGGCTGGTTTGACAGTGCCAAGTGCCTCCTGCAAACTGACATCCGGACCCTGGACTGGTGAGTTTGGTTTCTCTGGGGAAAGGCCATCGTTCGTGTCCAGGGCCCGGTGGCCCGGAGAGGCCAGCTGCTTGCTGAAATTCCGAATGGATCAGGATGCCGCCGAGATGCAAGGTTGCCCCACAGGCAACTGTGGCTGCTTTGACAGCGCCAAGTGCCTCCTGCAAACTGACATCCGGACCCTGGACTGGTGAGTTTGGTTTCTCTGGGGAAAGGCCATCGTTCATGTCCAGGGCCCGGTGGCCCGGAGTGGCCGGCTGCCTGCTGAAATTCCGCATGGATCAGGATGCCTCCCAGACCGAAGGTACCACCACAGGCAACTGTGGCTGGTTTGACATTGCCAAGTGCCTCCCGTAAACTGACATCAGGAACCTGGCCTGGTGAGTTTTGTTTCTCTGGGGAAAGGCCATCGTTCTTGTACAGGGCCCAGTGGCCCGGAGTGGCCGGCTGCCTGCTGAAATTCCGTATGGATCAGGATACCCCCCAGATGCAAGGTGCCCCCACAGGCAACTGTGGCTGGTTTGACAGTGCCAAGTGCCTCCTGCAAAGTGACATCAGGAACCTGGCCTGGTGAGTTTTGTTTCTCTGGGGAAAGGCCATCGTTCGTGTCCAGGGCCCGGTGGCCCGGAGTGGCCGGCTGCCTGCTGAAATTCCGTATGGATCAGGATGCCGCCGAGATGCAAGGTGCCCCCATAGGCCAATGTGGCTGGTTTGACAGTGCCAAGTGCCTCCTGCAAACTGACATCAGGAACCTGGCCTGGTGAGTTTTGTTTCTCTGGGAAAAGGCCATGGTTCTTGTACAGGGCCCAGTGGACCGGAGTGGCCGGCTGCCTGCTGAAATTCCGCATGGATCAGGATACCTCCCTGACCAAAGGTACCACCACAGGCAACTGTGGCTGGTTTGACACTGCCAAGTGCCTCCTGCAAACTGACATCAGCAACCTGGCCTGGTGAGTTTTGTTTCTCTGGGGAAAGGCCATCGTTCGCGTCCAGAGCCCAGTGGCCCGGACTGGCCGGCTGCCTGCTGAAATTCCGCACGGATCAGGATGCCTCCCAGACCGAAGGTAACACCACAGGCAACTGTGGCTGGTTTGACATTGCCAAGTGCCTCCCGCAAACTGACATGAGGAACCTGGCCTGCTGAGTTTTGTTTCTCTGGGGAAAGGCCATCGTTCGTGTCGAGGGCCCAGTGGCCTAGAGTGGCCGTCTGCCTGCTGAAATTCTGCATGGATCAGGATACCCCCCAGATGAAAGGTGCCCCCACAGGCAACTGTGGCTGCTTTAACAGTGTCACGTGCCTCCTGCAAACTGACATCAGGAACCTGGCCTGGTGAGTTTTGTTTCGCTGGGGAAAGGCGATGGTTCATGTCCAGAGCCCGGTGGCCCGGAGTGGCCGGCTGCCTGCTGAAATTCCGCATGGATCAGGATACCTCCCAGACCAAAGGTACCACCAGTGGCAACTGTGGCTGGTTTGACAATGCCAAGTGCCTCCTGCAAAGTGACATCAGGAACCTGGCCGGGTGAGTTTTGTTTCTCTGGGGAAAGGCCATTGTTCGTGTCCAGGGCCCGGTGATCCGGAGAGGCCGGCTGCCTGCTGAAATTCCGCACGGATTAGGATACCTCCCGGATGCAAGGTGCCCCCACAGGCAACTGTGGCTGCTTTGACAGTGTCATGTGCCTCCTTCAAACTGGCATCAGGAACCTGGCCTGGTGAGTTGTGTTTCCCTGGGGAAAGGCCATGATTCATGTCCAGAGCCCGGTGGCCCGGAGTGGCCGGCTGCCTGCGGAAAATCCGCACGGATCAGGATGCCGCCGAGATGCAAGGTGGCCCCACAGGCAACTGTGGCTGGTTTGACAGTGCCAAGTGCCTCCTGCAAACTGACATCAGGAACCTGGCCTGGTGACTTTAGTTTCTCTGGGGAAAGGCCATCGTTCGTGTCCAGGTGCCGGTGCCCCGGAGAGGCCAGCTGCTTGCTGAAATTCCGAATGGATCAGGATGCCGCCGAGATGCAAGGTGGCCCCACAGGCAACTGTGGCTGGTTTGGCAGTGCCAAGTGCCTCCTGCAAACTGACATCCGGACCCTGGCCTGGTGAGTTTTGTTTCTCTGGGGAAAGGCCATCGTTCGTGTCCGGGGCCCGGTGGCCCGGAGTGGCCGGCTGCCTGCTGAAATTCCGCATGGATCAGGATGCCTCCCAGACCGAAGGTGCCACCACAGGCAACTGTTGC
This sequence comes from Passer domesticus, assembly GCF_036417665.1. NCBI lineage: Eukaryota > Metazoa > Chordata > Aves > Passeriformes > Passeridae > Passer > Passer domesticus. The sequence continues at coordinate 12,516,507 of NC_087511.1, read as the reverse complement.
TGCTTTGACATTGCCAAGTGCCTCCCGTAAACTGACATCAGGAACCTGGCCTGGTGAGTTTTGTTTCTCAGGGGAAAGGCCATCGTTCGTGTCCAGGGCCCGGTGGCCCGGAGTGGCCGGCTGCCTGCTGAAATTCCGTATGGATCAGGATGCCGCCGAGATGCAAGGTGCCCCCATAGGCCACTGTGGCTGGTTTGACAGTGCCAAGTGCCTCCTGCAAACTGACATCAGGAACCTGGCCTGGTGAGTTTTGTTTCTCTGGGGAAAGGCCATGGTTCTTGTACAGGGCCCAGTGGCCCGGAGTGGCCGGCTGCCTGCTGAAATTCCGTATGGATCAGGATACCCCCCAGATGCAAGGTGCCCCCACAGGCAACTGTGGCTGGTTTGACAGTGCCAAGTGCCTCCTGCAAAGTGACATCAGGAACCTGGCCTGGTGAGTTTTGTTTCTCAGGGGAAAGGCCATCGTTCGTGTCCAGGGCCCGGTGGCCCGGAGTGGCCGGCTGCCTGCTGAAATTCCGTATGGATCAGGATGCCGCCGAGATGCAAGGTGCCCCCATAGGCCACTGTGGCTGGTTTGACAGTGCCAAGTGCCTCCTGCAAACTGACATCAGGAACCTGGCCTGGTGAGTTTTGTTTCTCTGGGGAAAGGCCATGGTTCTTGTACAGGGCCCAGTGTACCGGAGTGGCCGGCTGCCTGCTGAAATTCCGCATGGATCAGGATACCTCCCTGACCAAAGGTACCACCACAGGCAACTGTGGCTGGTTTGACAGTGCCAAGTGCCTCCTGCAAACTGACATCAGCAACCTGGCCTGGTGAGTTTGGTTTCTCTGGGGAAAGGCCATCGTTCTTGTCCAGGGCCCGGTGCCCCGGAGAGGCCAGCTGCTTGCTGAAATTCCGTATGGATCAGGATGCCGCCGAGATGCAAGGTGCCCCCATAGGCAACTGTGGCTGGTTTGACAGTGCCAAGTGCCTCCTGCAAACTGACATCAGGACCCTGGCCTGGCGAATTTTGTTTCTCTGGGGAAAGGCCATGGTTCTTGTGCAGGGCCCAGTGGACTGGAGTGGCCGGCTGCCTGCTGAAATTCCGCACGGATCAAGATGCCGCCCAGATGCAAGGTGCCCCCACAGGCAACTGTGGCTGGTTTGACAGTGCCAAGTGCCTCCTGCAAACTGACATCAGGACCCTGGCCTGGTGAGTTTTGTTTCTCTGGGGAATGGCCATCGTTCGTGTACAGGGCCCAGTGGACCGGAGTGGCCGGCTGCCTGCTGAAATTCCGCATGGATCAGGATGCCGCCCAGATGCAAGGTGCCCCCACAGGCAACTGTGGCTGGTTTGACAGTGCCAAGTGCCTCCTGCAAACTGACATCAGGACCCTGGCCTGGTGAGTTTTGTTTCTCTGGGGAATGGCCATCGTTCGTGTACAGGGCCCAGTGGCCCGGAGTGGCCGGCTGCCTGCTGAAATTCCGTACGGATCAGGATGCCGCCGAGATGCAAGGTGCCCCCACAGGCAACTGTGGCTGGTTTGACATTGCCAAGTGCCTCCTGCAAACTGACATCAGGAACCTGGCCTGGTGAGTTTTGTTTCTCTGGGGAAAGGCCATCGTTCATGTCCAGGCCCGGTGGCCCGGAGTGGCCGGCTGCCTGCTGAAATTCCGCACGGATCCGGATACCTCCCAGATGCAAGCTGCCCCCACAGGCAACTGTGGCTGGTTTGACAGTGCCAAGTGCCTCCGGCAAACTGACATCAGGAACCTGGCCTGGTGAGTTTTGTTTCTCTGGGGAAAGGCCATCGTTCGTGTCCAGGGCCCGGTGGCCCGGAGTGGCCGGCTCCCTGCTGAAATTCCGTACGGGTCAGGATGCCTCCCAGATGCAAGGTGCCCCCACAGGCAACTGTGGCTGCTTTGATAGTGTCACGTGCCTCCTGCAAACTGACATCAGGAACCTGGCCTGGTGAGTTTTGTTTCGCTGGGGAAAGGCGATGGTTCATGTCCATAGCACGGTGGCCCGGAATGGCCGGCTGCCTGCTGAAATTCCGCACGGATCAGGATACCTCCCAGATGCAAGGTGCCCCCACAGGCAACTGTGGCTGCTTTGAAATTGCCAAGTGCCTCCTGCAAACCGACATCAGGAACCTGGCCTGGTGAGTTTTGTTTCTCTGGGGAATGGCCATCGTTCTTGTACAGGGCCCAGTGGACCGGAGTGGCCGGCTGCCTGCTGAAATTCCGTATGGATCAGGATACCTCCCAGATGAAAGGTACCACCACAGGCAACTGTGGCTGGTTTGACAGTGGCAAGTGCCTCCTGCAAACTGACATCAGGAACCTGGCCTGGTGAGTTTTGTTTCTCTGGGGAAAGGCCATGGTTCTTGTACAGGGCCCAGTGTACCGGAGTGGCCGGCTGCCTGCTGAAATTCCGCATGGATCAGGATACCCCCCAGATGCAAGGTGCCCCCACAGGCAACTGTGGCTGGTTTGACAGTGCCAAGTGCCTCCGGCAAACTGTCATCAGGAACCTGGCCTGGTGAGTTTTGTTTCTCTGGGGAAAGGCCATGGCTCATAGCCTGGGCCCGGTGCCCCTGAGTGGCCGGCTGCCTGCTGAAATTCCATAAGGATCAGGATACCTCCCTGATGAAAGGTGCCCCCACAGGCAACTGTGGCTGGTTTGACAGTGCCAAGTGCCTCCTGCAAACTGACATCAGGAACCTGGCCTGGTGAGTTTTGTTTCTCTGTGCAATGGCCATGGTTCTTGTACAGGGCCCAGTGGACCGGAGTGGCTGGCTGCCTGCTGAAATTCCGCATGGATCAGGATACCTCCCAGACCAAAGGTACCACCACAGGCAACTGTGGCTGGTTTGACAGTGCCAAGTGCTTCCTGCAAACTGACATCAGCAACCTGGCCTGGTGAGTTTTGTTTCTTTGGGGAAAGGCCATGGTTCTTGTACAGGGCCCAGTGGCCCGCAGTGGCCGGCTGCCTGCTGAAATTCCGTATGGGTCAGGATGCCGCCGAGATGCAAGGTGCCCCCATAGGCAACTGTGGCTGGTTTGACAGAGCCAAGTGCCTCCTGCAAACTGACATCAGGACCCGTGCCTGGTGAGTTTTGTTTCTCTGGGGGAAGGCCATCGTTCGCGTCCAGAGCCCGGCGGCCCGAAGTGGCCGGCTGCCTGCTGAAATTCCGCACGGATCAGGATACCTCCCAGACGCAAGGTGCCCCCACAGGCAACTGTGGCTGGTTTGACAGTGCCAAGTGCCTCCTGCAAACTGACATCAGGAACCTGGCCTGGTGAGTTTTGTTTCTCTGGGGAAAGGCCATCGTTCCTGTCCAGGGCCCGGTGCCCCGGAGTGGCCGGCTGCCGGCTGAAATTCCGCACGGATCAGGATACCTCCTATATGCAAGGTGCCCCCACAGGCAACTGTGGCTGCTTTGACCGTGTCACGTGCCTCCTGCAAACTGACATCAGGAACCTGGCCTGGTGAGTTTTGTTTCTCTGGGGAAAGGCCATGGTTCTTGTACAGGGCCCAGTGGACCGGAGTGGCCGGCTGCCTGCTGAAATTCTGCATGGATGCGGATACCTCCCGGATGAAAGGTGCCCCCACAGGCAACTGTGGCTGGTTTGACAGTGCCAAGTGCCTCCTGCAAAGTGACATCAGGAACCTGGCCTGGTGAGTTTTGTTTCTCTGGGGAAAGGCCATGGTTCGTGTCCAGGTCCCGGTGATCCGGAGAGGCCGGCTGCCTGCTGAAATTCCGCACGGATCAGGATACCTCCCGGATGCAAGGTGCCCCCACAGGCAACTGTGGCTGCTTTGACAGTGTCACGTGCCTCCTTCAAACTGACATCAGGAACCTGGCCTGGTGAGTTGTGTTTCCCTGGGGAAAGGCCATGATTCATGTCCAGAGCCCGGTGGCCCGGAGTGGCCGGCTGCCTGCTGAAATTCCGTATGGATCAGGATGCCGCCGAGATGCAAGGTGGCCCCACAGGCAACTGGGGCTGGTTTGGCAGTGCCAAGTGCCTCCTGCAAACTGACATCCGGACCCTGGCCTGGTGAGTTTTGTTTCTCTGGGGAAAGGCCATCGTTCATGTCCAGAGACCGGTGGCCCGGAGAGGCCAGCTGCTTGCTGAAATTCCGAATGGATCAGGATACCTCCCAGAGGCAAGGTTGCCCCACAGGCAACTGTGGCTGGTTTGACAGTGCCAAGTGCCTCCTGCAAACTGACATCCGGACCCTGGACTGGTGAGTTTGGTTTCTCTGGGGAAAGGCCATCGTTCGTGTCCAGGGCCCGGTGGCCCGGAGTGGCCGGCTGCCGGCTGAAATTCCGCATGGATCAGGATGCCTCCCAGACCGAAGGTACCACCACAGGCCACTGTGGCTGGTTTGACATTGCCAAGTGCCTCCCGTAAACTGACATCAGGAACCTGGCCTGGTGAGTTTTGTTTCTCAGGGGAAAGGCCATCGTTCGTGTCCAGGGCCCGGTGGCCCGGAGTGGCCGGCTGCCTGCTGAAATTCCGTATGGATCAGGATGCCGCCGAGATGCAAGGTGCCCCCATAGGCCACTGTGGCTGGTTTGACAGTGCCAAGTGCCTCCTGCAAACTGACATCAGGAACCTGGCCTGGTGAGTTTTGTTTCTCCGGGGAAAGGCCATGGTTCTTGTACAGGGCCCAGTGGCCCGGCGTGGCCGGCTGCCTGCTGAAATTCCGTATGGATCAGGATGCCGCCGAGATGTAAGGTGCCCCCATAGGCCACTGTGGCTGGTTTGACAGTGTCAAGTGCCTCCTGCAAACTGACATCAGGAACCTGGCATGGTGAGTTTGGTTTCTCTGGGGAAAGGCCATGGTTCTTGTACAGGGCCCAGTGGACCGGAGTGGCCGGCTGCCTGCTGAAATTCCGCATGGATCAGGATACCTCCCAGACCAAAGGTACCACCACAGGCAACTGTGGATGGTTTGACAGTGCCAAGTGCCTCCTGCAAACTGACATCAGGAACCTGGCCTAGTGAGTTTTGTTTCTCTGCGGAAAGGCCATCGTTCGTATCCAGGGCCCGGTGGCCCGGAGTGGCCGGCTGCCTGCTGAAATTCCGTATGGATCAGGATGCCGCCGAGATGCAAGGTGCCCCCATAGGCAACTGTGGCTGGTTTGACAGTGCCAAGTGCCTCCTGCAAACTGACATCCGGACCCTGGCCTGGTGAGTTTTGTTTCTCTGGGGAAAGGCCATCGTTCATGTCCAGAGACCGGTGGCCCGGAGAGGCCAGCTGCTTGCTGAAATTCCGTATGGATCAGGATGCCGCCGGGATGCAAGGTGGCCCCACAGGCAACTGTGGCTGGTTTGACAGTGCCAAGTGCCTCCTGCAAACTGACATCCGGACCCTGGCCTGGTGAGTTTGGTTTCTCTGGGGAAAGGCCATCGTTCGTGTCCAGGGCCCGGTGGCCCGGAGTGGCCGGCTACCTGCTGAAATTCCGCTCGGATCAGGATGCCTCCCAGACCGAAGGCACCACCACAGGCAACTGTGGCTGGTTTGACATTGCCAAGTGCCTCCCGCAAAATGACATCAGGAACCTGGCCTGGTGAGTTTTGTTTCTCTGGGGAAAGGCCATCGTTCGTGTCCAGGGCCCGGTGGCCCGGAGTGGCCGGCTGCCTGCTGAAATTCCGTACGGATCAGGATACCTCCCAGATGAAAGGTGCCCCCATAGGCAACTGTGGCTGCTTTGACATTGCCAAGTGCCTCCTGCAAACTGACATCAGGAACCTGGCCTGGTGACTTTTGTTTCTCTGGGGAAAGGCCATCGTTCGTGTCCAGGTGCCGGTGCCCCGGAGAGGCCAGCTGCTTGCTGAAATTCCGTATGGATCAGGATGCCGCCGAGTTGCAAGGTGGCCCCACAGGCAACTGTGGCTGGTTTGACAGTGCCAAGCGCCTCCTGCAAACTGACATCAGGACCCTGGCCTGGTGAGTTTTGTTTCTCAGGGGAAAGGCCATCGTTCGTGTCCAGGGCCCGGTGGCCCGGAGTGGCCGGCGGCCTGCTGAAATTCTCCCTGGATCAGGATACCTCCCTGACCAAAGGTACCACCACAGGCAACTGTGGCTGGTTTGACAGTGCCAAGTGCCTCCTGCAAACTGACATCAGGAACCTGGCCTGGTGAGTTTGGTTTCTCAGGGGAAAGGCCATCGTTCGTGTCCAGGGCCCGGTGGCCCGGAGTGGCCGGCTTCCTGCTGAAATTCCGTATGGATCAGGATGCCGCCGAGATGCAAGGTGCCCCCATAGGCAACTGTGGCTGGTTTGACAGTGCCAAGTGCCTCCTGCAAACTGACATCAGGAACCTGGCCTGGTGAGTTTTGTTTCTCTGGGGAAAGGCCATCGTTCGTGTCCAGGGCCCGGTGGCCCGGAGTGGCCGGCTGCCTGCTGAAATTCCGTACGGATCAGAATACCTCCCAGATGCAAGGTGCCCCCACAGGCAACTGTGGCTGGTTTGACAGTGCCAAGTGCCTCCTGCACACTGACGTCAGGAACCTGGCCTGGTGACTTTTGTTTCTCTGGGGAAAGGTGTTGTAGCGACCTGGTTCTAAGGAAACGCAGCACGACGGCCCAATGCTCTTGGCCGCTCGGGCTAAGGACACGCAGACATCAATGTGATAGACGGTCCAAAGGCCTTTTATTGGTTTTCTCCTCGGTATATATACCCTTGGTCCTTCCCCTACCTTTGGGGTCTGACTTTTACCTTATATGGTTAGTAAGGGGACTGGGTGGAGGCCGTGTTAGGTAGGGTTACAACATTCTTGGGGGGATTACAACATTCTTGGCCTCTTGTCCTGCGGCTATCCTTATCTCTGGGAGTCAGGTGAGGGAGGCCCTATCAGGTTTCCGTGACAGCCCGAAATCTTCCGACCGCCTGTCCCTATTCTCTCTGCCACATCTCCCCCCCCTTCTCCCACAAATGGATGAGGTAGTTGTCTACATGCTGATATGAGGTATCTAAGGTTGTTGCTTGACAAGGAAAGGGGATTTGGGGTTCCTGAGTTAGTTTTTCTGCCTGGCAAGTTCTTTCTCGGGTTCTTGCGTCCGGCAGCGTTCCCTGTTGAACTTCTTGTTGAATTCACAGCATCGGATGTCTGCCTAAAAGCAGGATGTTGGTCCGTTCCAAGCGGGTCCGGACGAATGAGACTAGCTTGTTCAGTAGGCACGGTCCGAACGTGACGGCTAGAAGCAGGATTGCTAACGGACCTATTAGGGAAGAAATTAGAGTGGTTAGCCATGGTGATTGATTGAACCAGGATTCGAACCAGCTTTGTTGGTCGTCTCTGTCTCTCTGTCTCTGAGCCAGTCTGTTTCGGAGTTCTGCCATGGAGTCTCTGACGACTCCTGTGTGGTCTGCGTAGAAACAGCATTCCTCCTTCAAGGCGGCGCACAGGCCTCCTTGTTGCATGAGTAGGAGGTCCAGTCCTCGCCTGTTCTGCAGGACCACCTCTGAAAGTGAGGAAACTGATTTCTCTAGAAAGGATATGGATTTCTCTATTCTCTGTAGATCCTCGTCGACGGTCCTCTGCAGCTGGGACAAACCTTGGTGATGGGTCGCCAAGGCCGCGACTCCCGTTGCTGTTCCTGCCGCTCCTAGGCCGAGCAACATTGCGATTGTTATGCCTGTTATTATTTCTCTCTTGTGGAGTCGGCTGGGTTCTCCGAGGAGTTGGTACACCTCCTCGTCTGAGTGATACAGGATCCTGGGAACAATCAAGACTTGGACACAGAAGTCTGTTGAGTCATTGAATTTGTCTAGGAACACACAGGGACTCACTCCGGATCTTTGGCAAACCCACATGCCCGATGCGGATGGGACTACCCACTTTTTTCTCCTGTCGGGTTTGACTACTTTGGTGCACACGTTGCCTTCCCGCCTAGCTAGGGCTGCATTTCCAAAGCATCTCCCCCTCCCCGTGACCTGACTCAGGGTGATTCCTTTGCGGGGAGTGTCCCATCTGCATTGGTGAGGGGCGTCTGCTGAGGAATATGTGAAAGGGGTATCTAAGGCGACTCCTTCGTAAAAGGGTGGTTTGACATCGTAACATAGCCAACAGGAATTGGTTAGGTTAGGGTTGGATTCGTTTAGGGATAGGAAGGTAGCTTCTAACATGCGAAGGATTGGGTCTGAATCCGACTTAGCTAAGCGATGTGTCTGAATGGTTCTCGCTAGGCCTGTCTGGGTATTCACGACCCTTGTAGGTAAGGTTTTGGGGTAGGTCATGTTTTTCCCTTTCTGCACGCTTTTGATTGCTTTGTTTGGTCCGACCGCTCGGGGTACTGACGGTATGAGCCTGATAATCTGCACGTTTACCCACTCGTTTGTCCCGTGAAGGACTACTGTCCACATTTTTCCGAAGGCCCAACTGGGGTCTCTGGGCTGCAAGACTGTCATGTTGTACCTAATACATCTCTGGATTTTTGGGAGTTTGTGGCTGTTTCGATAGGTGCTTTCGTGATGGAAGAGTGGTGTTTTGCAGCCTTTTGGCGCCCAAGTGAACTGTAAGAATCTGTCTGGTTCCTGTGGGTCCCACCCCGGCCCTGTCGGTCTGGTGTCTGTGACTATTGTTTCACAACCGTAGTGTCCGCAATATCCCCACCCCGGGCGATTACAGTAACTTTTTCCGGGGTTTGAGGCTGGGCACCAATAGGATAGGTATGTGTTTTTGGCGTATGGGGAATGAGGGTCTGGCTTTGGTCGTCCCGGGAACAGGTCTGTAATGCGAAGTATGAAGGATGGGGCGTCTGGTGTAATGACGTGTCTGAGCACCTTGTCATTGGTGAGGTGCCGTATGACCCACCTGAATGGCTGATGGGGATAGTACTGTGAGCTGGCTTGCCCCCTGGCAACTAGCCCCAGCAGCAACATTACCCAGAGATACCCTTGATGACTGGATCTCGCCCGTGCCGGTCCTTCGGGTGCTGTCTGGCGGTTCGGTGGTCTGTCTCTCTCCTCCAGAACGCGGGTGTGCACGTCTCGCGGACGTCTCTTGATCATGTCCTGTAAACAGAGACTCGCCATTCTCATTAGCGTCACCCTGCTCCTTTTGGAGATCTGGTTTGATCGATTTAAGTGGACACCACCTGATTTCTCCGTCTTTTTTGACTGCTGCGTACCCTCGTCCCGTGAGCATTAACCTCCAACCCCGTTCCCATTCGCCTAGCTCGTTCCTTATTATTACTCGTGGACCCTCCTCCTGCATTCGAGTGGTCCAATGTTTTTGGACGGGACTGTTTGTCTCGTCCCCCCTGGGAAATTGATTGAGCGCTAACAAAGCTGTTGCTAGTATGCGTGCCTGCTCTCCTGGGGGAATGGAGTTGGCAAAGCCATCTGCTTTTGCCAGCACCTCTATTCTGGTTTTTAGGGTCTGATTTGCCCGCTCTACTATTGCCTGCCCGGTACTGTTGTAAGGGATACCTTGGACCAGGGTGATACCCCATTTTTTGGCGAATTCTTGCGCCTGCTTGGAAGTGAAATTCGACCCGTTATCTGTTTTGATTTGTTTGGGGACACCGAGCCATGCCATGGCTGTCAGCCAGTGCTGAATCGTGGCTTTTGAGTCCGTTTTGAGGTGCTGCGTGGCTACTATCGTTCCGCTGAAGGTGTCTACTGTCACTGCTAGCCACGCTCTTGGCTTCATCAGTTGGCACACGGTGAAGTCTGATTGCCAGATTTCTGAGGGCTTGAGGCCTCTTGGATTGACTCCGCTGGTCCACAGTGGTGACTTCTGGCAATGAGGACAGGTCGCCACTACGTGTTTCGCGTCTGCTGTCGAGATTCCGCATCTCTTTGCCAGTGCTTTTGCCCCGATGTGAAGCGAGTCGTGCAGCTGACGCGCTTCTTGCAACGTCCAAACTCCTTTTGCTGCGGCGTCCGCTTTGTCGTTGCCGATCTGGAAGTAACCTTTGACTGGGTTGTGGCTGTTGATGTGTATGACGGATATGGTGCCCCGTCGTGAGGAGAGCGCTTCTTCCAGCATTTGGGCTGCTGCTGATGTTGACACCCCCGGTTCTGCCATGGCTAGGCAGAGTTTTGCCACGAATATGGAGTCTGTCACGATATTGAGGTGTTCCTCTCGGAAGAGTCCGCACGCCAAGGCTACTGCTGCTGCCTCCAGTTGCTGCACTGACAGTGTTGGGTCACACGCTTTGATGCAATGCCATTGCTCTCCTGCCTGCCACACTGCCGTTGCGGTCGAGGTCGTGGAGGAAGCGTCCGTGAAGACTGTCGGTCCTGGCTGCGGTCTGTCTCTGACCTTCGGTGGCATGTCTATGTCGACGATGGTCAGCAGCTGAGTCCAAGGCGGCTTGGCGGAGTAGGAGATTTCTCCTCCGAAGCCGGTGAGTGCAAGGGCTAGGTGCTCCGATATTGTTGTCGATTCTGTTGCTGGTTGCTTGCGAAGCGGAAGGTGGATCCTTATTGGCTCCGTTCCTAGGTGTTTCAGGGCGAGTTTTCTGCCTTTTATGATGAGGTTCGCGATGCATTCCGTTCCTGGGGAGAACGCTCGAGCTGGTCTTCCGAGGACCACCCATTGGATCGGTCGGGACTTCTCGGTAGGTCCTTGGGCCAATGCTCCCACTCCTCCTTTCGGCGTGAAGTGGACGTACAAGTCCAGGGGCATAGCTGGGTTCCACCTGGCAAGCGTGCCAGTGGACATCTGGTGTTCGATGAAGTCGAGGGAGCTCTTTGCTTGCGGTGTCAGCTCCTTTGGTTCCCAGGGCTGCTTCCCTTTCAGGAGGTCGTGCAAAGGGTCCATGACCTCCGGAGGAACCAGGATGATGTTGCGAAGCCACTGCAGTGATCCTACCAGGCGCTGGACGTCGTGTAGTGTCTTGACGTCTCGGTTCACTCTCACCCTTGGAGGGGTCACGTAGGAGCTTGTGATCCCTACTCCCAGGAATGTCACGCAGGGTCCTTTCTTGATCTTTGCGGTCGCGATCTCGAAACCGTTGGCTCGCAGGGTTTCTGTGACTGTGGACACCAGGTGATCCACCTGGCTCGTTGATGGAGCTGCGATCAGGATGTCGTCCATGTATTGGATGATGGTTGCGGTGGGATAGGAGTGTCGAACTGGCGTCAGCGCTTTGTCCACGGAGATCTGGCATATAGTCAGACTGTCCACCAAACCTTGTGGTAGCACTCTCCACTGGAAGCGCAGATTTGGCTGCTTACCATTTGGAAACACAACGGAAAAGGCGAATCGTTCTTTGTCCTCAGGGTGCAAGGGTATGGAAAAGAAACAGTCTTTGATGTCCAGCACTGCGCATGGCTGTCCCTCGGGTATGGCTGAGTTTGCGGGTATCAGGGTCTGAACTGGACCCTTGGGTCGAATTGTCTTGTTCACTTCTCTTAGGTCGTGGATGAGGCGGTACCCTTCCCCTGACCTTTTGGGGATCACGAATACAGGGGTATTCCATGGGCTAGTGGTCGGTTCTATGTGACCTTTTTGTAACTCGCGATCGACCAATTCTAATAAGGCTGCCACTCGAGGCTCAGATAGGGGCCACTGCTCGACCCATATGGGGTCTGATGATTTCCAAGTTATTTTGATTGGCAGCGCTGGGTGTATGGCAGTGGCCCTCATTATAAATTTGTGATCCTGACTCCTAACATAGCAAGGACGTCCCTTCCCAACAGGGGTGGAGAATTTTGCAGGATGTATGGATAGACTGCTACTGTTTTTTCTGGCCCTCCTTTTGTGTGAAGCGTTATAGCTACCAGCTGGGTGCTCTTCCACGCTCGGGATTGTCCCCCCACTCCGTTCACTGGTGGGACTTCTTTAATTTGCCAATGTCTGGGCCAACTTGCTAGGGGAAAAACCGTGCAGTCTGACCCCGTGTCCGCCCAAAACTGAAGCCCTATGACGTGGGGGTCTAGGCTGTTATAAAGGCGACATGCCGCCCACACCTTTGAAGGCTCCTTCCCTATTTTCATGGCCAAGGCCACCCAGGGGCCCCGTTCTGGGGCACTCCCTGCTGGCCCTGCGGCATCGGCGTGGTTTGTGGCTGTGGCGGATGCGAAAGTACCGCTGGTGGTGCTGGGCAGCTCTGCCATTGTATTGCTGGCAGGGGTGTGGTACTGACTGCTCCTTGTGATGGCATAGGGTAAGAGGGTCCCCTGCCCCCCCGAGGATTGGCATAGGTGGGCCGTCTCATATTCATTGCGGGAGGAGGCCGAATATGGCCCGTGTGGCTCCTCCCTCTCCCGTTTCCCCGGGGCCTAGACCTGCAATCCCTGGCCATGTGACCCTTCCTCCCACAGCTCCAGCAAATCTCCCCTGTGCGTGTCTGGAGCGATGGTGCTGCTAGAGGAGGTTGTGTCGGGTGAGGACAGCTTGCTGCTACATGGCCTGCCTGGCCACATTTAAAGCAAGCCATGACACTGGTTAGGGTATTGACGGCTGCCTGAATAGGTGTCAGCTGTTCCTCCCTTACCACGTGTTTTATCATTCCAGCTAGGTTGGTTCCGGCTGGCAGGGAACGCAGGATCTCTTTGGTGACTGAGTTACACTGCTGGCGAAGGCAGTCGGTCACCACTGATTCTATGGCTGCTACGGGTATTGTGGAGGAATCTAGGGCTGTTTTCAGCCGGTCTACGAAATGTGTGAAGCTTTCACTCTCTCCCTGTTGGATGGTAGACCAAGGTGCTGGTCTGGTTACCACCCCCGAGGCTGCCTTTATAGCCTGTCTGGCTGCCCTAGTTGTTGCTCTGACCTCCTCAGCCCGTAGCTGTGCTGCTTGCTGCTGTGGTGTAGCTACGTCGTCATGCCTCCCCAGCAATCTGGCTAAACTCGAGCCATGAAGTTGTTGCCCCTCGCCCGATGCCTGGGCTAAAGCTGTTGTGCAATTGTCTGTCCATTCTTGTTTAAATACAATCATATCCGCCGCGTCAAAGATCATACGAGCGATTTGTCTAATATCGAAGGGAAGTAAATCGTCATTGCTAAAAAGCCCATCTATTAAAGTAGTAACCACTGCTGAGTTGATCCCTTTTTCTGAAATTGCTTTCGCTATTGTCTGAACCTCTTTTACATTTACTGGTGTATACGTTCGCTGCTGATTTCCCTGGGCCCCTGTAACTCTGACTGGGTAAGCATGAACGCTGGTCATATCCACCCAATCTGCACATGCTATCTTTATTTTGCCCCAGTCTGTAAGCTTATGTTGTGTTTGCTTCCCGGTTTTATTGAAAGCTTTATTCGGTTTCGCTTGAAACCGCGTTAATTCTGCCCTCTCGGCTTCCGAGTCACAGTCTGACTCGGTAAGCTCGGTTGAGCTGACTGAGGAGCTCTCACTTGTCTCCGAGCCGGAAGTTGAATGCCAGTACGCTTCCGGTCTGCTCCGCGTTTTCCCGCGGCTCCGCCCCCGCTCCTCCCCTCGGGGGTGGAGTCGCGCCTCCCCTCGCGAGCGGTGTCGCTCTCGCTCCTCCCCTCTGGAGCGGCCCCGCTCCTCCCCGCGTGGGCGGTGTCGCTCCGCCTCTCGGGGGGGGCGCCGCTCTCGCCCCCCGTGAGTTTCCTGCCCCCTGCGGGGCGGGGTCTCCCCTTTAGACGGTGGCGCCGCTGGGCGCGGCTCCCGTTCGGGTGTCCGCCCCCCCGCACCGCCCCGCGCATGCGCGGTAGTGTTCCTTCTCGGCTCCGTGCCGTTCTCGCTGCTGGGCGGCTGGCCCCACCCCTCTCCCGCGTGGCCCGCGCCATTTTCAAACCCGTATGGCGGCGGTGCGGCTCTGGCGCCGGGTCCGCCGGCCGCCGCCGGCAAGGCGTTGCCGGACTCCGCGGCCGCGATACTCTCCGCGCGGCGCGCGTCCGCCATTAAACCTTCCCAGAACGAACGCGAGTCCTGTTCCGCCGTCAGCGTCCCTGAATCGGCGGTTCGCGGTGGGGGGAGGGGAGGGGGCAGCGGCTCCGCGACCCCGGCGGGCTCCTCGGGCGGGCCGGGGCCGGGCGCGCTCCGTGGGGGGTTCAAGGGGTCCCGCAAGGTGGGCTGCGGGGTCGGGGAGTCCCGCGGGCACTGCGGAGGGGTCAGGGGGTCCCCCCGGGGCGCCGGGTGGTCGCGACCCGGGCTCGCGTCCGCGCGCGGGTTCGGGCGGGGAACGCCCGCCTCCCGCGTGTTGCCCCCCCCCTCCGGGCTGTTTCCCGGGGCCGTTTGGGTCGCAGCCACGCTCCCGATTTTTGGGGTTGCTAACAGCATGGTCTTCGCTGCTTCCCATGCCTCCTGCTGTTCTGAGGCCTTTTTTAAAGCTTCCTCTGCTTTAGCCCATGCCTTAAGACATTTCCCACTGCCTGTAACCTTTAAATCCTCGGCTAAAGCGAGTGTACATCTCTCCCACACCTCTGAATTTAATATGTCTATGGGACGAGTTATCGTCCTTAGCTCTTGGAGCTTATTAATAGCAAGCTGAAAATGCTTGAAGTCACATCTAATACCCCATTGTAAATTAAAATAACTCACGACTCGGGCTACAGCTTCCATGAGGCTGAGGCGGTCCCCACGCGACTCGGGCCACGACTTCCACGAGACTGGCGGTCCTACACGACTCTGGTCACAACTTCTGCAAGGTTGCGGCGGTCCTCGTAAAACTCAGGCCACAGCTTCTATGAGGCTGTGGCGGTTCCGGAGGCGTCCCTCCTCGCTGTGGTGGAGTCCAGGACCCCCCGCAGCCGCTGGCCTTGTCCAGGAGACTCCCGATCCCGGGTTCTGTTCCTTTTGTGTTCCCGGGTTTCGGCACCACTTGTTGTAGCGACCTGGTTCTAAGGAAACGCAGCACGACGGCCCAATGCTCTTGGCCGCTCGGGCTAAGGACACGCAGACATCAATGTGATAGACGGTCCAAAGGCCTTTTATTGGTTTTCTCCTCGGTATATATACCCTTGGTCCTTCCCCTACCTTTGGGGTCTGACTTTTACCTTATATGGTTAGTAAGGGGACTGGGTGGAGGCCGTGTTAGGTAGGGTTACAACATTCTTGGGGGGATTACAACATTCTTGGCCTCTTGTCCTGCGGCTATCCTTATCTCTGGGAGTCAGGTGAGGGAGGCCCTATCAGGTTTCCGTGACAGCCCGAAATCTTCAGACCGCCTGTCCCTATTCTCTCTGCCACAGAAAGGCCATCGTTCGTGTCCAGGTGCCGGTGCCCCGGAGAGGCCTGCTGCTTGCTGAAATTCCGTATGGATCAGGATGCCGCCGAGATGCAAGGTGCCCCCGCAGGCAACTGTGGCTGGTTTGACAGTGCCAAGTGCCTCCTACAAACTGACATCCGGACCCTGGCCTGGTGAGTTTTGTTTCTCTGGGGAAAGGCCATCGTTCATGTCCAGAGACCGGTGGCCCGGAGAGGCCAGCTGCTTGCTGAAATTCCGTATGGATCAGGATGCCGCCGAGATGCAAGGTGGCCCCACAGGCAACTGTGGCTGGTTTGACAGTGCCAAGTGCCTCCTGCAAACTGACATCCGGACCCTGGCCTGGTGAGTTTGGTTTCTCTGGGGAAAGGCCATCGTTCGTGTCCAGGGCCCGGTGGCCCGGAGTGGCCGGCTACCTGCTGAAATTCCGCTCGGATCAGGATGCCTCCCAGACCGAAGGCACCACCACAGGCAACTGTGGCTGGTTTGACATTGCCAAGTGCCTCCCGCAAAATGACATCAGGAACCTGGCCTGGTGAGTTTTGTTTCTCTGGGGAAAGGCCATCGTTCGTGTCCAGGGCCCGGTGGCCCGGAGTGGCCGGCTGCCTGCTGAAATTCCGTACGGATCAGGATACCTCCCAGATGCAAGGTGCCCCCACAGGCAACTGTGGCTGGTTTGACATTGCCAAGTGCCTCCTGCAAACTGACATCAGGAACCTGGCCTGGTGACTTTTGTTTCTCTGGGGAAAGGCCATCGTTCGTGTCCAGGTGCCGGTGCCCCGGAGAGGCCAGCTGCTTGCTGAAATTCCGTATGGATCAGGATGCCGCCGAGTTGCAAGGTGGCCCCACAGGCAACTGTGGCTGGTTTGACAGTGCCAAGTGCCTCCTGCAAACTGACATCAGGACCCTGGCCTGGTGAATTTTGTTTCTCTGGGGAAAGGCCATGGTTCTTCTGCAGGGCCCAGTGGACCGGAGTGGCCGGCTGCCTGCTGAAATTCCGCACGGATCAGGATGCCGCCCAGATGCAAGGTGCCCCCACAGGCAACTGTGGCTGGTTTGACAGTGCCAAGTGCCTCCTGCAAAGTGACATCAGGAACCTGGCCTGGTGAGTTTTGTTTCTCAGGGGAAAGGCCATCGTTCATGTCCAGGGCCCGGTGGCCCGGAGTGGCCGGCGGCCTGCTGAAATTCCGTACGGATCAGGATGCCGCCGAGATGCAAGGTGCCCCCACAGGCAACTGTGGCTGGTTTGACAGTGCCAAGTGCCTCCTGCAAGCTGACATCAGGACCCTGGCCTGGTGAGTTTGGTTTCTCAGGGGAAAGGCCATCGTTCGTGTCCAGGGCCCGGTGGCCCGGAGTGGCCGGCTTCCTGCTGGAATTCCGTATGGATCAGGATGCCGCCGAGATGCAAGGTGCCCGCATAGGCAACTGTGGCTGGTTTGACAGTGCCAAGTGCCTCCTGCAAACTGACATCAGGAACCTGGCCTGGTGAGTTTTGTTTCTCTGGGGAAAGGCCATCGTTCGTGTCCAGGGCCCGGTGGCCCGGAGTGGCCGGCTGCCTGCTGAAATTCCGTACGGATCAGAATACCTCCCAGATGCAAGGTGCCCCCACAGGCAACTGTGGCTGGTTTGACATTGCCAAGTGCCTCCCGCAAACTGACATCAGGAACCTGGCCTGCTGAGTTTTGTATCTCTGGGGAAAGGCCATCGTTCGTGTCCAGGGCCCGGTGGCCCAGAGTGGCCGGCTGCCTGCTGAAATTACGCACGGATCAGGAGGCCTCCCGGATGCAAGGTGCCCCCACAGGCAACTGTGGCTGGTTTGACATTGCCAAGTGCCTCCCGCAAACTGACATCAGGAACCTGGCCTGGTGAGTTTTGTTTCTCAGGGGAAAGGCCATCGTTCGTGTCCAGGGCCCGGTGGCCCGGAGTGGCCGGCGGCCTGCTGAAATTCCGTACGGATCAGGATGCCGCCGAGATGCAAGGTGCCCCCACAGGCAACTGTGGCTGGTTTGACAGTGCCAAGTGCCTCCTGCAAACTCACATCAGGAACCTGGCCTGGTGAGTTTGGTTTCTCAGGGGAAAGGCCATCGTTCGTGTCCAGGGCCCGGTGGCCCGGAGTGGCCGGCTTCCTGCTGAAATTCCGTATGGATCAGGATGCCGCCGAGATGCAAGGTGCCCGCATAGGCAACTGTGGCTGGTTTGACAGTGCCAAGTGCCTCCTGCAAACTGACATCAGGAACCTGGCCTGGTGAGTTTTGTTTCTCTGCGGAAAGGCCATCATTCGTGTCCAGGGCCCGGTGGCCCGGAGTGGCCGGCTGCCTGCTGAAATTCCGTACGGATCAGAATACCTCCCAGATGCAAGGTGCCCCCACAGGCAACTGTGGCTGGTTTGACATTGCCAAGTGCCTCCCGCAAACTGACATCAGGAACCTGGCCTGCTGAGTTTTGTATCTCTGGGGAAAGGCCATCGTTCGTGTCCAGGGCCCGGTGGCCCAGAGTGGCCGGCTGCCTGCTGAAATTACGCACGGATCAGGAGGCCTCCCAGATGCAAGGTGCCCCCACAGGCAACTGTGGCTGGTTTGACATTGCCAAGTGCCTCCCGCAAACTGACATCAGGAACCTGGCCTGGTGAGTTTTGTTTCTCTGGGGAAAGGCCATCGTTCGTGTCCAGGGCCCGGTGGCCCGGAGTGGCCGGCTGCCTGCTGAAATTCCGTACGGATCTGGATACCTACCACATGCAAGGTTCCCCCACAGGCAACTGTGGCTGGTTTGACATTGCCAAGTGCCTCCTGCAAACTGACATCAGGAACCTGGCCTGCTGAGTTTTGTTTCTCTGGGGAAAGGCCATCGTTCGTGTCCAGGTGCCGGTGCCCCGGAGAGGCCAGCTGCTTGCTGAAATTCCGTATGGATCAGGATGCCGCCGAGTTGCAAGGTGGCCCCACAGGCAACTGTGGCTGGTTTGACAGTGCCAAGTGCCTCCTGCAAACTGACATCCGGACCCTGGCCTGGTGAGTTTTGTTTCTCTGGGGAAAGGCCATCGTTCATGTCCAGAGATCGGTGGCCCGGAGTGGCCGGCTGCCTGCTGAAATTCCGCATGGATCAGGATGCCTCCCAGACCGAAGGTATCACCACAGGCAACTGTGGCTGGTTTGACATTGCCAAGTGCCTCCCGCACACTGACATCAGGAACCTGGCCTGCTGAGTTTTGTTTCTCTGGGGAAAGGCCATGGTTCTTGTACAGGGCCCAATGGCCCGCAGTGGCCGGCTGCCTGCTGAAATTCCGTATGGATCAGGATACCTCCCAGATGCAAGGTGCCCCCACAGGCAACTGTGGCTTGTTTGACAGTGCCAAGTGCCTCCTGCAAACTGACATCAGGACCCTGGCCTGGTGAGTTTTGTTTCGCTGGGGAAAGGCGATGGTTCATGTCCAGAGCCCGGTGGCCCGGAGTGGCCGGCTGCCTGCTGAAATTCCGCACGGATCAGGATACCTCCCTGACCAAAGGTACCACCACAGGCAACTGTGGCTGGTTTGACAGTGCCAAGTGCCTCCTGCAAACTGACATCAGCAACCTGGCCTGGTGAGTTTGGTTTCTCAGGGGAAAGGCCATCGTTCGTGTCCAGGGCCCGGTGGCCCGGAGTGGCCGGCTTCCTGCTGAAATTCTGTATGGATCAGGATGCCGCCGAGATGCAAGGTGCCCCCATAGGCAACTGTGGCTGGTTTGACAGTGCCAAGTGCCTCCTGCAAACTGACATCAGGAACCTGGCCTGGTGAGTTTTGTTTCTCTGGGGAAAGGCCATCGTTCGTGTCCAGGGCCCGGTGGCCCGGAGTGGCCGGCTGCCTGCTGAAATTCCGTACGGATCAGAATACCTCCCAGATGCAAGGTGCCCCCACAGGCAACTGTGGCTGGTTTGACAGTGCCAAGTGCCTCCTGCACACTGACGTCAGGAACCTGGCCTGGTGACTTTTGTTTCTCTGGGGAAAGGCCATCGTTTGTGTGCAGGTGCCGGTGCCCCGGAGAGGCCTGCTGCTTGCTGAAATTCCGTATGGATCAGGATGCCGCCGAGATGCAAGGTGCCCCCGCAGGCAACTGTGGCTGGTTTGACAGTGCCAAGTGCCTCCTAAAAACTGACATCCGGACCCTGGCCTGGTGAGTTTTGTTTCTCTGGGGAAAGGCCATCGTTCATGTCCAGAGACCGGTGGCCCGGAGAGGCCCGCTGCTTGCTGAAATTCCGTATGGATCAGGATGCCGCCGAGATGCAAGGTGGCCCCACAGGCAACTGTGGCTGGTTTGACATTGCCAAGTGCCTCCCGCAAACTGACATCAGGAACCTGGCCTGGTGAGTTTTGTTTCTCTGGGGAAAGGCCATCGTTCGTGTCCAGGGCCCGGTGGCCCGGAGTGGCCGGCTGCCTGCTGAAATTCCGTACGGATCAGGATACCTCCCAGATGAAAGGTGCCCCCACAGGCAACTGTGGCTGGTTTGACATTGCCAAGTGCCTCCTGCAAACTGACATCAGGAACCTGGCCTGCTGAGTTTTGTTTCTCTGGGGAAAGGCCATCGTTCGTGTCCAGGTGCCGGTGCCCCGGAGAGGCCAGCTGCTTGCTGAAATTCCGTATGGATCAGGATGCCGCCGAGTTGCAAGGTGGCCCCACAGGCAACTGTGGCTGGTTTGACAGTGCCAAGTGCCTCCTGCAAACTGACATCAGGACCCTGGCCTGGTGAATTTTGTTTCTCTGGGGAAAGGCCATGGTTCTTGTGCAGGGCCCAGTGGACCGGAGTGGCCGGCTGCCTGCTGAAATTCCGCACGGATCAGGATGCCGCCCAGATGCAAGGTGCCCCCACAGGCAACTGTGGCTGGTTTGACAGTGCCAAGTGCCTCCTGCAAAGTGACATCAGGAACCTGGTCTGGTGAGTTTTGTTTCTCAGGGGAAAGGCCATAGTTCGTGTCCAGGGCCCGGTGGCCCGGAGTGGCCGGCGGCCTGCTGAAATTCCGCCTGGATCAGGATACCTCCCTGACCAAAGGTACCACCACAGGCAACTGTGGCTGGTTTGACAGTGCCAAGTGCCTCCTGCAAACTGACATCCGGACCCTGGCCTGGTGAGTTTGGTTTCTCAGGGGAAAGGCCATCGTTCGTGTCCAGGGCCCGGTGGCCCGGAGTGGCCGGCTTCCTGCTGAAATTCCGTATGGATCAGGATGCCGCCGAGATGCAAGGTGCCCCCATAGGCAACTGTGGCTGGTTTGACAGTGCCAAGTGCCTCCTGCAAACTGACATCAGGAACCTGGCCTGGTGAGTTTTGTTTCTCTGGGGAAACGCCATCGTTCGTGTCCAGGGCCCGGTGGCCCGGAGTCCCCGGCTGCCTGCTGAAATTCCGTACGGATCAGAATACCTCCCAGATGCAAGGTGCCCCCACAGGCAACTGTGGCTGGTTTGACAGTGCCAAGTGCCTCCTGCACACTGACGTCAGGAACCTGGCCTGGTGACTTTTGTTTCTCTGGGGAAAGGCCATCGTTCGTGTCCAGGTGCCGGTGCCCCGGAGAGGCCTGCTGCTTGCTGAAATTCCGTATGGATCAGGATGCCGCCGAGATGCAAGGTGCCCCCGCAGGCAACTGTGGCTGGTTTGACAGTGCCAAGTGCCTCCTACAAACTGACATCCGGACCCTGGCCTGTTGAGTTTTGTTTCTCTGGGGAAAGGCCATCGTTCATGTCCAGAGACCGGTGGCCCGGAGAGGCCAGCTGCTTGCTGAAATTCCGTATGGATCAGGATGCCGCCGAGATGCAAGGTGGCCCCACAGGCAACTGTGGCTGGTTTGACAGTGCCAAGTGCCTCCTGCAAACTGACATCCGGACCCTGGCCTGGTGAGTTTGGTTTCTCTGGGGAAAGGCCATCGTTCGTGTCCAGGGCCCGGTGGCCCGGAGTGGCCGGCTGCCTGCTGAAATTCCGCTCGGATCAGGATGCCTCCCATACCGAAGGCACCACCACAGGCAACTGTGGCTGGTTTGACATTGCCAAGTGCCTCCCGCAAACTGACATCAGGAACCTGGCCTGCGGAGTTTTGTATCTCTGGGGAAAGGCCATCGTTCGTGTCCAGGGCCCGGTGGCCCAGAGTGGCCGGCTGCCTGCTGAAATTCCGCACGGATCAGGAGGCCTCCCGGATGCAAGGTGCCCCCACAGGCAACTGTGGCTGGTTTGACATTGCCAAGTGCCTCCCGCAAAATGACATCAGGAACCTGGCCTGGTGAGTTTTGTTTCTCTGGGGAAAGGCCATCGTTCGTGTCCAGGGCCCGGTGGCCCGGAGTGGCCGGCTGCCTGCTGAAATTCCGTACGGATCAGGATACCTCCCAGATGAAAGGTGCCCCCACAGGCAACTGTGGCTGGTTTGACATTGCCAAGTGCCTCCTGCAAACTGACATCAGGAACCTGGCCTGGTGACTTTTGTTTCTCTGGGGAAAGGCCATCGTTCGTGTCCAGGTGCCGGTGCCCCGGAGAGGCCAGCTGCTTGCTGAAATTCCGTATGGATCAGGATGCCGCCGAGTTGCAAGGTGGCCCCACAGGCAACTGTGGCTGGTTTGACAGTGCCAAGTGCCTCCTGCAAACTGACATCAGGACCCTGGACTGGTGAATTTTGTTTCTCTGGGGAAAGGCCATGGTTCTTGTGCAGGGCCCAGTGGACCGGAGTGGCCGGCTGCCTGCTGAAATTCCGCACGGATCAGGATGCCGCCCAGATGCAAGGTGCCCCCACAGGCAACTGTGGCTGGTTTGACAGTGCCAAGTGCCTCCTGCAAAGTGACATCAGGAACCTGGCCTGGTGAGTTTTGTTTCTCAGGGGAAAGGCCATCGTTCGTGTCCAGGGCCCGGTGGCCCTGAGTGGCCGGCGGCCTGCTGAAATTCCGTACAGATCTGGATACCTCCCAGATGCAAGGTGCCCCTACAGGCAACTGTGGCTGGTTTGACAGTGCCAAGTGCCTCCTGCAAAGTGACATCAGGAACCTGGCCTGGTGAGTTTTGTTTCTCAGGGGAAAGGCCATCGTTCGTGTCCAGGGCCCGGTGGCCCGGAGTGGCCGGCTGCCTGCTGAAATTCCGTACGGATCAGAATACCTCCCAGATGCAAGGTGCCCCCACAGGCAACTGCGGCTGGTTTGACAGTGCCAAGTGCCTCCTGCACACTGACGTCAGGAACCTGGCCTGGTGACTTTTGTTTCTCTGGGGAAAGGCCATCGTTCGTGTCCAGGTGCCGGTGCCCCGGAGAGGCCTGCTGCTTGCTGAAATTCCGTATGGATCAGGATGCCGCCGAGATGCAAGGTGCCCCCGCAGGCAACTGTGGCTGGTTTGACAGTGCCAAGTGCCTCCTGCACACTGACATCAGCAACCTGGCC